>NC_139929.1:6167265-6652618 GCF_963514095.1 Eutrigla gurnardus | reverse complement strand
TATGACACCAACTAACACACGTGTAAAACAGATGACAAACTTTCTGATTCACTTTGTAACAAAGCAGTAAACGGTCTTGCCGACCACAGCACATCCATTGATTTGAGCTGGAATTTTCTCTTTGTGCTGCATGTGTTCAAGTGACCCCCATCTCTGGGAATATGACGTCAGTTCAATAATCTGTTTACAAGCCTGCTTTACTGCTGAGGAAAGGCTTAATTAGATGTGAGCATTATTAACTGATTTATGGGCCTGTTCAAGTCTGCCGTAACATGACAGTGCAATTTTTTTTGTGTCTTTTTTTTGTGTCCATCTATACATGACTGGCCTCAAAGTGTGGCCAAATGTACGCAGAGATTTTAACTTCCTTCAAAATACATTAAGGATCTTCAAGGGGAAAAAAAAGACAAATTAAAAATGTTTTTTAATTAAAAAATATCATCTATGACAAAAGTCATGACTTGGCTTGTAGTGGATTTCTGCCATGACATGCAGTCACAATCACTTCGATTCAACAACACAAATGGAAATGTCTAACAGCATAAAAAGTTATAGCAATTCTACATAGTGAAAGGTTATGACATTGTTGACATGTGTTGTGAGATATGCATGTTAGTATTTTCAATCATTGTAGAATATATATATTCAAAATTATGTTTGAGGATACTAAACATTACTTAAAGTCAAACTTATGAGAAGGTAAACCAAAAGTCAGATTCTAAGTCAAAGTTCTTGTAAGTGGAGTCATAATTTGGATTTAGCTTAGAATTTTTACTTATAAATGTACTTATTTGTGTGCAACCATTTACTTTCTTAATCTAATCAGAATCAGAAAGGAGTTTATTTCCAAGTACGTTATTAAGGAAGTTGCCTTGGTGTACAGTGCACACAATAATTCAAAAGAACAAACATTATACAATAAAGCAAAGTACTGCAGTCAAGAACATAAATAGAAGAATTACCATGAAAATTAAATAGTTTATAGCCATATAAATTATGTACAATTGACAGTTATGATGTGCAAAAATATATTATATGGGGTTGTGCAAAATAGTTTTGCAAAACAAAAAAGCCTAACAATTACTTGATTGCACTGTGTTTTACTAAAGTACTATAGCTAAACACAGTTTCCATGTCCCCTTTGTTTAGTATTTTCATATTATGCACCTTTACACTTCCAGCAGCTGTGGTTAGTTTTGTATAGAAATAAGAATTTCGACAGAAACATATGATGGACTTGGAAATATGATTTTGTTGTATTGTTACTTTTACTGAATTCTTTTTTTTTTCTGATATACTCATCATTTATATTCTGTCCATTAGATTGGATAAATTAAACTACTTGCAACAATATATCAATACGAATTACGTTACTATATTAAAAATTAAATAAAATTAATACATCATAAATATGTTTCGAAGAGTTTGTCATTCAAATTACAACAACACTAGAATGTAATATGATTTATTTGAGAAAATGTACTTTAATTTTGACTTCCGGTTCAGATTCGATGTATTTCCGGGTTACGGTACAGATTTGTCAAATAGCCCCGTGCATGGCATGGTTGTCAGGATAGCCATCGTTTCGGTCAGGGATCTTGGGTGGACATTTTTATCAGCCTGTAACAGAAGCTAAACCGTCGGAGAAAAGACTAACTTCGTCTCTCCCCGCCGCCTGTGCAGCTGTCCTTCCTGTCGGAGAGAAGATTTTCCACATCGGGCATAGCTTCGGTTTAGCTCACTAGTTTAACGTTGCTCGTCGAAAATGGCGGATCTACCACCGGAGAAGAGTCTGGACGATTTCTTTGCCAAGCGGGATAAGAAGAAGAAGAAAGAGAAGGGAAAGGGCAAGGAGTCCGCCGCCGGGCCCACGTCGGCCGTGATCAAAAAGACCAAGAGGGAGAAGGAAAAGTCGTCGAAAAACGACAACCAGGACGCGCAGATTGAAAAGGTAACCGTCGCTAGCGCTACTCCCCGGTAACTTTTTTTTTTCCTTGCCTGGTGTCATTTCCAGATACCGGTGTCGTGTCCGATTTTGCCTGTCGTCACAATATCTGCTTCCTGCTTCAATTTAGCCTGCTCGGTCACACCTCTCTTAACTTTTCTTCCCCCCGCCGATTAATGGAGGATAATTACGTCTTTTACATTTTGACACGGAGAGGAGGAACGCCGGTTGCTAGCTAACATATGGTCCCACCCGGCACACGTTCGCACGAGATACGAGATTTAGCACGACGTGGGTTTTTTCCCCTCTTTTATTTTTTTGCAGCCTCTGTGTAAACCGATTGAGGCCCACGTATGCGCTAATATAGCGTTACTGTTAAAAGCCGTGCGTGAGGAAACTGTCATCCCTCTGAATCGTGGCTGTCCCACTAGGCCGAGCCGCCATTTGTCACAAGTTTTCATGTTTTTTTTTATTTTTTTAAATGACACGATTATGATTGTGTGGAAAAAGCAAACCTATTTAATACAACCGTTATTCCCTTTTATTGGGGAGACCCAACTACAATGGATGTGTCTAATCCCTGGAGAGCATCTCTTTTATTGAGCGTTGTGATGTTGCAAGATGTGAATTTAGCTGGAGCACGATAAAAGGGTTACGCTTCCTTCTGCCTAGGAGGACGAGGAATGGAAAGAGTTTGAGCAAAAAGAAGTGGACTACAGTGGGCTCCGGCTCCAGGCCCTGCAGATAAGGTGAGATGGTGTGTGTGTGTGGGGGGAGGTGGGGGCATCTCAACCTTGGTAGCATCAATTAACCAAAACTACATGAAAATCCACATTTGCAAGACACGTAGGTGTTTTTAATTAGCCGCCATTGTGCATTGGTGGTGGTGGCAAATTCAGGGTGTAACCAGAGACCATCCTAATGAGATCACAACGCCAAAAGTTTGCCACTTCCTACGATCCTGCTACTGGCACCCTTACTCGGACCGCACCCGTCTTAGAACTCAACAACACCCCCGTAGTGTTTCACGACTTCATCACGGTGACAAAATCTGTCCAGGGGCCGAAAAACTCATGGCAAAGCACTTCCAACTACGTAAAATATCAGTTTCTTTAATATATTTTTGTATTACAATATGTCTTAAATTCATAAATAGATCCACTTGATTTACAAGCAGATCTTTGTGACACTAAAATGGGGGGGGAAATGGTAATCTTGATAGCTGGTCATGGGTTCACATCAGCTCAACTGCCTTCTGGCTGTTTGCAGTGATGAGAAAGAGGATGACGAGGGGTACGAGAAGGAGGAGGTTGGTGAGGATGGAGAGATCATTCTGGTCAGCGGAGATAAGGTGTCCGGTCCCTGGAACAAGTCTGGTGCTGCTCCGGTTCCTGTTGCTGCACCCGTGGGTGAGTAAACCAGCTTCAACTCATTTGTTTTAAAGGGTTAGGGATTAACATAGCTGGGATGAACATCTCACTGATCAAGTATTCCCTTGTTGGTTCATCCATTCAAGTCATTATTGGGCACTAATTATGGGGTTACTGTCTGATCATGGGATGGCTGAGCACATGTTTTTAATTTGTCTGATCACAAAATAGTCATGTACACAGCCTGAAGAGAATTCCAGTGTTATTCTTTCAAACTGGTGTAATTAAAAACAAATGTATCCATTTTTTTAATTGCAGAGGAGGTAGAGGAGCCCGAGTCGAAGCCTTCCGGTGTATATCGCCCCCCAGGGGCTCGGCTGACCACCACCAGACGAACTCCCGCCCAGGGGCCTCCTGAGATCTTCAGTGACACGCAGTTCCCCTCTCTACTGGCCACCGCCAAGCACGTGGAGACACGCAAGTAAGTAATGTTCAGTGACAACCGTTTGTTCAAATGGGAAGGTGATGTCTTTTTTTTAAGCAGTTTGGCTGAAGCGACGCACATGTGTGTTTTCAGGGACAGGGAAATGGAGAAGACCTTCGAGGTGGTGAAACACAGGAACCGTGGAAGAGAGGAGACCGGCGGCGGCGGTGGCGGTGGTGCCTCTCTGCAGCAGTTGCAGCTTGACAACCAGTACGCCATCCTGGGGGATAAGTAGAGCCGCTCCCCTTCCTCCCTTGGCCCCTTCAGCAAGGTCCTGCCCAGCCCCCGGAAGGAAGCTGAACTCCAGCTGTGTTGAGTGCAGTCCTGACAGAGCCACCGTCACCACACTGGTTCACATACACACATACACTCGCACACAGAGCCTCAAATAAATAAATAAACACACACACACTCATACCCAGAAGTACCATTGCATCTCATACAGTGTCACTTCCTTTCAATAAAGATTAACACACTTTACATACACTGGTTGGCAAAACTGAAGGACTGCATTTGAAGGGGCTGTTGAAAGAGAGAATAAATTGGAAAGGAATTTGCAAAAATACACCCAAACGTACAACACTGCAGCAGCAACAGCAGACTTTGTGGATTGTACTCGGAGCAGCAGTTGTGTGGCGCAACTTTTCTCTGGACTTCAACTTGCTTCGATAAAGCCACAGAGGATAACTTTAGGCAAGATGATTTTACAAACTTCTGTGAAAATATCTTTTTTTTTTTTTTTTTTTTCAAAATCGTCATAACCCAATCGCACATGGTATTTTGGGGTGTGTTTTTGAGTTGCAGTGGGGCCTTCGGGAGGGATATGACCAACGGCAGCATAGCTGGTTGTGACGATGTGGACTGAGCTTTTTTTTTTTCCTTTTTTTTTTTTTTATGCTGTGGTGGTGAACGGGGCAAACACCAGCCCTTTCATACAAGCCGGCCATCAGGCTCTTTAATTTAGAAACGTGAAGCTTTGTCTTTCCCCTTCGTGATGAAACTCTGCAAAGATCTATGGACAAGAAGCGATAGGTTGTGGTCCTCCATTTAGAATTTCTATATAAAGTGGCCTTACTGATAGAAACTGCTTTGTCATCTGAAGAGAACTTTGCTTGTTGTCTCACGGGCTGCTGCCTGCCTCTGGCTCTCAACACTTTGTGACAAAAAAAACTACCCCCCTTCCCCCCTATAGTCAAAATGAAAAAAAAACCCTTCTGTTCAAGAATGTAGTGCTGTTGTAGGTGGTCTGATGATTGCAACTACGAACTGTTTCATATCAATTGTGTGACTTTGCTGTCCCTGCTTCATCATGGTATTTTTAGACAACACAAAAAAAAAATTAAAGCTTGTTTCTAATCTGAAACCATTTATTTTGTTAAATGCTTTCCTGTGGTTTGACACCCGATGGTCTAATGTTACAGTATGACGGAAAACCACTTTAAAAGCATATTTGTTCACAACTTTTATAATTTGTTGTAAAGTGGTGCATTTCAACCTCAGTTTTTAAGATTTTTTTTTTTTTTAATCAAGGCTTTTCCTCATAAGTAAGCAGACTACATCAGCCCTCATTGCAGTTGTGTAGAGCAAGGCAGTTTGTGCATGACTTGATTCCCAGTTAGAGCGACTACTCGTCACCAAAACCAACAATACTAGCCACTTAAAATACAGTGGTACGTCCAGTTAAAATAAAAAAGGAATACTACAAGCATAGTTATATTTAGAACGGTGATGAACTGGATTTATGTTCTATGTTTCTGTCCTTTCCATAAAAGATTTTGGGGAGCGTCGATCCCTGCTGGAACACTTTGGGTGGCCGTAGATAATATTTGTGATGAAATTAAGAGCCAAACACACAACAAAAAAATAAAGTGACCCTTGTGATTGAAGTCTTGTCTGAATCGTTACACGTTGAAAATGGGCATTTACTGTATTGTCTTTTTTCAGAAAAGGTGGTGTTATCGATTTGTAAACTTAAAACCTGTGTTAATTAACCTGTTATCCCTCCCATAATCACTTACTTAATTGGTGTCTCATTTTGGCAAACCGTGGAAAAATTATCGCTTACGTCTTTTTCTCTTTTCTTTTCTTTTTTTAAGTAAATATTTCAATGACCTTATAGCAAGCACATTAACAAATTAAAATAAACGTTTCTCACACAACAGACTGGAAATGTTTATTTGAAAGTGACAGAAATGCCAACAGAATACTTAGATGGTAATTTCTGTTTCTAATTTAAAACGTTCCCGTCTTTTCAGCTCCTCTGTTGTCCGTCTTCATTTGAGCTCCTGAAACGAGAGGCATTTAAAAGTTAAGAGTTTTAAATAATAATCAACACTAATTTGCTGTGAACAATGAAACATTTCTTACCTGGGTCACTGGTTCGGCAGATGGTATTTCTTCTTCAGGTTCGAAACCACCACCTTTGTTTCCAAGATGGTGCCAGTCAGCGACAGTATCTTCAGCGAGCTGAAAGAAAAAACATTTCAGGAATTAACAGTAATCTTCCAAATTAATTATCATCATTCTATATGTGCCTCTGGGTTTGCAGCTAAAACAATTGATAAAAAAAAAACATTTAGAGAATACGTATAGTGTATAAATAATATATTTAATTGTATCTTAGATGGCTTGTTTTCCGATGGGTCATATTTAATATGTTATTACACTCGCCGACCACCAGGGGGTGCTGCAGCGAATTCATGCGCACAGTCCGCTCCGCTTTAACTAGATTAGTAATGGCGGGACCAGGTGGAGCGGGGAATAAGAAAGTGAAGGCTGGCAACGAATGGACGTTGAAAGCACCGATTAGATCGATGGAAGGATAAAAACAGCGAGGTGGTGGAAGTAAGTTTCAAAGTTTATCCAGGAACGGATATTGATGCTAGCTAGCATTAGCCCTCTCGCTTGCTAACGTGGGATTTGCTAGTTAGCCCCATTGTTGACTATCTAATAGTTGCATTCTCCCCACATATCTCTCATGTGGGAAAATCCTTGTTTGAAATCAATATTTCCACAAATGTGCCCAAAATCAAGTTTGACTAGCGTCAAATTCAAGCTAAGCTATTAGCTATATGCTAATTCATTCTGTGGGGGTGTGAGAATTAATTAGGACAAAGTCTACAAACAGCGTTGTCATTGTTGCATTAGCAAACTTCATGTAGAATTTAATAAAAACAACATATAGAGTGTTTTACAAGAAGATAAAACAGTCCCAAACATATAAAAACATGCACATGCATGTGTAAAGGTATAAAAAGGAGACAAATGGGGGTTTTAAGATGCTTTTAAAAGACCTGTGATGGGTTATATGAGCCATGCAAGGATTGGGAGTCTGTTTATCTCTTGTTAGCTACAGTAAAACGTTGAAAACTACTTTCACGAAGGTTAGAATTTATTTATTAGAGTCATGTTTAAGTAAACAGCTCTCCCAAATTTAGAGGGATGTTACTTTATTGTCGTTTTGGAGTCTGTTGTTTGGTGCTATTTCATTATTTTTATATGATAGGGTCCAAACACCACCACCATCTTAAAATGGTTTTTCCTTTTGATGGGGGGAAACGGTGCCAATACATTAAAAAAGTTTATGTACAGAAGCCCTTTCAGTGATTTTTTTTTGGTACCTGGCCAGGCTTGAAAATTAATAGAATCACTTTCTCCTGCTGCCACGTTCTTCACCTACCATTGCTGGAAGTGGAACCGTGTCTCCTTTGGGCAACTGAAATAGAAATATATGGAAATATATATATATATATTCAGACAGCACTTGAAGTAAATAAAAATACACACAATAACATTTTACATTTACATTTAGGTCATTTAGCAGACGCTTTTGTCCAAAGCGACTTACAATAACCCTGAACCAAAGACAACAACATTGATTATTTGCATAATGTCCTCTGCCTTCTTGTTTATTCTGGTTGTGCAAGGTCCTGATTTCAAATAAAGCAGCAAAATAATCAATAAGCCTTTCTAAACTGTTAGTTGAGAAATAGTCCCACAATGTTGAGTGTTCAGCACACCAACATCTGAAAGACCAATGTAGACTATCTTTTAGCTTTTCGTTAACGCAAATCAGTGTCGAAATTTAAATAATTGCAAAGTAAGTAGAAAATTGGAGTACTTTTGAGCCAGAGTAATACATTGAAGACATAAAACCTACTGCGTCATAACAGTTCATTATTTTTAATCAATTATAAGTTGTTCCATTTTTAGCAAATCTTAAAATCCTCAAATCTTAGCGGGCTGTCTTACCGAGGCTGCGAGAATGAATCCCACCAGACACAGCAGTGTAGTTCCTCTCATCTTGAACACAAATTAGCCTCCTATCTGCTCAC
Source organism: Eutrigla gurnardus (assembly GCF_963514095.1). NCBI lineage: Eukaryota > Metazoa > Chordata > Actinopteri > Perciformes > Triglidae > Eutrigla > Eutrigla gurnardus. The sequence goes on along the minus strand of NC_139929.1, from coordinate 6,644,485 downwards.
ACACCTGCTTTATAGTGTCCATGCCAGTAGGTGGAGTCCATTACACAATCTGCTCTGCATAAAAGTGTCCCCACTTCAATATCAAAGTCCAACAGGGTGTATTTATCAGAGAATGTGAAATTGCTGACTCACACAAAAGTCAATTTTGTCAAATCGGATGATATATTATTTAATTAGAACTCAACTCGTTAGACCTAAACAGGTTAACTGACCTAAAGATGAACTGCATGTTTTGATAAAATGTTTAATTATAAGAAGCAGTAGAAACCAATGCGCCTGGTGTGTTTTTACGTCCGTTGAGTCTGTTGCTGTGTCGTCTTTAATTTCTTTTGTTTTTTCTCTGAAAAACGACATTTCAGCCGAAAAGCAGTTTTCATTATTTGTAGTTGATTCCCTCACCCTCTTTTGAAACAAGAATATGACGAACATTATTAATGCGGTTGCATTTTTCTGATGAAATGTTGCCTCCGAAGGTTCTCAGTAATCCTTGAAATCTTATATTTTTAACGGTGGTATTTATGTATTTAGTCCTTGTTGAATCCAGAACAGTTTCTTACCTGGATGTCTGCTTCAGCAGCAGGTGTTGGGAGTACATCAGTTCCATTTGACTGCTGAGTACCATTCTGCTAAGGGGAAAAATGATCAGCAACACTTAACAGTTATGTAAGTATGATACATTAATTAATTGGCATGTTCTGAAGTCCACACTCTTGTATGTTAAGAATAAGTTGTTGATTTTGTTTCATTATGTCATTAGAAAACAGATGTTTGATCATGAATTTACTCACTACCTGCAATAGAAAGGCATTGCACGTTAATAAGAGAATTTTCATATATCCAGATAATCCTAATCCAATCGCACGACAGTGGGTGTTTCATTGTTCCTGCAAGGTCTGCAGAAAGTCATAGTGAAACATTGAGAAATAATGTCATGCAGAAGGAATCAGAATGCGTGATTTTGTTTAAAATAGTTTTAATCTGACATCTCTGGAGTAAATTATAGATGAAAACATGGGAACTGGAGAGCTTTAACAGCTGCCAACAGTCTAAATTTGCAACAAATAACAGCCTGATACATAGAGACAGTGGCGGCGCCAGGGAGGGGCTTGGTTGGGCTATAGCCCCATCAAGAATTGTGTCAGCCCTACCATTAGCCCTACCATAAAACCACCAAGAAAAAAACTACAACAAAATAACCAAGAAAAGTGCGGAGTTCAACAGCAGCACCACGTCACGTCGTAACGGCATTCAGGCAGCTGCGATGACAACTGTCACTGATCTGGGTTCATTAACAGACTGTACTGTCCGTACGTCAACGTCACTCATGTGAGCCCGCTTTTAGTGTATGCTCGACACAGAGACAGCAGGCTACTAGTTTGTAAGCTACCTGGCTCTAGCAGTTCGCGTTAGCGGCTTATAGTCACTCACGTTAAGTTAACGTTAGTAAGCTGGTCAAAATTGATCATGGATACATTTGTTTTTAAACGTCGTCGGACGGAACAACAGATGGCGGTGGCGGGCGTGTTGGATAAAACTACGGACGCACCGTTGACACCTGCAGGGGGAGATGACCACTCGGGTCCCGGCTGTTAACGTAACTATTCACGTTTCGCTGTCTGTCTCTCTCTCTCACTGTGTGCGTGTTTATAGCTGTGGGAGGGTGTTGTCAGCGCCAGGACGCGCGATCTTCCTCTCAAATGCGGCTGCATCCGGCCCGGTTCAGCAGCATCAAAAAAAATTTCCACCTTCAAAAAAAGTCCTCCCAGTGCGTACTGGATTCCGGCTGGCAGCGCCACTGGGTGTTGTTATATATTCACATTGAAATTCGGACATTGATTTGAGCCCCACCGTCGTATGAGTTAGCCCCACCGTAGTTGAACCAGAAAAAATACTCTGGCGCCGCCACTGCCGTTGATACATGTCGAAAATTCACGAAAAAGTCAGTCAGGATATATTCATAAAAAAATATTTAAAATAGTTAAAAAGGCATAAAAATCGCTCATCTCGCTTGACGCGCCTAGTCTCAGTGTAGTGAGTCCAAAACAGCCATAAAAAGCCATGGTCAACTTTTTCAGGGAAAAAAAAAGTCATACTATATAGCATGTCGGAAAAAAAGTAAAAAATCGACAAAATTCATAAAATGTTGTAAAAATGATGTAAAAGTCCTAACATATGCTTCTATATCGCGTGTCAATCAAAATCTGAGTGTATTGAGTCCAAAACAGTCATAAAAAGGCTTATTCATGGCAGGCAGGTGGTTGAGTGGTTAGAATGCATGCCATTTACCCATGTCTGCATATATGCAGCAGCCTCAGGTTCGAATCCCGGCTGGAGATCCTTTGATACATGTCACATCCCCCTCTCTCTCCCATGTTTCCTCTCTATCCACCGCTAAATACAAAGGTGTCTATGCAAGAAAATAATCTTTAAAAAAAAAAAGCCTTGATCATATTGTTAAAAAAAGGTCATGCTATAGCATGTCGAAAATTCACGAAAAAGTCAGTCAGAATATATTCATAAAAAAATATTTAAAATTGTTAGAGTCATAAAAATCGCTCATATCGCTTGATGCACCAAGTCTCAGTGTAGTGAGTCCAAAACAGCCATAAAAAGCCATGGTCAACTTTTTCAGGGAAAAAAAGTGAAAAATCGACAAAATTCATAAAATGTTGTAAAAATGATGTAAAAGTCCTAACATATGCTTCTATATCGCGTGTCAATCAAAATCTGAGTGTAGTGAGTCCAAAACAGCCATAAAAAGGCCGTCGTATGAGTTAGCCCCACCGTAGTTGAACCAGAAAAAATACTCTGGCGCCGCCACTGCATAGAGATAGAGCAATACGTGCTGCGTTGTAAAAATAAAATTAATCTAAATCCACTCGAAGTAGATAACAACACTTTGAAGAACATTTAACCCCCTCTGAGAAGAGTGGACTTGCTTTCTTCCAGAGTGTCTACTCACCGGTGATGATTCGGGGGCGGGTGGTGCGTCCATTGGTGTTTGACCCCCTATCGGCCACTGAAAATGCAGTTTTGAAATGATTAAGTCCAAGGACACGATAGGTTGCTCAGTGTCCCTGTGTTTGTTTGCAAAGGATATTGACATTGGATTTCCAGTAAAGCAACTAGATATTATTTGTCAAAAGAAACAGCAGCAGTACGATACACGCTGTAGACTTCAACTGATTTGTTCCATTCTTGGAAAAAATATATAAAAATTAAATATTTTTAAGTTTCCTTTTATAATGTCAGAGTAGTAGCAAAGTGAATATTAAAATATGTATGGGAGCAAAGAATTCTTTATACCGAATACCTAAATTGTGAGATCATTTAATTCATAGCATTAAATAATTTTTCTGTGAAAACGACCAGTCAAGTGAAATATTTGACTTGTAAGTTTAGTAGTATTTAAAAGTGAATTTTGGTGATATTTAAACATGAACTATCCAGCAAGTGGTTCACTTTAACAAATGTTTTAATTAGGTTGTAATTTCTTTGCACCCATACACTTTAGGTATGGTAAACATTTGCACTATTACATTAACAAAACAACTATAGAATATTAGCAGTTATATTTTTAATTAATCAGTCATTCCCTTTCCAGTATTCTTTCTAATCCCACCACACCAGGTCTTGTTGATGATACTTTAATAATTCAAGTCATATGATTTTCAGTATCTTTTGAGGTCAGTAAATCTGGGGAAAATCACCCGTTTTACCTGTTCTAAAGCCGATGCTGTGAGAAATAATCCCAACAGACAGAGCAGAGTGAAACGTCTCATCTTGAACATAGATAAGCCTCCGATCTGCACACGCACCTGCTTTATACCGTCGATGTCGGTAGGTGGACTTTGTTTCATTTCCTGTCCCAGAGTCGGTGACAAAATGGTCTTTATGCAAACAGACAACATAGAAAACACTCCTCCTACCAGGACAAATAAGAGATCTAGGAGATGTCATAATGTTAATCACGAGGAATGTTTTATAGAAACAAATCGGATTATCCGAAGTAGCTTCTCCCACGTACCCATCCTCATTCTCAACCGGTATTCTTCCCACATTCAGCCTCCAATATTTGCATTCAAGGACATGTTTGGACAGTAAGACCGTTGACATCCGATTTCAAACACAGCAGCTACATAATCAATAAGTCAACCTGTTTCATATTGCAGAGTGAGTTAACAAACTGTAATTTAGAATTAATTAAACTACATAATTGTAGTTTAAGTTATATCTTTTGAAATCAGTATATCTGGAGGAAATTTACAGTTTTACCCTTCTGACAGTCAAGACTAAGAATTAAGTGTGAGTCCTCCTGTCTGCACATGCACCTGATTTATAGTGTCCATGGCAACAGGGGACTTGGTGGAGATCAACTGTAATGTACAGTGCATTCAAAGCATTCAGACCCCTTCACGTTTTGCACATTTTGTTATGTTGCAGCCTTGGTGTGGTGTAAATAAATACATTTTTCCACTCATCAATCCTCACTAAGAACACCATGACAAAGTGGAAACAGAATAACAGAATATCACATTGACATAAGTATTCAGACCCTTTACTAGTACTCAGTTTGAGTCTTTTAATAGGCTTTAATAGGCTTTTATTTTGCCTTTTGTCTGTGGGTCTGTAGGTGGTGCCATTTCTCAGTGTAATTGTTGCATTGCTCTATCGAACACTTCATGAATTGTATTTGAAAGTCGTGTGAGTGAAAGAAAACAAGAGCTGTCAAATGATAAAACATTTTAATCAGATTAATCACGGGATAGCAGAATTTTTTTTTTCTGCTATCCCGAAAAAGGTTTTCTCTGTATATTGTTGTGGAAATTTCAGTACTTTGTCGATACCGATTACTGATATGAGTACATAATAATACCATTTCAGTTCTAACAGTAACTTTGAAAACATTCAACTTTGTGTTTTCCTGATACAAACAGAGAGTTTGCAGTAGGGATAATAATTAACTGTTTAACCGTGCCCTGATAAACAGTTAAAATAATAAATATTAGAGATAAAAAAGCTAAGAGACTCGGAGGAGCAGCTTTTCACTTAAAGGACAATAAAGCTGTTCCTGAACCAGAGGTGTTGCTGATTTTAGAGGTGGGGTTAAAACACTTTTCTCCCTCTCCCTTCCTCGATGCCACCATTCTTTTTATTTGCCTGCTTGAACAACTACCTGTTTAGGCTTCCTGTTTCTTTTTTTTGTAAATTTAAAAAAAAGTTTAAAAGTCTTAAATAAGAAACTTAAAACGAGGAAGAAAGAGTCCACGGATAACAGAGAAGACGACAAATACAAGCACATGAACATGGACATCGCCGCAGTAAATGCTCTTTCTTACGAGGATTTTGTGACTATTTTTGGCAACGTGGTGGAGAAATGTCCCATTTTAACAGCGGCTGCGTGGTCTCGGCATCCCTTTTTAAACCTTGCTGCTTTGGAGACTGCAATCAGTGACTTCATCGATTCACTGCCAGAGTCAGGTGAGACACGGACCTACATAATTGTCATATTTTGTGTTGTGGGAGGCAGCTCTAAAATGTGATTTTCTCCAACCACGATGGTAGTGATAACACATTACGTTTGTGTCCAGGTAAAGAGGGTCTCCTTAGGTGTTTTCCAGACCTTGCGGGCAGGGACCTCCAGAACATCACCTTGACCCGGGAGTCCCACGAGGAGCAGTTAGGAGCTGGGATGTATGCGCTGACCTCCACGGAAGCCTTGAACATGGCCAGGCTCAATGAGGAGTACAAGGCGCGCTTCGGGTTCCCGTTTGTGATCTGCGCCCGGATGAATGATAAGGTGAAGATACTAGGGCAGATGTCCCAACGCTGTCGGAACGAGCCCGCGGTGGAGCTGGCGCGGAGCATCGAGGAGGTGAAGAGGATCGGTCACCTGCGTCTTCTAGACCTTGTGCTCACCGACGCACCCAACAATTTGTGAACCTCTATAATTGGAGTTGGAATCGTTAACTTTTTACATATATTGTAAAACAGGTGCACAAGAGTAAAAAGATGAAGGGTTTTCTGCTATTAATAGATATAATTATAAGGGCCTTATAATTATATCTATTAAACCCCCACTAATGAGCCTTAAAGGCTCATTAGTGGGGGTTGGGCCGATTTCCGGGTTTCACCGGTTTGGTGTACGGGTTGGTTTCATTAATGCAAACAGGTCGAACTTGCATTTGTCGGTCGGTCTTTGGTTGAGTGTCAGACCGCCCAAGCCTAGTGAGGGTGTCTGGAAATTAACATAAGATTAGGGCCTTGTAGATTAACAAGGTCCTAATCTGAACAGATGGTTATGCACAACATTGTTGTGCTCCGTCCATGGTAGTGTGGTAATGTCGTAGGTGACTTATACTGTATACGGCTGTCTCCTCTCTGATCGGATTTGTGTTGTAATAAACATTTATTGAAGTAAGGGACTCACTGAGTTATTCTTTTATTATTATTTATTCTTTTTACTAGACTAAATTCATGTTGACTGGTGTTACATGTTGACTTAATTTCCTGGCAGGGGCCCTTCAGGAGTTAAATTGCATCATGAAAACATTTTTATCTCTGGTCTACTCAGACAGCTCCGCTTAAGTAAATATGTTTCTAGGTTTGTTTTTTGTTGTTGTTTTTTTTAATCTTTGACATGGTATCAAGGTGTTACAGGAGGTAAAACCTTGATACCTCTCTTCGTATCGTCCTACCTGGAGATCTACAATGAGACCCTGGTAGACCTGCTGTCCTTATAAATTAGTTTTTTGACATAGTACACCAGGGGTAGCACGGTGGTGTAGTGGGCAGCACTGTCGCCTCACAGCGAGGGGGTCCTGGGTTCAAGTCCTGGGTTCGGGTTCCTTCTGTGTGGAGTTTGCATGTGCTCCCTGTGTGGGCGTGGTCGCCTCCGCCTCTGTCTCCGCCTCTGTGATAGACTGGCAACCCAGTGGCAGCCCCGCATTTAATTCTATACCTTTAATGAATTGCTGTTTGTACATGAATCAAGCACAAAAGACACAACACAATGAATCAACTTCTTAAATGAAAAGTAAAATTTATTATTCCTGAACCACAAAATAGACTTCTTTGGTTGTACAAATTCACTAGTTACAGTCTGAATGTATGAGCTCTAACCCTTGACCCTAGGACTTCTGAACCTTTCCCTCCAACCTATTTGCAAATAAATTCCCCCAAAGAGAACTCAAGACAGAAGAATAAACATAAACACTTGAAACTGCATTAATAATGTAGTGAAACCCATCTGGAAAAAAAAAGATTTACCTACTGTAAGTTTAAAAAAAGGAGATATCAGCCATTGCAAATGTAATGAAACAAACTGAATTTCAGTCAGTGAGAGTAACACGGAAAGCTATCATTAGAAGACCCTACATTAAATTAACATGAATCCTGCTATCCTGTAATTCTGAAAGAAAGAAAAAACCCATCAAATATATAAACTGACAGTATGTCAAGCAGTGAACTAAATGAAAACAATCTCTAGAGGGATTTCTGATTGGTTCTGCCTCTCCCAGCTCTCCCATTAACAAACCAATATACATGCAGAGAGCATCCCGACACCAAACCTTCCCAAACCCAGATGCATCAGCAGTCCAGACACTCGCTTGGTCTTGGTCAAGACTGGCTCAGTTTCAAACCTTAAGTCTGCTTTCTTTTCAGTATTTGTACATTATTCACACATAATAAATGATTTTTTCAGTGGCGTCAGATTTAAATTATTCATAGGCAGAAAAATAAAACAGCTGCTACCTTCACATCACTCCCAAATACCTCCCGATAATTCGAGGATAGAAATGAATGATTCAGATTGATAAGAGAATACCCTAAAAAGGGCAGGGTAGGTACCGTTAGATGATTCTAAAAATGCACTTTTCCAAACTCTAATATTTGATATTGTGATCTGTTTCTGTAAAGCTGCTGCCTCCAGTGTAGTCATAATTTCTACAAGGGGAATGTAACATGGTCAATCGCGGGTATGACCCATTACTAGTAGTGATGTGCAACAGCTGTACTTTGTCCAAGCATTGTACTTAGATATGCTCCCCTCTAAAATCGCTTGGTGTGTATATAAAGTAGATTAAATGATATAAAGTGATATGTATTCATTAGTTGTAACCCACATGACGATCTTTAAAGATAAAAATGATGCTTTTTGTGCCAAAAAGGACCAGAGGGGTTAAAATAGAAGGCCTTCAAATTTGAGTAAAACACTAAAACAATAAATTACTTCAGATACATGCAGTGCAAAACAAATATGTACTATTGTTGTTTTAAAAAGCTCTCCACAACTTGTGACTGTGAAGGTAGCAGGATGTTCCCATCTCAATTAATATTTACACTCCTGTCTGCCCCATGCCTCAAGAAACCCCTGACACTTTACAATCTATTCAGTGAAATCCTAAAAATATCATTCAAGAAGTTAGTATAGCTATGACCCATTTCTTTTCTCTTCCAGTATGCGTCTTTTTTTTTTAACAGCAAAATCATTGGAGGTGCGAAAAATAAAAAAAACAAACTTCGGTTGCCTCCCGTTTTAAAATAGATCATCTTCTACTTGGTAAACCGTACAACAACAACTAAAAAAAGATCTGTAAGAGGCAGTCCTAGTTAACCACACTAGCTATTTCTCGCCACACTGCTCTCATCCACGGACTGTATAGGCAAGACTGGCACGCAGGATATAAGTGAGTGTGTTCGTGTGGTCACTATCAGCTTCCCAGTCTCTGCAGTGGTTATATATGGGAGAGTAAATCTCGCTCTACTGACACTGTGTGTAGTGTTTATTGACTCGGCATCTTGCGCGGATGCACACACGTTCCACGGTGTGTCTAAATGCGTGTCTTTTTCTCTGTGTGAAGTGTTACGTGGGCACGGCGGTTTCCAGGCTGCGGCGGCCTTGCCTCAGTTTGCGCTTGTTGCTGTACAGGGCCATCTCCTCCAGGGCTGAGGGGGCAGGCAGCGTGGGGGATACCTCGGCCTCGGGGCTTACAGCGGGCACTAAACGAACAACAACAAACACAGAACTTCAGTCAAGCTGCTGCGGTTATCCGCTTTATCGCACGACAGTCACTCCATGATGTGGAAGCAGCTGTGGAAAGGAAGGAAGATGGCGACAACTGGACAGGAAACTCCTGTCGAGAAAAGTGGATGGATCCCTTAAACCTGCGAGAGAAGCCCCACATTCACCAGCGGCTGGAAACGAGCAAATGTTTTAAGCAGAACTGAAGCAACCAGCCACCTCAACGGGCTCCGTATTCAAACTCAGTCGATGCCTTTAAAAGTCACTTCAAGAACTAATTTGCAATCCCTACGTTAAAGGTGTCAGGTGTAATTACATGCAGTGATTAATCGTTTAGCAGCAGTGCATTTGTTACTGTGTGTGTGTGTGTGTGTGAGAACACGTTGTGTGACCTGGTATAACATGAGAAGTAATAACTAGTCTTAGACACAGCAAGTACTTAATTGTCAATATAATTGACTGCTTCGTGTGTGGAGAGCAGCAGCAGGTGAAGCACACCCAGGAAGACGCACTCGCCGTAATCCCTGAACCCAGTTATGCCACACAAATAGCAGGTTAGAGCATGATTGCACAAAACGCACACCCCTTTTTCACACATTCCATAAATACTCGACACACGACCACACGCAGAACCAAAAACACCATGCACACAGGATCCTACCAATAGGAGCTGCTTATCCCAGGTAGTCACCTGAATCAAAGAGGATAATAAATGCATTACTTATTGTCCACGCAGTTATTTATCCCTTTCACACAGCCTGGTTTTTTGGTACAATTTGAGATACTGCATAGCTCCGGTGCTCACCTGGGTTGCTGGAGCCGTCATCGATGAACTGCAGCTCATCAATTGGGTCAGGGGTCTGGAAGAGAAGAAAAGTGAGTAAAGAACGGAGCTGTTGGGGGGCGTTTAGTAACCTCTATCCCAGTGGAAGCCATCACCATGTGATCAGTGGAGCTGGCAGCCAGAGGACGTGCCAGCCAATCACTGCCAGTTTAGCAGACAGTGCTGAAGCTCCCAGTTTTATCAGAGCAACAAAAGCCAGAGAACCTCTACTGGACTGCCCCCCCAGTAGAGACTCGCATGTCAAAGGAAAGGGTTAGGTTAGGTCATCAGTTCCGGGGTTTGTTGTGTCGCATAGGCACAGCCAACAGAATAACCAACGCACAATAGGAAACCAAGCAGCATGTTACGTTGTCTTTGTGTTGATGCCATTATATACCAACATGTTTACCTCTTGTTATCAGCCGTTTGTTCTACATAGGGACTCGCTAGGATCTGCAAGCCGAGGATCGTGTGATTGACCTCACACTCCGTAAGATAAACTACTAGCACGTTGGCAGACTATTCACTGTACAAGTTATTCATGTCATCTTACAGGAGATTCTAGTTGTGGGTTTGACAATTTGCATGGAGAGGCAATGAATTGCATTTAATAGTTTGCTCTTTAGCATCTGATATTTCTACAGTCGTGTAGGTTAAAGTGTTTTTGGGGGGATGAACAATCTGAGGGCAGTTCTTTAATATGAACTAGTTGTTTAAACAAGTGCTTTATTTGCATGGATATTCATTTAAAAAGTGCAATCATGTCATACTTGCTAGAAGCCAATTTATTTTCTCCGTCATTGTTTTAATATTTTTTAATGTTTGCATTGATTGCGTTTGGGTTCTGCTGTCATGGCACCCACACCTTGCAGATCGTAGTTCAGATCCTGGATTGCATAGCTCTTATCATGTTTATATAAATAAATCAACGCATAGTCTTTAACTACTACTTTCGTCAGTTCATATGCAGGAAACATGGAAACACTTACATACAGTGGGATTAAAGAAATTCCGTCAACCAAAGGTAGAATATGCACAGACCGAGGTCACTTTACAACAACCAAACCAAACCAGATCCCACAGAGCACACAATGACAGTGACACAGAAGACCACAGTTACTTGACCCCCCAAAAAATAGAAACCGCTTCCAGACGAGCTCCCTCCAACATTACCCTCTTTCCTTTCCCATCTCTTCATCCACACAGAGATGAGGAAATTAACTATCTCACACAGAACTTCTCCACTAATTACAGCATAGGAAGGCACCCTTTGGAGTACGAGAGGAAATCTAATAGAAGATGTCATTGCTCTGCCTGATATGCCCGTGGATCAATACGGTTGATGGAAGTGAATGTGAGAGTGGATGAGATGCAGAGTTTGTGGCCATTTGCCCCCGGAACCAATTCTGGTTAGTGGGATCGAAAAACCTGATGAGTGTTAATGGCCTGATTGATTGGTTAGCTGACAGATGGGTGTAAAGGAGATAAGCTGTAGATGCTCTTACGTTTGTGAGTGGGAGACCAGGAGAGGTCCTATCATTAATGTAGAGCAAGTCTCTCTTCATTGTCAAAGTAAGAGTTAGTTAGTCTGTCGCTATAGTGCAGAGCAAGGAGTACGGATCAATCAAGGAGGCAAAACCTAGACCTCAGTCGCACTGATGCCTCTCCATTACCAGAGAAACTAGAGGGGGGAGGCAGCAGGGAGAGCCAGGGGGAAGGGAGGAGCCCGGGGGCTCAGCATGCAGCCAATACCTGGATGTCGTATACGGGTTTGGAAGAAGGAATGGCAGCAAACTGTCGGTAGTCAAACTTCTTTGACGACAGGGACTAGAAGGATAGCAAACAGGAATGAGCAGAGGGTGAGGGTGAGGGGAAAGAGGAAACGGACAGGAGGGTGGGACAAAATATATAAAAGGAGGAGAAAAGGGTGGATAAGGCAAAGGAGAGGAGAAAGGGATGAGGAAATGGAAGAGGTGGGAGGCAGAGAGGCTAATGGGTGATTCAAACAGCTAGCTGTGGCGGACGATGGTGGAGCTGCGTGTCTGTCCTCAGCTCTGATTGGCTAGAGTGACAACGAGCAAGGTGATGAGTCGATGTCAATGAAGCAAATCTACGTTTTTCCTCTTTCCCTTTTTTTTGTTGCCTTTCTCAAATACAGCTCCTTAAATATTTGATGATTCAAGATCTCCAGGTCCCTTCAAAGGATAAATCTGTCACGAAACAAAATGGAAAATTAAGAGAAAAAAGTTTTAGCCCTTACCAGCCGGCCCGGAGAAGTAACTCCTCGAGGATTGTGCTCTGGCAGAGGAAAACAGGAAATGTGAAGTTAGGCCAGAAAGACGAGGAAAGGCAGGAACCAAACCGTGTCAACACGGAAGTTACTGGTAGGCTTGGGCCGGTTTAAAAATGTTCAAACCGGTTTGATATTAAGCCGGACTGTGGACAGAGCCATACCGCAATTAAGCTCTGGTAACATCCAGAAAGTGATTTGAGAAGCTTTAAGTTACTATTAATTAAGTTAATAACAATTCAGAAACTGGTGGTGGTATTTTTGCATAAAAAAACACCAGTATCCTCTTGATATAGGTCTGTTAAGAAAGTAATCCGTTAAAAGAAGATTCTTGTCGTGTAAACGGGCCTATGACAGCAGCCTCTTACCTTCCATAGGCGTGGGAGAGGGTGTGGGGGCGGGCGAGGGCGACTCCGTCAGCTGGTCCAGTGTGCCGCGTTTCTTTCCGTCTCGAGACTTGGCGATGACCATCTGCGCTTTCAGTGCATCCTGCTCAAGAGACTTCATTCTACAAGAGGAACAGCCACCATCAGATAATGAGAGTAGAAAATAAGGAAAGGAATACAGAGACAACCACTGATGGAGGCACACACACACACCGCTACAGGTGGGTGTAGTGCCAATCACTAACTTCGGGTGCTCCTTGTCCTGGTTTGCTGTCACAATCAGTTCAATTTGATTGCACAAGAAAAAGGGAGGCATTCCAGGAAAAGGACTACCTACTGCTAGTAGGCTTACCCTCGACTCACAAATAGCTTGCAAATTTACTGCAATGTGTGTTAGTACAAACAATAGTATGAAAATCAAGAGAACAGCAAGGCGCAAAATGAAAAGAGTGCTGGAGAGTGAAAGAGACAAGACAGAGAATAGAGATAGGGGGAAACAGAGGAAGCCAAAGAGGGAAACGGCAAAGACGTGCAGAAGCAAGACGGCACTGGAAAGGCAGTGGAAGCACTGTCGGTGTTGCTGCAAGTGCTTGCTTGGACCTTTCCGAACTCGGCGTCTAGCAAAATACCCCCCCCAACACCAAAGCACCCCAGCACACCCCCACAATGCCGTGCATCTGGCCCTGGTGGCTGGGGCCGAGGAGCAGACCTGAGCTGGGAGGCTGCAGAGGTAGAGGAAGAGGTGGGGGGCTGGGGGGCCTCGGCCGGGCCCTGAGATGCCCTCACTCTGGCCTGGTAGAGCCTCTTAGCCAGGTCCTGCTCATACTGCCTAACATCCTCCTCTAGGCCACAGGGCCTGGGCCCCACGAGGCCAGGGAGAGGGTGAGACACAGGAGGAGGGAGGGAGGAGGGATAGGACAAGAAGTGTGCCAGGATGAAGGAGGGATATGAGCAGGAGGAGGAGGGGAAGGGAAGAAAGGCATACAGACAGAAAAGAGAAGAAAACCAAAGAATGGAAGGTAAAACACCGACACATTTAGAACAGCCAGGGAAATAAATAAGATCTGATTTTTAGACATGAAAATAGTAAGAGAGGAGGAAGACTAACCACACACAGACAAGACGGTGTTGTCACCACACAGAATGAACTGAAATCTGGATCACGAGTGTCACCAACCCTCTCTTATTAACAAACCCTCTCTTATTAACAAACCACGTTATGTGAGCTTGATGTTTGGTATTTAGTTTTAGCCCAAAATCAACAACAATACAAATAACCAATAATAGAAGAGTTCATTCCAATACTACAAAAATCATAACTTGTATCTGCTCTGTGTTATTTTGGCACATGTAATGAAAGTAATGCATCTACAAACTGTGAGTACAAACCCCTTTGGAGTGGACAGATAGAGGTGAAAATGTTTTTATTCATGGAGAAAGATGGAAAGTGGGTCAAAGCATTGAAACAACCAAGTGGCATAACTACCACAGTGGACAATGTTCCTGCTTGGCCCCATTCATCAGCCAAATACTTGTGTCACTTCTTCAGGTATTCATTTATAATACTTATTTAGAGCTTTAGTTAAGTTTCAGAAAAGTAAAACAAGATAACACTGTCCAAGATGTTTGCATAATTGTTTGGCTACAATCAGCAACTCAAAATGTGATTTACATATCAGCCAACAAGTGAGTCTCAAGATGTCGTTGCAAATATGAAAAGGTAATTTTGTTTTAATTAATTGTGATACATTTCCAATCCCTTTTTATCAACTTTTTTCTTTATTTATGTTATAGAGAATTGGTAACTGATTACTTTTCCCTTTTTACACCTTAATATATTCATGTTAATATGAAAGTACTAGAAATACAGTAAAGTGAAAGCTTAAAAAAAGCGATTTCACGTCTTAAGCATGTGTTGAGTGTTGTGTTTACCGTGCTGCCCTCCACATGGCTCTCTTCTCAGCCTCCAGAGCTCGTTTCTCGGCAGGGGACAGGTCCTTGTCGAGGGCCACAGCCAGCTCGGGGCTCTGCATACGGAGTCTGTCTTGATGTCTGCGCTCTGCTTTGGCAGTGCGGATGGGCGCCGCCGAGTCCCCGGGGTACACGGGGATCAGACTTGAAAAGACACGCAAGTAGCAGTGATGACTACAGTGACACAAACAACAGCAGATGGACATTCAGAGATGTTGTGGACGATGTAATTACCCAGTCATGGAGTTGGGCCTCTGCTCCAGCCTGAAGCTGTCCTCCAGTGAATTCCTCTGGGACTCTCCCTTCCCATCAACAGAAGAAGGCCTAAACACAAAATTACTTTCAGCTAAGGAAAATAAGGACATTTAAAACAATAATAACGTACGACTTCTTACCCTGAGCTGCCACAGTAGCTCGGTGGTGTGAGGTTGTAGCTTGAAGGTGTGACGTTGTAGCTCGGCGGTGTGACGTTGTAGCTCGGCGGTGTGGCACAGTGTCGGGACGGGGAGGATACCGGCTCCACGTTGTACTCCACTCCATCCAGCAGCACTTTGCCACTTGCTTTCATCTGCGCCACCTGCTTAGCCAGGTCCTCTTCCTCATCCTCCTCGTCTTCATCCATCAGGTACTCCCGCGCACGCTGCTCAAACTTCCTCTCTGGGGCCGAGATCAACAGTGAACATGAATACAGGGTTGTACATTTCAATGGCAGGTTAGCAGAGACTCATTATACTGGCAAACGAGTTACAGAAACAAACCTTCTTCCTCCCTCATTTTCTTGAGGTCATCTTCTCCAACAAGAGACACTCGAGGTTTGGGTTTCTCTGGTGTCTGCTGCTTCACATCGATCTCAAAATACTTCTGTCTGTCCCTGAAGGAGCGCTGCTCTGGACTGTCCTTTCCACCAGGAGAAGGACTCTGTAGGATCAGAGGAATACAGGATACTAAATGATAAAGATTACAATTGATAAGCGCTGAGGTCATAGCAATCTGCAAACTGTAGCAAAATAATAATAAAAAGGAGATTTTTAATGCTATTGGAATTGTTGCAGAGCCATTTGCCAAAGCAAGAGTAGAAAAAGTATCACAGGTCAAGAAGAAAGCAACATATCAGCTTTTAAAACAGAACCCAGCCCAATCAGCTGATTTACAATCAATTAACTGGGAATCCTGTCACTAACAGAAGTAACATGGCTGTCCCCCAGTGTCTGGGGACAGAGACACCACCACCGATCAAAGCCAAGCACACCCAGACAGAGAACAGGGCTGCTGTAGATGTGGCGGAGGCGGTGGGTACCTGGAGGTCCCAGGAAGGCCTGGAGAAGCGAGGCACTGCTGCCAGGCTCATATACTCCCGACGGTCAGGTGAGAGGGAGGGCCGAGGGGAGACCGTGCTGGTCAGACCCATACCAGCTCCCTCCTGACCATCTATGTCATCCTCAAACACGTCGTTGTTCAACTCAGGCTGAAAAGGCCACATAGGTCATCACCAGACTGTCAGACTGAGAGCCAGACACTTTCTCTCAGTATCTAACTACAGTAAGCCGAGAGCATATCTAGACATGGCATTTTGTTCTTGCAGCTGTAGATTCAATATTCACTTGTTGAATACCGTATTGACCCAACGCCTTCTTTTCCGTCATACTTTTATTTGGAAGAAGACTTTCTGTAGATATTAAACAGCATCAGCCCTCATCCGTGAATCAGTTTCTCTCATCAATTTTATATCTCTTCAGCATGACTTCAAGCTGCTCAACATATATTATTAACATAAGCATAAATATTGTTTGGTCAGTATGTTCACTCACCTCTGGAGAAGGCTGCTTTGGGTGGAAATTGTTCCTCACACCATACAGGTCCTGTTGGGTAGAGCAGGATGTTAGTAAAGTCAAGTAAACTCAGACTGAGGACAAAGACAGAGATACAGAGCAGGCAGACTGATTAGCAGTTGGGATATAATATATAAAAACAGGGGTATTGAATATTAGTACACGAGCCACACATTGATGGACGAATGGATGAAGACTCAACACCAGTTTGACAGATGATGGCACTGGGAGTACAAAAACCAACGATGACTGCATTCCACAACGTCACAGCACGTCACAGGCCCCCAGACACGGCGCAGGCTCCTTACAGGACAGCCTGCTCCAGTCAGGAGGGAACAGGGGGGGGCGAGACCAACCAATCAGCATGCTTTTGTCGTTTTGACCCGGGGGAGTCCGGGCAGCACGGCCTACCTGCGGCGGCTCCAGCACTGCCAGTGAGCGAGGCACGGCGGCAAACGCCTTGTATGCCTGCTTGACATTCATGGGGAACTCGTCGGGCGATGTGGGGGAGGGGGCGCGAGGCTGCAGGGGGAGGTTTGGGGTGGAGGGTATGGAAGGGTGGGGGGGAGGTTCACATGGTAAAGGAGCCCGAGAGGAAGAGAAGGAGGTGGGAAGGACGGACAGAGACATGGAGGAAAGGGAAGACTATGAAAACAACCCGGCAAAGTTGAAGAAGACTGCAGGAGAGCAGGTGAACAGCATGGCAGCTGGTTTCAGGTGACAGGAGGGGAGTACGTCAGAGACACAGACAGAAGGGCTTGGAACGTCCGGAGCAATGAGACACTTTTCTGTATGAGCACCTTTGTGAAACAAATAGGAAGATGTGAGATGAATCGTAGCTTCTTCATTATTTACCGATCCAGCTAGGCTGCTTGCCGAAGGAAGAAATAAGTGGCACATTTCAGAGAGCTGTAAGTATGGGAAATTATCGTATGCAGGAGCTCAGATTTGGGCTGGAGGCTCCGTTTGCAGGTGCAGGAGGCCACAGACTGCAGCACCTGCAAATACAAGTCTTCCTTTTCTTTGGCTCTTGCCTCTTTAGAAACAAAAAATCATCGTTGTGTCGTGCACCTCTCGTGCACTGCTATAGACACAGTGTTTTGGGGCTGTGCAGTCAGCGTAGGTGGCATGGAGCTGAGAGTGGATTGAAAACAGCACTATGTGGTGGTGGTGAGGGGTCTTACAGAGGTCTGGGAGTTGAAGGGGGAGGGGCCATGCTGGAAGGGGTTAGGACTGTGGCCCTCCGGAGTGGCGGGTGAGGGACTCTGCCGCGTGCGTCCGACTGGCTGGATGGCACCCGGCCGCGTCTGGGGAAGAGATCAGTCAATTCAATTTTGTTAATGCAGCCTAGAAGCACAGATTTGCATATAAAAGTATAAATGAGCACATGACCGCTGCTCACAATAAGGAAAAAACTGTTAGTTCAGACACACCAAACTTTAGGATGAATGGCAACTCAAAATGAATGGATTTAATGGTGGATATGAATGAGAATATAATTTACTATTCAGTTTGGACAAAAACAACACCTCATTAACCAATCTAGGGTTTGTTTTTTAACCAAATAATTATAAACAGTGTCCCTCCAGAAATTCGTCCCAGATGGAAAAGTGTAAGTAGCGTGAAACTTGGGTTGTTTTTACGCCTAAAATGAATGGTTTAGTTAAAACGAATTCAGTTCCCTTTGCCTGGTTAGTATGGTTCATTTGGGCTGTTGTGAATGCTGTTTATCCAACCCTGGTGCTGACCAAACAACGGAACCAAGATTGCTTAAAGTAGTACTCATCAAAAATCAATCCGATGCTGATTGAGATATCAGGCACCCTTGACTTCATGTACTTTATCAGTGAATTAAGTCCAATAAAAAAGTGTGCGACAATGATCCCCAATGAGGACTCAAATCTCCTATTAAAGTTATTTTCTGAACGGCTTGTTTTCAAGCTCCACAGACACTCACTGATGATGGCGTGTTGTCGTTGGCAGTAGGGGTTGAGGTGTAATGAAGGTTAGCCTGCAAAGAAAAAAAAAATAATGAAAATGAAACGACCACGATGAAATAAAATGCATGGATACTTGATTTTCAACCAACAGCGCATTCAGTATTGGAGGATGCCAGGCCAAATAAAGACACTATCAAACAATGCAACACCACCTAAATGATATACATAGTATTTGTTCTACACTGGTAATCTGTAGCTGTGCTCAAGCAAAAATGGAAATTAGATTTTTGGTCAATAGACACATTAAGGACAATCAAGGTCAAAAATGTATTTCTACACTGAATGCACGCCTAGTCTGCATGACTCAAAGCATCAGTCATCAGCTTGCCATAGAGAAGCAGGCACATGCTTTTCAGACTGGTAGGTTTGTGGCACTAACTAGCTGAACTAGTTGGGTTTTATTAACATATGGAGCGCTCAGAACAGCAGTCACGTGTGCTACAAGAAAAAAAAGAACCCAGGCCAGAGCAGAGAGGGCCACAAGACCCACTTACGAAGCGGGTCTCCCTGCCTGCACAGAGGGAGCTGTTGGAAGAGTGGTTGCTGGGCTACGGGTGGGAGGAAAGGTCAAAAGGGTCAACTGTAAAATACCTCTCCTAGAGCGTTGGAAATGACTCATGGAAAAGGAAATAAATAAAAAAAAAAAGATGGTAGCATGGTACAGAATGACTGGGTGTTACAGCTGCTCACCGGTTGGATGACGGGCGAGTAGGGGGCTTCTCTTATTGGGCTCTCGGTCCTGGTGAAATCAGAAGGAGGCGCCTGGAAAAACAAACATCAAATAACACACTTTACAACTTACTTTCACTCATTGCACCCACAAAAGTAAAGAAATACCAAAACAAGATTGACTGGTTAGTCCTGAGTGCAAAAAAATTCAAATAAACAACAAACTCTTGAGATAAACATGCGTTTTTTTTGTGCGTCTTTGCAGGTCGTGTTCCTTTGTGACTTTTGACCTCCCTCGCAGCTGTTGGGACAGACATTCCAGTCGGTCCTGGCTATGAACCGACTATGTGCCCAAATACCTCTCGACGTGCCGCGAGCTCGGTGCTCACGGCAAAAACATGCACCAGCTCAAATGGTTGTTGCCCGGAGATTTATACACACGACCTGGACACATAATTCCTGAGAGAAAATGCAGGGACAGAAAGCCAAGTGGAGGGATTTCATGTCCATTTGTGGCTGACTTTCCCAAAGCCCAAGGAAATCTCTTCAACCTGGCAATAACTGGTATTTTTTTTTTTTACATTTGCTGACCTATTGAGTATAAAACCTGTCATTTCACAAGTGAACCAAACAACAAACTGTGCGCATTAACACACCATGCTGCCTCCAAACCACACTCAGGCAGGCGGCTTGCCTTGCTGAACAACCAGGGCTGCAGTTGGCCTTGCTTCCCGTAGCCCACAGGAGGCCCCGACAGGACCCGATCTCCAGGTGGGCGACCCTTTCCTTTGCGATTGGCCACCAAAAACGGGTTCTCTTTGAAGCAGATAGGCTGAGAGTCCACCAGGTTTTCATCTTCTTCGGGTGCAAAGGTTGATGAGTTAATGGTTGTTGATGAGCCGGCACTCTCGGCGGTGGACATCCCATTGGGGGAGAACTGGGATCCGTGCAGATACTCGTGCTCTGTGCTCAGACTGGGGCAGGACTGGAG
This sequence comes from Eutrigla gurnardus, assembly GCF_963514095.1. Lineage (NCBI taxonomy): Eukaryota > Metazoa > Chordata > Actinopteri > Perciformes > Triglidae > Eutrigla > Eutrigla gurnardus. The sequence goes on along the minus strand of NC_139929.1, from coordinate 6,624,501 downwards.
GTTCATGTGGTTGAGGGGTTCTGTGGGGGGGCCGAAGCCCAGAGGCTCTAAAGGCGCTCCGTATTGGGCCTGCAGCGGGGCCTCCATGGGAGCAGTCAGATTTACAGAAGTAGAGAACTGGACAGGAGCAAAGGAAAGAGCGAGGACAGATGCAGTAAAGTGACAAAGTAAGGACCAGCAGGAAAGGTTTCAACACAAACTGTCGATTATCACTAGAGGAATTTCAAAAATAAAAGCAAAACAGACTAGAGGATTAAATGAGAAAGCGAATTCATAGCACAAGAGATTAAAAGGGTAATTTTTTTTTTTTTTTATTAAATTTGGCCATTATTTCAATCAGTTACGATAATATTGTTCTCAGTAAAGTCATGGATCTGAGAAAAATATGAAATCTCAACAAGAAAAAACTCAAATATCGATTTTCACCACAATTTAAATATGGCAACAAAGATATATATTTTTTTGGTTGACTATGTTGCTGCGTCTTGAGACCTCAGCATTTAACTTGAGTGAAATGTTGTCATAGCCAAATAAATATAATAATAATATATTTCTATTTCTATCTATTACAAACTACCAAATTAAATTAGAAGATGAGTAGAAGTGAGATTCCCCCGTTTCTCATGACTCACTTTTATAAATAGACACTTGACACACAAGCCTCTAGCTGCTAAAAAGAGTTAATCACATCACTAAATCTTTCCTGAAGCTTTTAAAACAAGTTTCTCAGTCGCCCATCATTTAAGACTTGTTAACTGTGGCTGTGAGTCACTAGACATATTACTGCCGGGCAGCCAGGCCTCTGCCTTAAATAACCATATTATCAGATCTGAGAGACAGCAGGCTCCAGCACACCTTCAACTCCTACTGTACTGAACATACAGGCGAGTGATGTCACTGTCAGAGGGGAGTAAAGAAACCCGATACTATAAGAGGTGTCATGTTTTACAAACCTAACACCGAAAAAAATGCCTCCTATAGAGCCTCAATTCCACCCAGATAACATTGGCATTTATTCAATGTGACCTTGACATATCTGGTGATAATCTAAATAGCCGGACTAAGAATACAACGAGCATTGTGAGGCAGCAATGTGGCTCCCTACATGCTGACTATAAGAGTCTGTGGTGTGATGAGGGTCAGTGGGATGGAATGTGAACGAGTGGCCTTTTGGCTCCGACACAAACCGTGAGGGACAGCTGGGGGTTTGTGTGTGGGAGAGAACAGCGAGGCGGCTGGTCTGCCAGTATGCCGACTCACTGAGGTGACCATGCTGGGAACCAGTAACTGAGCCATTTTAATATACAATCATGTAGAAATTATAATTTGGAGGACAGATCATTTTAGATTTAAAAAAAGAAGAATTACACTAGTTTTTCTTTGTTATCTCGTCTGTGAACTGAAAAAGTATTGTTTGTTTTTATGATTAATCTTTGTAGTTTTTATTTTATAATAAGCCTTGGTGTGTGTTTAACTGAATCCATCGTGATAGTGGACTGTAAATGAAAAGGACAACGATAGCAATAAGTTAAGCCAAGATATATGTTTGACATGTTTTACCTCTGTTTTTATTTGTTTTTTGCTGGATTTATGTTGTGTAGTGTATGCAACAGCTAAAAGGCAGCTCTGTATGTAGCACATCATACTGACATCTCGTTTCTTAAAAAAAAGCATAGTAAACTTGTTAATATCACTAAACACATTATTAAATTTGTTTCGTTTTAGCCAAACCTTTGGTATGACTGGCAGGCAGTAATAAAATGGGTCACTGTGAGAACATTTGAGCAGTACCACGTGCACTGGGGCAGCTCTAGCACACTGAGCATTAACAGCTGCATACTGTACGAAAGTAAGTTAGCAATAAAAGTAATAATATTCCTTCAGTACTTTGTGTAGTTCAAAGACGTGTATTTAAGAGTCAGTAATGGAACAGGCAATATAATCCTTTTGGGGATCAGGTTCCAAAGAACAGTCTTAAATGTCTTAAACGGAGTCAAAACCATGCTAACTTCAGTTTGATGCCTAATGCAAAGAAAGGAAAGTGGAGAGGTAATAAAATCAAGACAGAAAGAAGGAAGAGAAACAAAGTAAACCTAAAATAACGCTCTATACTCACTGGAGGACGGGAACAGGACAGCGATGTATGTCCACTCAAATGTACTCCTGTGAGGACTTTGGGAACACCAACTGAAACACTTGTCTGTTCCTCACAGACGATAGCCTGCCTCTTGTCTAACACCCCACCCACCCAACTCCATCCAATTCAGAGGCAGACGCAGGTTTAAAATATCGCAGAGGATAGGCCAGTTGATAGCGGGCAGCTGTCCCCTTCCCCCCCCGGCGCGTCATCGCGCCACCTCTTTCATTTACTCACACTCTTCATCAACCAAGACAGTGGCCAACTTCCTTTCAAGTCCGCTTCCTTCTGGACTTAGATATAGATACTTGAAATTCTTTTCCACAGAATCTTCTTTTATTCTGTTTTTGTTCCTTCTGGTTCTTGATTCTAGGTCATCGCTTTCTTTTTCCCCAAGCTTCTCGATCAGTCCTTGATCTTCGTGCTATTTCTTCAATCCGGGTTGATCACATCTGCTCTTGTTCATTGATGTAGGACATGATTACATCACTCTGACGCGATATGTGGTATGGGTTTTGCCTTGGAGCCACTGTCAGTAGTGGGTTTTGCTGATGGTGGGAGGTTAACATTCCTGCTCCTGGAGGGGCAACTGGTCGGCTCTCTGGGTCACTCAAGAGTTTCCCGAGACATAAAAACAAGGGATTCCATGAAGAGGTCTATTCTGAGCGACGAAGGCCATTACAAACATAGCTCACCCGGAAATACAAGCAATTTACAGCTCGAGACGATTGCACGCTTTTTCAAATACGTTGAAAAGGAATGCATAACAGAGTGTAAAAACCTGCGTTACTTCTACTGCTGCCTGGAGTCATAACATAGAGGGGGTCTTACCCTGTTGACCTTCTGCAGACTGGTGGTGGGCAGAGCTGCCAGGGTTTTGTAGTCAAGTTTTAGAGGTCCAGTGCCCATGTTCTGAAGAGAAATAAATAGGAAAGAGAGGTGAGAAGGGGACTTGGCGGAGGTTTATTACACAACAAGCAAGAATGTTCTGTTTGGGCAATTAAAAGGCCGGGCTTAGCTATGACATTTATACACTGATTTCACAATCACCACTAGAATTAAAAACAATTTAAAATCTGATTTTGTCATTATCAGTGAGATTGGCACTTGCCCCCTTCTAAAAAAAAAAAGTCTCTTTTCCCTGAAAGGGATTATCAACTTGGCAAAATCCTGCGGTATTTTCGATCAGTCTTCCAGGAAGGTTTTTTTCTGCAGACCTACCAATGAGGGGTGTCTCACCTCAGTCTCCTCTTCTAGCAGGCGAGTTGCCTCCTCACGCTCCAAACGCATACGCTCCTTCACCAAGAAAGGAAGGGAGGAGAGGAGGAAAGAGACCCAACCACACACAGCCACACAGTGATGCGATGAAGAGGTGAAATGAGAAGATGGAGGATTTACAGAAGAGGAAAGCGTTACAGAGGGTGAAGAGAGAAAAAAAAAAAAAAAAAAACAGTGGGGAAGTGGTATGGAGATGGGATGATATTTTTTTTTATTTCACCAACGGCAAACACACCAAAAGTAAAGGAGAGATGAGAAGAAAAACAGAAGAGAAAGAAAGGATAGAATCCACACACATTAGAAAGTACTCTACTCATTAGCTATGGGAGCAGAGAAAAAGCATGCAAGGCGGGACATTGCAGGAATAGTACTGTCAAACACGATGCCCACGCAGGGAGAAGCCTCATTCATCCGATAACAGACAAACCTGAGCCTCTGCCTCTAAAAGCTCCACCCTATAGTATAGTGCAGTTCTGCATTTTGTACGGAGCAAACATTTTTTATTCTCTTGCCATCTATCTGCTGTTTTACCGATACAGTTTTACCTCCAGCCTTCCCAAAAACAGTCACAGAGTTTCAGTTTCACTTACCACTTTCTCCATCTCTTCTCGCTCCCACTGGGACGTCTCTCTCACCATCTCAGACTCCTGGAGAAGAGCGACATTTAAAAGACTTGCAATCCCAATAAACATCCTGGAATTTCCATATCAATTATTTTCTGACTCTGTGCGTTCTGATAAAAGTTGTACATCAACTAGCATTCAATAAGCCCCTACATTCCTTTAGTTCGGGCATTATCCCAAAAAGCTCATCTGGACAAAGTAAACAACTGTGCTGGCGCTTCCCGGGTGCTGCGGTGAAAAGATGAGTGTGTGCGGTGTGCATGGCTGGAGTTAGTCAAACGCTGCTGTCATTGAAACTCCACCTGCTAAACGCCAAACTGCTGTGGAAGCACAGTGTCGGTGTGACAAAAATCGCTGAACAAAACAGCTGATTCACATGTTGACTTGACCGCAGTTGAAAAAAAAAAATCATCTCCTGATATGTGGATGAATGGGGGTGTTTCCTGGTCTACAATCCAACACCGTCCACATCCCTTACTCAGCGCTTTTGGGCTTTGTCTGGCCTCAACAGTGAATGATTGCTAAATGTACAGAAAATGCTATAACCCAACGTTGAAAGTGTCATTACATCCAGATAGCAAACAATAAATCAAACTGCTTTAATTGTTTACTTGTGTAATTGAAATATATAATCAGTAAATATACATGATCAGCGTCAGTGCATTAACTGTAGAAGGTACTGTACCTTCTGCATGATTTCCATCTCCTCTGGGCTCAGGTCTCGGTCTATAGAAGAGATGCTTTCCATACTGTTCTTACGGACGATGCCTGTTGCAAATGGGTTGGCAATGATGCCGGGAGACGCCTTGAAAAAACCCCCAAAAAGAGCTTTGTTTAAAAGTTTGATCCCAAACAAAGAAGTGCTTTATAAAAACAGATTTGGCCGCTTCTGAGAAAATGAGATATCACAACTGCTCTTGGTGTCTCACCTCCACAGCAGCCACTTTTTGTGGGTCGAAGCCGTCACACATCAGCATGACCAGAGAGTCTCCTATACCTCGAAGCACTCGCACTGCCTCTGTGTGCGTCATCCCCAGCAGGCTGTGGTTGTTCACCTCGAGGATACGCATGCCAACCTGGAGTCGGCTGTCTCTTGCTGCTGCACCGCTGGAGCTCACCTGTTTCAATATCAGCCAAAGGGCAAGTCAGTACAATATATAATTGTAATTCAGACACACCTGTTAAAATATCCTCTCATTGTAATCTTATACATCACTCTTAAAAATGTGTCCATGTATGACTTTTCAAAGTTGTGGTTTATATACATAAATAATTTCAGAACCTTAGAGATGAAGATGCCTTCATCTGTGGGGTCAAAGGGGTTTCCTGCATGACCCTTGGCCCCTCCACGAATACTGATGCCAAGCTTCTCCCCTGGCTGCTTCTGGATCACAATTTCCTGCGATGATATACAGACAGCTCGTCAGGCAGGGTACGGTGAGCTTTTGCCGCTGTTATGCTTGTGTTAGTACGTGTATATTTATCAGATTTGATGGCCTCACCTGCATCCCAGGCGGTGATGGGTCCCTCCGCACCAACATACGGATCTCCTGCTTGTTGGCCAGCAGCGCTCGCACAGCTTCCTGGTGTGTGGCATGGCGAAGGTCGATGGCGTTCACTTCTAGTATTCGGTCCCCGACACGCAGTCCACTTTCACATGCTAGTCCGTGAGGAATCACCTGATGATGAGACGGGCCGGGGAAAGTGAGACACAAAACGTAACATAATCGAAAAACAAGGAATTTCACAAGACATACCTTTGAGATGAACACCCCAGGTTCATTGACGCCAAATGGGTGACTGGCGTGGTCACTTCCTCCCACGATGCTCAGGCCAAGAGGACCACCTGACTTCACCAGGATCACTTCCTGTTAGGATAAGAGGGAGAAGATTTATTGAAGCAAGATATTTTCAAACATTTTCAGGTCTAAATGTAACAAAAGTTAATAAATTAAACATCAGGTCACACCTATAATTTGTCTAATAAACACAAACCAGTCTACTGCATGCACAAACTGTACCTTTATAGGCATACGCTGCTATTAAGCAGCAATATCTTTGCATTATTGACGACTTGAAATGCTACGCTCTAGAGTACACCATTATTTTAATGGCCTTCACGCCTTCATACCATGCACCATCTTCTCTGGAACTGGACAGCATTAAGGATAAGGCAGGGGTCAAATAAACAGCACTGAAAGCCTGCATGGGGCTTCTATGGTCTAATGAAAGCTATTAAACATAGTGAAGTCCTGAGGCCTAAGAGATCTAACCTCGATGGGATACTCGTCCTCCATCCGGCTCAGGTTGTTCCCATGAAGGTTAAGGCCGTCCTCCTCCTGGTCTGGTGAATCTGAGGGTTCTGGGGGTGGAGGGGAGTGGGCTCGTGCCCGGGATTGACCTGGAGAGCCCCCTTGTGCATTCGGGTCTCGCTCCACCAGGAGGGCGATGGTGGGGGAGGTGCCGGTAAGAAGCGCTACTGCCTGGTCATGCCTGGCCTCTGTCATGTCTACACCATTGATCTGGATCGACAGTAAAACCAACCACGGAGGGTGTCAGCCCACCACGATGCTCCCAATAACAACGGGTCACATTTGCCATCGGCATTGATGAACATTAAAAAACAAATACAAGCTGGAAACGGCATGCTGCCACCAGTCTTCTCGCATCAGATTCTACACCTGATCACTCAAAACAACTAATACATTATGATACTCAATTCACTGTGAGTTTGTGAGTACTGTTATTTGGAGAAGAACCCGACACCTACACAGAGCAACAGGATCAGACAGAAGAAAAGAAGGAGCAGGGGTAACAGCGGGCTGCTGCTGGCAATGTAAGCTGGCAGAGCTTCCCTGAAGGAGAGAACCTACTTTGATGGCCCATTATAGAGCCAACTACATATTATCCATCAAACATTATGTATCACTTTATCTATTTATTTATTATTAAAATTAAAAATGTATGAATCAGTATCTATTTACAAGAATGTAAAAGAAATGCGTAGAGGGAAATTCCCAGTGCTGTTGGCAGAAGTGCCGTTCACTGCACTAAAATATAATATATTTAGTTAGTTTTTCCAGTTGTTTTTAGGGTTATTCCTCCACAACATTTTTCTGGGTTTTGCAAGCATTATGTGTGCTGTGATTTAACCGTCTGTGCCGCTGTGTGAGTGACTTAAAAACTCTCATGCTATGTGTATTTTGTGAAGAAAAAAATAAAATTAGAAATATAGCTGACAATTGTCTAATTTCGATCGACAGCAATGACCAGTGCATCTCTTTTAATGTAATCAGTTAATCACCTTGAACCCCTTCTTGCCTTTGTTTACTTAAAAACAAGTGGACGTGTGAAGTTCTCCCAAAAGGTTTGATCTTAAGTCAACAAAGGGAAACAGGGATTTCCTGAGATTACTTTGTCATGAAGAATTGTTGAATCATCAGTGTTGCTAACTTTGGATTTTAGATCAGGGGCTAGCTTTCAGGCATGCACAACCTTAAAAATTGCACTCTGGTCCAACGTGACAAGCAGAGGTCAGGACTGACCCGACAGTACCAGCGCTTACCATTGGCTGATATGCTGCTGCACACACTATTCCACCCCAACACCATACCCACCACCAAGCAGGCGAGGAGATGCACTTAATACATTAGTTAGCATGCAGATAGAGAGAGTGTGAGAAAGAGAGAAAGAGGCAGCCTACAGATGAAGTGTACAAATGGAGCTGGAGGAACTGCTGGAGGAAAGAGTAAACCCGGAAGGAAATCGGAGAACGATCATTCACAAAGCTTCTCTGTGATTCCCAACGAGCAGGAAGTGCATTCATGAGTAGGGGCAGTTTCACATTCGTCACACTGGGGGACGGAACCAAAATCAACCACAATTCATTGGTTTACAGTTATACTGTGTGATGATGTGTGTGCATCGGTGTGTGAGAGGTGCTAATATGTTGACAGAAAAAAAATTAGCTCTGAATTTGAGAAGCTGAGATAAGAAAGGAGCACGGAGAGGTCATGCTGGGAACGCTCAGCAGTGAAACATACAACCTAAATGCTGCACTATTTCACCAACACAATGTGCGTCTAAAGAGAGACTCAAGGTTAAAATTAGCAGGAGGACAGTATCAGTTAATTTTCTGCATGTGGTTAGCATGGGACCCTACTCAGGTTAGTCTGATCTGGATGACATAACTTGAGGGTCGACAGCGAGTGTGAGCACATTTACTATGGAAATGTTAAAAAGATATAGCAATGAGGACATACACGAAGTGCTTCCTTAACTTTGCGTAATATGGGGAAGAAACGGCACAGTATCAGACCGTGTTCTTTTACCACCCCAAAAACTATAAATACTTTAACACCAATTTCAATTTACGAGGGAACATACTGAACCATGATCCTAAAACATTCTGTACATACAGAACTGTGAATTGTACCGTTCCAACACTACTAGTCATGCATCCGTCATTCTCACATGGATGAAACACTATAAGGTTGTTTTGATCACTCTGTACTATATGGAGATATGGAGGAGATGGGTAGTACTCACAGATATCACCCTGTCGCCTACATGCAGTGTGCTGTCTCTGTGTGCCGCTCCCCCTTCTGCGATGCGAGAGATGTAGATTCCCTAAAAACAGATGGGAAATGTTTAAACTTTTATGAACGTTTCTGGATGAATTACTGTACTTTATAATACTGTTTTTGACCTTTTCTTTTTGAAAGAAGTTCATATAAAAGAGATGGTGCTAATATTCTGTATTTAAAACTGGTTTAACAAGAGGGAGGGGTTATTATTCCTTATCACGCTGGCCTCTCCTGTCTGTATGTCCAATTACAAGTTTGTGGTAAAAGGGTCTGATGCAACAGGCTGCCATGCTTTGATGAATCATGTGCTAACTGTGAGCTCTCTAGAAGCCAAATCACCAGTCAGTCAATGTGTGGTATCCTTATGTGTTGATCTGAGCCAAAAACAGAAGTAACTACATAAAATAAACAGTAATTAATGAAGGGATTCTGAGATATTAACAACTTGAAATGGCACAAATTGTGATATAAGGTTGGACACATGAACAAAGAAACCCAGACATACATTACAACCTATTAACAGCATAGTCTTTGATCATTAAGACACATTAGGACTCCACTGCAAAAAGCATGACCCCTGAGACAAGTTCTCAGACAAATTACGCCATTTTTTTAAGAACAACAAAATTAACTTGTATTCTGCCTCAGCAAAACAAAATGTGCAAACACATGCAGGAGCAAGGTCTACTGCAGCAGAGCGACCAACAACCAACCGTGTCACTGCATCCTTTTCAAAAAGCTTTTGAAAAGAGAGGCAAGACTTAAAAGTCAGACCCGCCTAAATCACACGTCTATGAGTCCATTCCTCTTTGTGGGCTTCTTGAGCTGCCTGAGTTGCAATGCAGTATCGCGCTGGCCCAAATATACACCTCACCCGTCCAGTTACAGGGGGACCTATCAGGTGTCAGGGCTGGCTATTCATATCTCCGTCTCCCTGGTGATGACAGTAAACGCCGCGGCTAGAATAGACGCCGTTAAAAGACATCCCTGTGCCTGAGACAGTTACTGCAAATACTATAGTGAGCAAACTTTCAAAACAGATTATTAGTCATTGTATGGGGGATTTTGTCTCAATGTTTAGATCATCACCCCTCTTTTAACTGAGACTCATTATCACAATCGACTCAATAAACTTGCCTTTATAAGCCATATAAAAAGGGTTGAGTGACTATTATTAAGAATATCAGTTCATCTGTCAGTCTTTTTCTCAATTTATTGTTTCATCATTTCATTTCATCATTACAACGTAAAAACAACTGTGAAAAACGCCAATCACAGTAACTTAGAGCCCAAAGCTTTTCTCGTTGTTTCAACAGTCCAAAAACGAAGGACAATCAGTCAGACATGACAAATAAAAGTATTACATCCTCAAAAGTGACAAGCTGGAACTGAGAATATTTTGGAAACATTTTTAAATGAATGTGCATTGCCTCTTGTTTAATGAAAATAAGTATGTAAGACGCTGGTGACTAAATATAAACTTGCTTTTCTTTCTGTCTTTATTGTGCGACAAAATCATCATTGATCCCTTTCCTCGTCAACGCAGGTAGATAAAAGGATACTTTCCATTCTCCTCACATAAACTTGGTCTGTGTTCCGTGAGTGGAGCTATGGCTGTGATCGCATGTCTCACCGTGTCTGCTGTGCGGTAGGGCGTGGAACCTTTGCCCCCTGCGATGCTGAATCCCAGCCCCTTGTCGTTTCGGATCAGGCAGGTGGAGAGCCGCTGCTGAGGCCCGCTGGGAGTCGTCTCCATGTTGAAGGCGATGCCACTGCTCCGTCTCTCCCGTGGGAAGTAGTCGTCTTCCGGCCTCAGTGGCGTGGTCGTGATGGCGTTCTCGGGCTCCACCATTCGCTCCCGCAGCACCGACATGGAAACCGTAGCACCAGAGCTACGGAGAGCTTCGACCGCTGTGTGATGTTCTGCTTCGTTGAGGTCCACTCCATTCACCTGAGAAACAGAAGGAATGATTTGTAATGCTGTTAAATTTACATATCTATCTATAAAAACAGAGGAAGGCATTGCTAAAAGAAAAGTAATCCGACGAGGCTTTACCTCTAGGAGTTTGTCTCCCACTTTAACACCTGCTCTGGCTGCAGGACCCTCTTCAGACACTCTGGAGATGAAGATTCCCTGAACACAAAAACAAAAATAAATGAGTATAATCTGTTGCTTCTGATTACTTGAATGTATTTAAATTCCATCATATTACCTCATCATCTCCCTTGTACGGTGTAGATCCTTTCCCTCCAGCGATGCTGATACCCAGGCCTCCAGTTTGTCGCATGATGTTCAGGGTGTGCTGCAAGTTGAGGAGTGGGGAGTCAGCACAACTACGAGTGAACCCCTGTGAACACCACTCGGCTCGGGTCAGATTTAGAGGGAGGCAAGCCCGCAATGTTGTTACTTTTGAATATAATTTAAGCTGATTACCATTTATTTTCACATCTCAAACCTTATGATACAAGTTATGGGTAACCTCCCTCCTTCTGCCAGAAGGTGGCGTCAGTCTTATCAGAGCAGCATCCTGTCTTCATGCAGAGACACATTCTGACTTGTCTGGAGTCTTATGTCGGTTTTAAGTGGAGGTTGGAGGATTTCTGCCTTAAATTTAGCTTTTTATAACATGCATGTTTTGTGTTTGTAAAAACAATATGGCCAGAAATGAGCAGTAACCCCCAGTAACCACTTAACAGACAGCTGACTTCAGACATGCAATGAACAGACTAGTCTAAAGCCCTCTTCAAAGCAGAGCTTGACCCTTACTGAAAACATCCAATGTGTCCTGTGTATGTAGGGGATTAGGGACGTTTTCTTTTTTAATTTGAGGTGAACACTAAATAGGGCATAACAGACTTATATTCCGTGTACTTGCAAGCCATGCAAAAAAGGGTGAGGAATGCAGAGAAATGAGGGACAGGTGGAAGAAAACGTGGGAATGTCGAGAGTAATAGATGAAAAGAATGTGCTCTGTCCTGGATGTGGAGATGGTTCTGGCCTTGTAGAAACCCCAGCATGTGTTTGAGATCACAGATACTTTAACTGGCAGAGACAATATTAACGCGATACGAAATGACACTTAAATGTTTCTAACAACAAGCTTCGGTACCAGGACTAAACAGCACAGGAGAGTATTCATATGTAACATTTGAAACAAAAAGCATGCTGAACAAAAACATCTACTGAGAAGATAAACTTCATCCATCTTCATCCACCGAGAGCGCCTCCTTGGAATGGCGGTTGAGTTACCTGCTATGTACCAAACAAAAGCACCTGGAGGAATGCAGGTGAAGCAGCCCATTCATTCCAGGGCAACAGCGTGGACGGGGAATGAAGAGGAGCAAAGCAGCAGAAGCAGAGGAAAGGAAGAGTAGCAGAGATGTAGTGTGGCAGAACCTGATGCTGGACAGGGATTTACACTACTCTGTCTACGATCAACGTTTTAGCTATTCGAAGTATGGCCAGAAGTTTGGGAGAAAACAATTGTTTGGTGGCTGAAATGTATAAACATTTTGTAGATGTGGGGCAACTTGAGGAAGACAACAACTGTGGGCATCCAGGGGATTAATAATTATTAGGGAAGTCAGGGTTTCCAACAAATTAATAATAATTGGAAATATTTCGGCTAATATTTCCAGTGCAGCCAGTAGATATCCGGTTATCCAGGCCAAGACATCCTCTTTCCCTGTGTTATTGTTTTCACTCCGATTAGCAACTTGAGACGTGAGAATGGAGTTGAAGTCGAGAGACGACACCTATGACCGGATTGTCTCACATCACGTAGCCAGTTTACACTCAGTTATCAGTTTTAAGCAAATAACAACTAAATTGATGTCAGACGATCATCAATGGGTGCCAGCGTTTTTTATGAGAGTGCTCTGATTAATACATTTTAATTATTAATTATTTGATTTTGAAATTACCAAATGAATGATTCTTTATTTTATTACCACATTTTCCCATTACTGCCACGATTGGAACGTGAGATTGGCAGTCACAATTACACAGGGGTGTCGATTCTACATTATATGTAATGATATGGATATCACATAATGTCATGTAGCATTGCAGTCTATGCTCTTACTCAGGGTTTTGTACTTGACATTTATCTAGCACTGTTTATTCAGTGGCTGGCCAAAGAAAATTCAAAGATTAAACAACATAATTCTATGTAAATAACGGGCTTTCCTGGAGGACATAAGAGATTTAACATGCAAGGCTTAAAGCTTAACACTTCCCTGTATCAACAAAAGAGGAACGGGGCCTACAAATGGTCCGACAAACCAGACTTACTAGTTGTCATACATAATGAGGGGGAAGTCAAACACTCACTGAAACTCCTTGTGGATAAGAAAATGGATCACTTTTGAAAAGGATAATGTTGAAAGGGCGGTGCGATAAAAGACACAGCTGCCATGGTGAGCCTGTTAGTTGAAGAGCTGCATTGCTGGCTCTAAACACTGTTGGTGGTCGTATATCATGTATGGAAATTTTCCATACAAAAAGTATGTGTCCTGTGACTCGGTGCTTAGTCACACACATGCGGAAATACTGTCCTTAATGGGTCAAAATATTTAAAGGTGACCGATTAACCATCAATAAACTGTTATTACAGCTTTTTATAGTAGAATGACAATAAAAAATGGTTGGAATAATTTCCTAATTTTCAGTCTTATGAGAGAGATGCAACAAAAAGGCTAAAAAGGGCTGAGTATGAACACTGGATTTGTTTTCAGTGCACACACACAACAGACAGCTTGCAGACAGTGAAGATATATTAATTAACATATATCGGATTAGATTCGCTGACTCCACCTTTAACTGAAGCGGAACAATTTGTAGAAGTAGTCTAACTTCCCAGGATGCACTCAAACATTTGTGGAACCTCTTGCAAGTTTACTCCCATCATGTAAGTGTTTGAACTCCTGCTCTCCAGTCAAACACTATAAATGTCGGCTACTTCATCCATGCATCCAGGCTCTGCCACAGTGACCATCTCACAGATGAGTTGTGGTTAGGGGGTCCCTAGTGATTGGCTTGGATTAACCATGGATTTGTGTGGGAACTTTCTCCACCTCTCAATACAGGTGAATAAAAGGGTGAGTGGGGACACAGAGAGACAGACTGGACGGGAAAGAGTATGTACAGACCTCTTCCTCCTCAATTCGAGCAGGTTCAATCAGCAGATTATTGACTTGATCAAATGACACCCCCTGTTAGGACAGGAACCAGCGAGAGGCATGCGGATTAGTCAGGCCAAAATAAAAATATGCTCTCTCACACACACACACACACACACACACACACACAAACATGAAAAAATAACCTCTTTCTCACACTTTCCATAAACGTCACCAAAGACACCCAACACTCCACTGTCTGCTTGCAGGACTTTCAGGTCCCCAGTGATGGACCACCTTGAAGCAGAAGCAATACCACTCACTCCCCAGCCACCAGAAGCAAATACAGGCAGAGATGGAGAGACAAGATCAAGATCAGCTATAGTGCAAAACACAGTGTAGAGAGAGCGGACAAGAGAAGGCAAAAGCTCCCAACCAAAATAAGCCCAGCCTCCACACCACAGAAAGCAAATTCCTCCAGAAGCAAGCTTTAATTTAGACATAGGAGCCTACTTTTGTAAAAAAAAAAAAAAAAAAAAAAAAAACTGCACAAGGAAATAATACACTTTCAGCCTACAAAAAGCAAAGATATCTACACGATTACTTTCAAGATAAGACAAGATTTAAGAAAATCAGAGCAAATCGTAAAAAAAATATTTTGATTTGCTGGGTTGATTTACACGAACATTGAAGAATCTTACTCTCTACGATAATTTAAACATCCCTTAAAAGATTATCACCATGATAATACCACGACACAAACAAGGATCGTTGGATCTCGCATTCCAGCTCTGCCGATATATGTTCTGGTTGGTCTGAGGTCAGCCACACAAACAGACCCACAATCACACAACATACACAAAACCGGTTTGGTGATCAAAGCGTTAAAAAGGATTTATACAATCAGCATAATAAATAAAATAAAGTTAATATATATTTAATTAAGTCTCCCTAAATGTTAATGATCAAATCAGATCACTGATTCATTTTCATAAATGACACCGGGACAGAAAACACTCACTCCATTCATACTCACAAGCACGCACGCACAATGTTATAAGAGCAGAGTGTGAAAATATCATTATTCAATTAAATCAGGAGATAGCTGATAACATGGTGAGAAGTTTAGTGCTGAACTGGGCCAGTGTTGCGCAAGAAAGGCTTGCAGCTGCTTGTGTGGAAGCGACATCATCATTTGACGTTAAAGAATTCCTATCTGGTGTGTTAGTTGTTTGCAAAGATCAAGAAGCTATCCTATGTGGAAGCACAAGTGACTTTCTCCAGTTTGTCTCCAAGTATGAAGCAATATGTTTGTCTAAATATATGAAATCAAAAATGATTTGAGGTATTGGACAGTATTATCAGCAATGACCTCTGAGTGTGTGTATGCCTATGGTAGAGAACATATCTTTGTATGGGACAGAGCAAAGACAAAGCGACGTTCTGGGACCGTTTTCAACTCCTGAGAAAAACACCGCCCTTGACAAACAGCGCAAGGGTAGACGTCTTCGTTTCCACAATGACCCAGCATGCAATGCCACATCCTTAATGTATGCTGGCAGCCCACTCCAAACTGAATGCAACTTGCAAGGAGTTAACAGCACTCTATGCATACAGTATAAGGTGTCTGCATAGATGCAATGAGCAAGCAAAAATATATTCAATTTAAATATATTCTTAAAACATGAACGGAAAACTTAAGCATAAGTTTAATAACTGATTTGTTGTGTGATGTCTGGTGTACTGTATGTCTTTTACACATTTGGGGAAATTAATATTTCTCTATTTATAATATTTCGACCCTGCTACCCTTCTACTTCCTGAATTGCACCCTACCAGTGGTGGAACCTCTCCTTTACCTTTACTTGACTGGAGTTGACCTGGAGCCGGCTGTCTTCAAGCTCTTCCATTCTGTGATGGTGCTGAGGGGTGCATACGCTTTGCTCTTCCTCCTCGTCCTGCTCTTCCTCGGCAGGCTGTGTCGGAGAGTTCAGGCCATCGGGACTGAAACCCTGCAGCAGGGCAGCTACAGTCTCAGGTTTGGGCAGCTTAGTGATCTTGAAGTGCTTCTTGTAGTGTGGCGTGTCCTTTCTGATTAGACGCTGCTTCTCTGTGGGAAAAGCCGGCCTCTCTTCCTCGTCACTCCTCTCACCATCTTCCCCATCCTCCTCGTCGTCCTCATCCAGAGCACGGATCATGGGCTCCTCTGCAAAGTGCACAGAGGGCTGGAGAAAAGAGACGTTTCAGATGTATTAGTTACGAAGACGGAATCACAGGGATAGGAAGATTTTCAACTGGGGAATAATATTATGTGACAACGTTATGGATAAGAAGTTTTAAACATTCACCTCTGTGTACTCAACCTCCATCTCATCCAGCTCTTCTTCATCCTGAGGAGAGTGGCCGTCTACAAGGTCCTCCCTCTGCAAAGCCGCGGTCACATTTTGTCTGTCCTCATGGGAAGTGGCCGACAGTGTGCTATTGGACACCTGGGAGTCATGGCTCTGATTGGAGAGGTCACTGAGCCGCTTCTCCTAAAACCCCCCAAAAATCAGTTTGATTAATTTAGGATTGATTTGGATTAGTATGAAATCTGCTTCTTGTCTACAGCAGCAAGCAAATTATATCACAAACCCGATTGAATTAAAAGTACATCCCTAAATGATAACTGGCTACTGACAGACTTGACACGATAATCGTTATACAGTATAATGAAACGACCTGTGGATCAACGGACTCCTCTTCTCCATCAGGTCTGGATGTGTAAGCTTCATTCCTTCTCTCCTCGATCACCTTCTTCATCACCTTCAGCTCACTAGGGTGTGGTGTGGCTCTGCGCTGAAGGCCCTAAAACGAAGAAAATGAATGTGATAACAAATATGTGTTAGTGTGGAGCTGATACATATATGTTTATTAGTCATAACCTTGTTCAAGTCCAGAAAATGGTCAGATGACTTTGTGACAAAGAGATAAACCACATGTTGACTTCATGTCTCAGTATCAGGATTAACTGAAATGAAGAGGATCATAAAGTGTATTGTTGTGTTCCTCACTCTGCGCTCCGCTGCGGCCTCATCATCCTCGTCCTCAGCCTTCGTCTCTTCTTGGAACTGAATGACTGACACTCTGTTCAGGTTGCTGTCCGTCCAGCTATCATCCACACTGTTCTGCAGCAAGTTCTCTATGAAACATGAAGGTAAAGGAGAGAAAGATGTCAAACTGAGTTTATGGCTGTAGATTAGGAGAATCTATTCTCCAACATATGCGTTTAACAGTAGAGCCTCACAATCCCTAGTTGGTTATAGAAGCTAAAAGAATTATACAAAAACAAATTGTAAAGCTCGAAATGTTATTTATTTACAAATTATCCTACGTGTTGTACGAGGTACTTATCCATAGCCACTGCCAGTGTTTTACCTACAATGAATGGCGGTTGGCATGAAGACAAAGTGACACAGTAGCACAGGAGCAAAGCAATGTACTGCAAAATCAATATCAGTTTTAAGTGGACGCCACATTTAGCTTATTTTCAACGGTTTACTGTGCCACCAGACAGCCCTTTCCGACAGGCAACTACCATTGAATGTAATGAAAATGTATATGTCTATTGAATGACTGACCATGCCTTATCCTACACATGTGTAATGAAACCAAGTGCTACTCACCCAGGCTTGGAGAAGGCTGCTGGGGCAGTAAGTAGCAGGTCAGGACCTTCTCTCCCGTGTGTTCGTCATCCTCTGTCTGGAACTTGAGCATTGGCTGAGACTGGTTCTCAGCCAGCCACATGGCCTTCAGGTTGAGGTTTGTCAAGGCAAAAGGCAGGTTTTGTAATCTAGACAAAAGAAGGGATGAGACACAATCTCTCATTTGTATGATATATAGCTGAATTTGCAATTACAAAACTGTAAAACCTAAAAGTAAGAGTTCAAAGAAACGCTATTGTCTGAAGCAATCATGAGGTCAAGAATTGCAAGGTTCGCAAGGCTCCCTTTACAACTTTCCAGGAAATTACCAATGACTTTAACAATGATGCATTACATGTGGTTTACGAAATTTCCACAATTTAGCACAAAACAGCATTGCCAATACATCTACATGATGTTATGTTGCTCCTGTTCACATTAAAGCGAACATGGCGATGTCTCTGCAGGATGCTGGTCATGATAGGCATTCTAATAAAATCTTTGACCTTAGCACAAAAGGCTTCTGTGAATGACTTACAGTTCAAGGTGTTAAGTGAGGTTTACCTGTTTCCAGCCACATCCAGCACATGTAGCTCAGTGGCATCTGCAAGCTCAGCAGGCAGTTTGCCCAGGCGATTGTCTCTCAGTGAGAGAACGTTGAGGCTGGCACAGCCGCCCAGCTCTTTGGGCACGCTGCTTAAGCGGTTGCGGTCTACATTCAAGTTGGTCAGCTTCTTCAGCTTGCCCAGCGAGCGAGGAAGTGACTTTGAGTGGAGTGAGACAGTCATTAACATTCAGTATAAACAATAATGACGCTTAATAGCTGTTAATGGGACGTACGCATTAAAAGGCAAACGGAAATACCAACTGGGTTAGTGTGAGGCTGTTGTAAGTGGTTTTTAATTCCCTACCTGTAAAAGGTTTTCTGTCAAGACGAGTTCTGTGAGGTTTTCACACTCTCCTATTGAATCAGTCAGTTGGGTCAGTCTATTCTGGTCCACCTTCAATATGGACAGCTGTTTCAGACACCCTGAAAACCAAACAACACCAGTTAACAAAAGACAATTTTATGAACTGTAGCAAAATGGACATCAACACTACACGTGTGTTTTAATATGGATACATGCCCTGGATATATTCAGTTTAAAACAATACAGAGGTGTTGTTAATGCTCATATGACTCTCCACTGGCATTATTTTTCCAGTAGGGGGCAGTGGTGTTCTTATTTAACTGTAGAAGAGTACTGTCTTCTACACAGTGACTGCCTCATACTAGAGGACTAACTTTCCCAAATCATTGGGGTTCTTTCATTTCAATCAATATTGTCC
The DNA here is from genome assembly GCF_963514095.1 of Eutrigla gurnardus. NCBI lineage: Eukaryota > Metazoa > Chordata > Actinopteri > Perciformes > Triglidae > Eutrigla > Eutrigla gurnardus. The sequence continues at coordinate 6,605,744 of NC_139929.1, read as the reverse complement.
TTATTTATGACTTGACAATATTCTAATACAGTATATGCACCGATGACACGTTCATGGGAGGTTAAAGCTGGGTGGATGATTTGCGTTGACCAATCAAATACATGCTAGCGTACATTCCTGGGGGATTACTTTGTATACCATATTCCTTCCGTTTACCTCTCAATCATTGGGACAAAAAAAGAGTTACTGCTGTGATAACTTTCCAGTTGCAAACCCTGCCTGTGAGTATTACAAACTGTTGTGCAGTGTTTTGGCATCTGATAAGCCCTTAAACACAGTAATCCGTTACTCAAACTGGACTTCCTGGATTGTACTTCAAACAGCAGGCCCCCCCACCAATGTTGTTTTCGGTTTGAATCCCCGCTAAGAAAATGTTTCCCTCTTTCCCTGTAGTGTTTTCTCACCTATGCTGTCTGGGATGATGTCCAGGAGGTTCTGTGTGAGCAGCAGGTCAGTGAGAGCCAGGAGGCCGTTCAGCTCTGAGGGAAGCTCCTCCAGGCGATTCTCTGACACATCGAGACACACCAGTCTTCGGAGGTTCCCCAGCTCCTATAAACACACAATGAATACCACTTGCAGTGAGCCACGGAGGAACACTTCATAGCACAAACAAAGGGAAGAAATCTGTTAATTCAGCATGTGTAATATATTTTAATATACTTTTTTTTCCTTTTTATTTTTGGGAGAAAACTGCAAAAAGTTCTTGCAAAAAGGGCCTCAATAAAAACATTTGTTTTAAACTGTACTTACAGGTGGTAATGAGGACAACTGGTTACGGTCCAACCACAGCTCCCTCAGGTTAGGGAGAGCACCGAGTGTGTCCGGCTAAGAAATGGGGTGAAGAAAAACATTGGGGTAGTTTTGTTAGTTTTGTTTAATGTCTGAAAAGCCAGGGACTGCATTCTTTAATCAACACATGCAACAGTGAGTGAATCTGGCCTAGTCATTTGAAAACTGTCAGACGAGTTCAGGCCTCAGCAAACAGAAAAAGAATGTGCCCTAAATACACCCTAAAGACATCTGTGATCACATCAACAATTTGATGTCAGTATAGTAGAACATAAACATTTTTACATTTTGTTGAAGCCACAAAATAATTTCACCATTCAGTATTTGTTCCTGTGCTCACTGAGCTAAACTTACATCTAATTGACTTCCAAGTAATACATTTAATCAAGCAGAATGTCACTGAAGTTATGGCAGCCAAAGTTTCATCATGAGGTTAATTATTTGCTCAGCCTCCACCCCTGTCATGAGGAATTGTTTACCGTCTTATGAGACATGGTGGGCGTTCCCAGGAGTAACACTTACTGCGAGGTACGGTGCATACAGGGCTAACAGACTGGCTCTGCTGCGTTTGGTGAAGCAAACATGTGGTTTGGATCATAATTATCTTGGAGGTAATGTGAGAAGCATATTTGTGATACATGTCACCCGGTGAGTGTGTGTGCAAACAGTGTATTATTTTAAGACACAACTGGACAGCCCTAATGAATTATATACTGCATATTACATTATATGGTAAACAGGGGGATGAATTGTTGACTTACCAAAACTTCCAGTTCATTGCTGCCCAGGTCCAACTGTTCCAGTTTCACCAGGAAAGAGAGCGACCTGAGTACACAAAAACGCATATGCCGTAAGTCACACATGTGCCCTGAAAGAACAATGAATAGAGCTTTGCAAATGATGACACCATTCAGTCATGTACTGACATACACAAACAATGTTTTTTAACCTACGTCATTACAGGTGACTTTCTGGAATCTTCTTATACTAACAATAAATATTTCTACTACATACTAGGATATGTAGGTGAGAGACTGAAAAAAAGCAATACAATGAATCTACAACTTCTCATGCACTGTGCGATTATTCTGTTATTGTATTGTCAACAAGCACTTATTTTCCTTGATGTCCCTCATATGCACGCTGGAGGGAGAGGATACTTACGTTGGCAGAGACTTCAGCAGGTTCTCCCTGAGCTCCAACGTCACCAGGTTGGCCAGGCTATAAAAAGGAGGAGTGGCAGTGGAAAAGGAGGCAAGTAAAAGAGAAAGAGAGGACAGTATTGAGGGGGAGGGCAGGGTAAGAGTGGGGGAGATGAGAGGCAGGTTGGTTAGTCAGATGGAAGGCCTGGTCGGCCGAGCTGCCTGGCATGGTGAGGGGCTCCTCCATCTGTCCGAGCAGAGCAGCGGCCAAGAGCCCAGCTGCCTCACAGCCCACTGGGCATCAGAATGACACTCCTTGAGAACCTGCTCTGTCTCCTAATGTATCAAGGATCCAACTGGTAGAAGGCCTTCTGTCTAGCAACATGGACCACCAGTATGATGGCTTGATTAGAGCATCACACTGCAAAAATTATAATCTAGACTGTTTCTCGAGTAGCAGACTCACAATTAGCGCTGCAACATTTTGTTTAAATAATCAATTAATCCATTTGCTATATTTTTTCTATTTTGTCTACAGAACATCAGAAAATAGTGTTGGAAACCTTACATGGTAACACCTTTAAATAGAGTGTTATTGTCAATGGAAGTTGAGTCGCAAAATGTATGTGATAACAGTTTTTTGTAAACAGTGAATATGTTTAAAAAAAAAATGCTCTACCATGATTAAATCTTGAAATTTGAAATAAACACACTTTATCCTATCAGATTATCTACCATGTGCATATGTACATACTTTCCAATGTCGTTGGGCAACGTCTGCAATGACACGTCATTGAGTGCCAAGTGAGCAAGCGCTCGGAGTTGAGTGAAACCATCCGGCAATCTGAAGCAGAAGGACAAGAGGTAAAATAGTGGAGAGACGTTCAGGGTTTAGTTGTACAGCACATGGGATCACTTAACTCACACACAAGACCTATTTGGCCCTTCACATATTCCCATCTGTTAAAGTATTCAGCATCAAGTTTTATCCAGTCGTTTCATTGCTTTTCTATCACTGATTGGGGATGTGGCAAGAAATCCATTCTGAGAGCCATTCTTACTTGACACTTAGGGAAAGCACAGTGTCACACAAAAAGTATGATCTCCTCCAGATGTTTGTTCACATACTGTGCACAATTGTTTCTTAGCAACTAAGTGATTTTAGAAATTGCAGTTATAAATCAGCATTAAGTGCTGACTGTACATTCAAACCCACAACACGATTCATTGCACTTTTGAAATGGGAAAGTACTTAGAGCACAAAGATGAGGACTTTTTCATGCTTTGTTACATTTTTCAAAGTGGTTCTGCTTCTCTCTCCTCTTTTTTGCATCTGTGCAAACATATTTTCTCACGGTGATGATGAATAGAGCAATGGGCCGTTCCCATTCGCTTACCTGGACAGGGGGTTTCCACTGAAGTCTGCGATCTCCAAGGCCCTGCAAAACTTAATGCTCTCGGGGATCTCAGGAATGTCTGCAGGAGAAAAGAGGAGGTGTGGAGGGAACAGGCATCAGCACCGTGGACACACAGATTTAGAGCAGGGGGGGCATATCCTATGGAGCGAATAATTTTAAATTCCTTGTAATCACAACCAGATGGCTAGGCGCAGGGAAGTGAGAGAAAGGAAAATGAGACAGAAAGACATGGAATTTGTACTACAGATGACATGGTGAAAGGTTACCATTACGTCTTCATTTTCCTCCCATCACTTAAAATGTGCACATTTATAGCCATTTGCTTTCATGCAAGTCACAATCAAGCTCGCTGAAAACCAATATCTGTAAATGCATTTCAACATCAGCGCTTTAGTCTTCCACCCTTCAGTCAAAGTGGACGTTTGTGCCATATATGAAAAAAGAATTGCACAAGGCAATGACTAAACACATTGTTTCTATCATAAAAGCAATTACTTTATTCTTTATGATTTTAGAGGGAAACAGAATTGAGCTCAAGTTAGTGATTCCCAAACACTACACCATTACCGTACCCCCATATTAAGAACTAGACTGTAAAAAAATACACATATAGTAGACACAAGAAGAAATCTGACCCACTGGTCTGACCAGGTAAAATACATTTACCACTTGGTCCTGCAGGTGCATGATAAGAAGTCCCTACTGAGCAAAGCAGCCTTTGATGCTTATCTGGCTCAGCGTAGTCCTGCAGCAGGAGCAGACAGGCAGCCAGATGGGAAAGGCCCTTATAGGCCACTGCACACTGCTACCACAGCACTTGATGCAGCGTGTAGCAGAGCAGATGTCTCATCTACCATAGTGAGTGAGTGAGTGTCAGAGTGAGTGACAGCTGATGAGTTGTAGTAATTAAACAGCAGCCCCAAACAAAATAGGTTTCATGTTAAGTCTCTGCAAGTAATTGTGTGTTAATGGGTGGGCTCACATGCAGATATCTTAGAGCAACTAACACAAGTGCAAAGTGAACATGTGGATGTATTTGTGTACCATTTCTGGAGATGTCGAGCTCCACCAGCTGCATGAAGTTGGCCACTTCAGGAGGGAGTCTTTGGATCTCATTGTCACTCAGGCCAAGTTTCCGTAGGTTCAGTAGTCTGAAAAAAGGCTGTGGAGACATAGGATACCATGTCAATCAAAACAAAAGATAAAAAAACTTTCTATTTATCTTACTAGGATGCATTGAAGGACAATGTCTGTAGGTCATGCAATCAAATCTTTAAAATCATATACAGAAATACTAACAATTATTTTGTCAATAACTGTTTTTGATTAAACGTTAAGTGTGTAAAATGTCAGAAAATTGTGAAAAATGTAACAAGTTCCCAGAGCCCAAGACAGCAGACAAATGCAGCAGCTCCTTACATTTGAGAACTGGAACCTGAGAATTAATCAACTAATAATTTCAAGGAGGACATGCAGCAATGTGAAAAACTTTTCAAGTGGCGAGTGGCTTAAACACGGTATATTAAGGTCACTGTTTATTAAGTGTTTTAAATGTTGCCTACCTTTCCGTCTGGCTAACCAGAACTGTAAAGTGAACACACAAACCTTCCTGTATATTCAGATATGGGTAATTTCCAGGACCGGTTTCAAAAAACATTCCTTCGTAATATTCCCTAAAACTACTCCTCCTCACCATGGCAACGCCAACCAAACAAAGTGGCTTTCGATAGGAGAGCCGAGGAGAGTGCTGCTGCTGTGGCCATGCCAAGTGCTTTCACAAGAGCCTGGTTGTTGGACGGGACCGCGTTCAGAGACATTCCTCTGCCAGCCACGCTGTGCGTGTGTGTGTGTCATCTGCCGTTAAGATGGACAGACAAGACAGGCTGGCGGGGAACAGCAGGAGTAACAGGCCAAAACTATGCAGTGAATAAGCCCTCAATCAGTCCCTGGTTCTGCAGCCCACAGAGGACCCACTGTCTGCCCCGTCAAAAGCCAGTCGACTCCTCAGACACTGCGAGGGAGGACGACTCTTGAGAAAACTTGCCGACTTGGGCTTTCTGGGGTAAGAATTTGTATGAAGTCATTATTCAAGGATGCTTTCCAAACACTTTTTGTCTGAAACGTAATTCAAATTAAACCTTGGGTTTTCAGGAGGGCCCTCTGTTGAAAACAACCCTTGTGTGTGCCAATTACCAAATTGGAGAATCCAGGCAATTTGTAACCTCCGTCACTGGGTTAAAGTTTTGAAAAGCTATCACTGTTACACTCTTGTTTCGAGAAATCAGGTAACAAAAAAACGTCTTTGAAGTGTATTGTCAGGTTTCTAGATGACAAATGTGTGAAAATTAAAATATACACACGCAATACAACATGGGAGACAGCTCTACAATCATGCTGACAAAGAGAAGAATGCTGCAGTTCAGCTCCACTCTTGATGACAGGCATTTCCCGCTCTTAACTAGTTATGTGTATTGTGTTTGGATGGGAAGAGAGGTAGCAGCAGCCCCCCCCAGAAATGTGTTTGCTGGAAGAGCAAGACAGAGCTCGTCAGTACTTTCCCAATATCAAGATTTCCCAGCCCTTCACTGGTAGTTCATACTGGCATCCCAACGTGATGGAGATTGAAATGGGGTGAGGACATAAATACAGGACAGGACAGAGCCAGGCGGAGACAAAGAGGGTGTTGGCTCACTGAGTAGCAGGTGACATGGATCAGATGACAGGAACAGGAAACAGGAGCTAAGGACGACCACATGACCGGGGCCAAGCCCAGCTGGGAACCAGCCCTCAGGAGGGGAGGCAGCCTTGCTGGCAGAACAGGTGACACCGGGAGACTGAAAGCCTCTCGGGGGAAATGGTGTGTTGGGAAAAACACACCTGAAAACTCAGCTAAACACACTTCAAATCGATATGTTAATGCTCCTAAAACGCTCATGAAAAGCTTCATGTTGTTATTTAACTTATTAAGGTGCTCTCATACCAAAGTATGAGAAGCTTTATTACTGCTTATAGACGATCACAAATTCTTCCATTCAGGCTAAGTAGCCTAAAGCTTTTGCATCAGTGCATTCCTGTCTTCTCTTGAGGACGATCAGTGATGAGGGGAAAGCTAGACAGTAATGCAATCATTCCCGAGAACAAGTAATTATGAACACTCACAAAGATGGCCATTCACTCCATAGTGGCCGCTCACAGACAGGCTCTCTGGTGTTTTGCTAAGAAACCAATGTGCTGCTGCACCAAATTCCCAAACCAGCTTTACTCCAGTAAATAACACCAAAATGTTGGTGCAACATGTTTATCTTTTTTGTTTCTGAAAAACAGAAAGATGCTGAATAAATCCAATCAAATACTGACATAAGTAAAATGTAATACATCTGTATTTTGATGCTTCCCATTTCTTTTAGAACAGTTAATAACTGTGAATTCCATCAATCGAGAGTGGATCTTATGTCCCTGCCATTTCCCAATGACTGACATACTTTCACATTAAACAATGGTGAACCAACAGTGTTATACGGGTCAATGGGTCAACTGGAATAACAAGCGGGAGCAGTGGGATTTAGTGTACCGCCATCGTCTCATCATTGTATTAGTGAGTCACAACAGTCTGCTCAGAGACACAGGCAGTTATTACAGGGCTGTGCTTGTGTGTGTGAAACCATTTATATAGCGTGAGGTTGTGTGTTGGTTGGAACCAACGCACTACGTTTCCTTTACAACTTTGCAACTGGGATGTTTAAATGAGGACCTTGTGAGAGTTGTTTGCTTAAGGAAGGGAGTGAAGCTGTGAATACGAGGATATAGTGCAGTGGAACAGAAAGGAATGAGAAGGGAGGTCGATAACTGATAGCCGTGTCAGCAGAGGGCAGTGCATGGTCTTACACAGCATACCAGTCACCACAGCCCACGTGTAAACTATCAGCAAAATACTATTTACCAGTTTTCCCTCCTCCTCCAGTTGTAAACAGCAAATATTTGCCTTTTATAACTAAACAAGAGAAATCAACAATAGCCATGTGATGACTGTTGGTACGTCTGTAGGAAGTCTTTGTCCCTTTTAAAAGGACAGTTTTAGCAACTAAAAGATCAAATTGTATGTGTAGTTGAATAAAAAGTCTCTGTCCACAGTCCCTCTTAAACTGCTTTGAATTACATATGAAAAGGAGTAGGTAAATTAAATTTAATGGTGGTCAAGTCATCTGTGAGAATTGCCACATCTGCGCAGATTCTGTTGGACTGTGATACGGTTTCACACAGAGGATTGGGTCTATGTTACATCCACAATGTGACCAACTCAATCTAGTGTGAAATGAGTTCTGTGGTGCGGTTACTTATTTGAGATACCCCCCGTTATTATACAGTGAATGAAGCCGCGTCGCCCATGAGCAACCTGTGACAGAGAGCAAAGTCTGTGTGATGAAAGACACGGCGAGGCTACGCAAAAGACATGCTGCACTTCAGTGAGTGTGTGTGCAGCATCATAAAACTCTCTGCTTTGTTTTTTCTGCATCGCCCTGCTTAGCTTACATTCCAATCAGACAGTGTGAATGTGCCTCAGGATGTGCGTTTGTGTGTGCATGTATATATGTGTGTGTGTTTGTGTTTGTGTGTGTGCATGCAAGCAAGCATGCTTGTGCATCTTGCAGGCATCCTTAAGTCACAAGAAAGAGGATCCTGTGCTGTAGGTCTGCAAGTCAGCACACACCACTGTTTACTCAGTCTTAGTTTTACTTTGCTTAAGGTTGTCAGGGACTCTGGCTAGAGTAGCAGGACTTAGATGCATGTGCGTGTCAAGGGGAAAGAGTAGTATGTTAACATATTTGTGTGTTCATGTGTATTAGCAGCGGTGGGTGTTTGTTTAAGAGTGTTTATGGCGTGTTTATGTGCCGTGGAAGAGACTGTAAATTCACAGGGTTGTATGTTTACGTTTGTTGGCCTTGCATCACTCCAGACAAACTAATTAAAATGTGAGTACAGATATTCAAGGAGCAGTGCAAGAAATGTGTATGTTTGCGACACATGTGAGTAAACTGTAAGTTCTCTGTATGGGTAACGTCCCACTGGGAGGTGCACTGAGCCGAAGCCTGATGTTCACAGACGCTGCAGTGTTCCAGTCAAGTGACTCCATTTAGCTTACGGTTTCCCTCCAATCATACCATCAGACAGAGCATGCTCCTTCTGCCACACACACACAAGCACACACACGAGCACACACACAAGCACATTAACCTAAGCCCAGGCTTGTTGTTTAAAAAAATACTGTTGTAATTTCGGCAGAGACATACAGTGTTAGCATATAGTTGAACGAAAACAAAAAAGCTCGCCCGCAGAGGATGTTATTCAATTGACCCAGGCATCTCCAAATTTGCTAGAAAAAAAAAGAGAGGAAGGCAAACTTTTCCTTTCCTCTGTATGAGAAAGTCCTATTCATACATGCCCGAGACTCTTAATCTTGTGCCAGATCTGCCCCGTCTGCCTAGTCCGCATGTCCCCGCTCTTCCAAATATCAATCCAAATCATAATGCACACAAACCACACACACTGTGTGTGCACACTAGTGGGGTGAGGGGCTCAAAGAGAGGGGAGGGGAGACCACATGCTTTTGTGCTGGCCTGCACTCTTTCAGTATCCGGGTAATTAAAAAGCCGAGAGGATTTGGTTGACTGAGTAACTTGGTCGGTCACTTGAATAACAAGCCTCATTACTGCACTCTCGTTTCTATAGATAGCTGCCGTTATTGTTGTGATATAAACTTAGTACATGAGTGAGCGCAGACACAAGGTAATTCACTCATGCTCTTCTTACTAAACATTACATTTTCAGTCATGAGATGCTAAAAGTGCAAGTACCAGCAAAACGACATGCTTATTCATTCCTATGCATGTTGCTCTGCTGCTTGGCCAAAGTAACCCCTCCGCCTCTGTAGAGCACTGTTGGAAACCCAAAGTCCCCAAAAACTTTTACACATGAATGACACCCTAACTGGTCCTCTTCCCCTCCCTCCTTCCCTCTACTATCTCCACTGCCCCACCTCTCTGGGTTCCCTCCATTTTCCCTGGCAGAGGGACAAAGGCCAAGCAGCAAGCACCACACAAGGCTGTCAGTCACAGGCCAGTTCTCGCTGTCCCCCCCCCCTCCCTGCAGCTCAGCCAGGGGATTCCTCCATTGTCCGAAAGGGCACCACAGAGAAGAGAAAGGGCTAGAAATAGAAGGATGAAGACTTGAAAGAGGAATGTTGTAAAGGATAACAAAAAGCAGGAATGACTAAGAAGGACAGAGAAAGCAAGTGGGGAGAGAAGTGCAGAGAAGAAAAGGAAGCTTGTGTGCGGAGAAAAGAGGAGAGAGTTGAGAGAAAGGGAGTGACGGTGGATTATTAATGAAGAATAGAGGGTAAACAATGGATTTCCCACAGTGCTCTGGACACTGTGCGTCACTAATGGGGACAGAGACTTCAGCCACTGGCCAACAAATTATCTCAACAGACGATAGACTCACTGCCCTTCTCTCCAATAAATGAATAAGGTCTTTTATTAATCGGAACCAAAACACGCCAAGACTGTTTTTAGTGTGGCGCACAATGCCCCCATTGGCCTCATCATAAAGCCAAAACACATCAGGTCGACAATGCAACCATCCCACTTCCTGTGCCTTCACCCACTGCCTCCCACACGCATACATTCTCAAAAATACTTGCACTTCAGTTCTATTTGCGAGAGTGAAAACAACAAGAACAACTGAATCCATAAAAATGCCAGCACGACACTGCTGAATTGCACCCATGTATTCTAATAGCGTCATTCAAACATGCTCGCACACGATCCACACTGCACCTAAGTAGGCGTGTGGGTGCATATGTCTTCATATGGCCATGTAATTGTGTTTGTGTGCCACTGTAAAACACTGTGCATGTGTGTTTGTGTTTCACTTAAGTGGCACTTTCAGCCGTGACTTCCCTTATCCGGCTCCAGTCCCTCGGCAGGCCACACAGAGAGACGGGCGTGGTAAAGCCGGTGTGACTGACAGCCTACCTAACTCCCATCAGCGTACACCTGTCCTGGTGACTTTGATCTGTGCTGAGAGCAAACACAGCCGAAATTCAAGCCAAGTGATGTCTGAGCCGACCACTCCACGCTGTTTTGAACTAGTCATCTAAATTCAGCTGTGACAATAAGACTGAGGGGGGTATAAAAATGTACGCTTGCCATGGTTATGGTTCTGTCCTTGTCAGTACAGCCAACATTTGCATGATGTGGGGAAAAAATGCAATGGCAGCATGTGGTGGTTTAGATTTCATGGCTGCTTTAATCCAGTGGTTTTCAAATTTGGGGGGGCGTGGCGAGTAGGGCCCTATGATTGTGATTTTTTTTTTTTAATCTACAAAGGGAAGAAAAAGTCTGAGTGTGGGCCTCTCCTGACAAAAAGTTGGACAATTAAAGTGTTTAAACAAAAGGCAAAGCAGAAATTTGATATTTTACAGGCTTTTAATGAACTCTAATGTTGTGTATAATTATGTAAGGGTGCAGCCTCACATTTGCATCTCCAAATAATGCACTTGTAGCAACAAGTAGCTTTGAACACGCTGGCATAAATAGTGCTCTCTCTTGTTCTGCCTGCCCTGTGGCCTGTACTTCACTGCGCTGCTATGTTTTGAGAGGATGAGTCAGGAAAAGAGTGCATGTATACAATGTATGCATGTGTGTACGCAAGGGAACGCTGGAGACTGTTTATGGGGAAAACCAGAACTGCTCAGGGAAATGGAGAACTCTCTATCCTGGCCAACTGAAATGACGACAGGGTGACAATGATTAACACCTCCAAACTACCTGCTGAAAATAAAGTACAGGCAGATAGTGTTTCCGCTAAGCCACTGTGAAAGCCAAGAAACCTCTTAAAAAGTAAACACTGTTAAAACAACCACAATGACAACCACATAGCCTCCCGGGAATGCTGATGAGTTTTGTTCAGTTGACACATAGTGTTATGTTTCAGTGGATCCCGCCTGAATTCAGCCAACTGTGCAGCCTGGAATGTTCCACTTATAGATGCCCGTTTGACAGCTGTATAGACGATGTCAACACACTGTTAAATAAATAGTAAGCCTATATCACACTTGTGTCTATTGATGTAGACTCAAGAAGGCTGACGGAAAAGACAGAGAGAGAACAGGTGGAACATATGGCTAAAGAGTAGCACATGTGCTACACTAGGATTTTGAAGAATCTATACATTCTTAATACTTCATATTTGTGGATATATCTGTGGAAAAATAGGATATGGGTAAAAGTAAAGTTTTTGTTACCCAAATGTCCCAAACTATGCTACTTCCAAAAGACAAATGTATCATAATGATAAATACTGTGGCACTCTTTGTTATGTTTTCAGTAACGTATACTGGCGATACCTTGGTGCGGTAAAGCGATTTTCAGTTGGCATTTCAAAAATAGGCAAGTAATCCTTCCACTGTGGCCGTACTGGTGGGCTAATCACTGCTTTGGTTACTAAAACCGTCACGGTAATAGGAAAGCTGGCACCACTATTCCCGGGGACACCATGTCCACAAGTTGATTAACACAAACACACATAAAGAGAGAGAGAGAGACGGGGAGTTAGCAGAGTCCCAGCAGAGATTTGCAATCCAAACCAAATTCAAAGCAGCAGCCAAGCCGAAAGCCTTGAACTTGATCTTTTCAGAGCTCTAACACCTGCCTGCAGTTTGCTTCCGTTTCAGGTTTCATAAAGGCCCATCTTCCACTCTGACTAAACCAATCAGAACACTTAAGCTAGAAAATCAATAGGCCGTTACTGACAACACGTACTTAAAGCAGGACACAATACACAAACACAAAAATACAAACTGCACCATGGGCTTAAGAATCTTCTAGAGGGAATGACCAGCCCTTGTTAGAAGGTTTCTGTGGTGAAGAACCAAATCTAAAAAGGCCTCTGTCCAAAGAGAGTACAGCATAATCAACATAAACACTACATGGAAATATAAATGATGAATGATCCTGCAGGTATCTGGGAAGTCACTGATCATGACCACGAAGTGAACACAAAGGGAAAGGCCCAAGTATTGTTAGCTAATACACTAATGGACGGAAGCACACGCTGCCCCAATTCAGGCTTTTCTGTTTAGTTGAACTAATGGTGTGAGATTCTCCAGCTATGCTCTCACACAGCAGGCTGAACGATTACACAGGGAGATCAGAAACTGTAGAGGAGGCACTTTACCTCCACCGCCTCTGAGACTTCATCACATGCTCTCCCATTCTCTGTGTTCCCACAAACATGACACAAAAGCAGAGGCCCTATTGTTTATAGTCCACAGAGGACGTTTGGCTCTTTCCTGGATGGGCTGGATCCGGTATGTGCTGCCCCGTCGGCCAGCTCTCCGTCTGTCCCACAGTGAAGCTGGGGGCCGACACGGCAACATGGACCTCAGGCACTGCATGGCCCAGGCATATACGAGTAATGTGCTGGCTTGTGAGTAAACTGTCAACACGTAACATAATCAAACACATTAGCAACAGCAAGAGGATCACTTTAGCTCTGTAGCTTGATGCAGCAACAATAGAAAGAAATACATTGAACTGGCTCTGAGGAAGATAGCAACCTCGGTACAATCGATGCATTGTTTGTGTCCATGTTGTGGCCCCCGTCAAAGGATCATGAGGCTCAGTGGTTCATTTTCATTTTCCAGTAACGGTCTCTCTGCATTTTCCCGCTTGCAGCAGGCTTGAAACAGGTCTCGTCTTTATATTTCTCTCTCAGGAATGTATGAAACTGACTTGGAAATGAACAGTTATGGACGTCCCATAACCCGTACAACTGTTGAAGACATTTCACCTCTCATCATAGAGTCTTCTTCAGTTCTAAAAGGACAAGTGTGGAGTTTATATATTCAGTCCTCTCATATTCCCACAGCAGTTAAAAGGGCGTTTATCCCAAAATGCGTAGCAACATGTCTGTGAAGATTCCCAGTCATACCTTAACTCCCCAGTAGTCAGTTAGAACTGAAGATAGTCTCTCATATGAGAGAATGCAAGTCCAGTTGCATACAATAAAGCTTTTAAATATTATTTTAAAATATCTAATCTAATCATTCCTGGATCAAGCAATTTTAAACCTCCTCTAGACAAATAAAAAAATGTATCTGCACTGTATCATCATAAACAGGAGAGCCTTTACTGTGATGCATTTTATTTCTGTATAAACACTGGACCAGAAGAACATTAGCACCTTTGCTTATTCAGAAGACAATGATGCCGTTACTTAGGATTAGATGGCAAATACCATTAATGTGCCATGGAGACAGCATAAGTACAGAGGTGTCTGCACACCCTTCTGCACGACTCCAGAGAGGATCAATGCAAGGAACAACCAAAACACTAGACCTGAGCCCACAGGAAAACACATGCTGATCCTCAATGGCTGTCAAAAACACCACTCTTCCAAATGCCCAACGTCATGAACCTGGTTTGTGATAGCAGATCTAAAAATACACTGCCAGGGAACCTGATGATGCACGTAAAAAGAATCACACTGTACTTCAGAGCACAGAGAGCACATTTTGTACCTTTGCCAGCATGCCATGTTCCTAGTCTGACAGAGAATCGAGTGACAGAGTCCAACCAAACATACATCCAGGCTGAATCTGTACTTCACCTTGACCGTACCAGATATGTTCTCGTCATCAAAAGAGCTATTAGACTGCTGACCTCCAGTGAATGTCACACACATGCACGCACACACACTCATTTACAGTCTACAGCCCGACCTGCGACATTATCAAGGCTCTGCTTCCTGCACCAGCATTTCTCCTGCAGTCTGCAACACTGTGCTACTAGACCAGACTGGCCTGCAGAGGGAAGCTAAGGTGCTATGGTAAAGAAGCAGTTCAGAAGTTTAAACAGAAGCATGTACAGTGAGCATAGACTTAGAAGGGAACTTAACTAAAAGGGGGGAGTTGTGTGCTAGAATCCCTAACATTTAAACTTTTAGGCGTTTTTGTCATTGAAGCGAGGCAGAAACGTGCCCACTCCAGTTGAACAGTTTTCAACTTGAGTGAAAAGCAAAGTCTAAGCATGTTGTTACAAAAAACATCTGTACTGTTTGGGTCAATGGACACAAAGTACAAAAACACATTTTTATACTACCTCAAACATACTGCAACTTCTGCAACCCCCCCCCCCCCCATATTTTCCCTTATATTGGACAAGCTCTAATCTGGAAGCACTGTCAATTTACAGTTGAAAACATATTTAGTCAACCTCACCTTGTATTTTATATCAGAATTTAGTTGTTTAAATCAATAAAAACAATGATTACATAACATATCAGTCACTCTAGTCTAGCTGAAATATCACCCTATTTATTTATCTTAAGCCCTGTAGTTTTCATTGCTAACTTTAATCTATGTAAGTAAGTAACTCCGAGTCCCTAGTCATAGTTTTCGTTATCAAAATTAACACTGTTCTACATTCTTTCAGCTGAGTTCCTTCTCAGTATTCCCATTTGTGTTTTTAAGTCCCAGATGTTCACGGGCTATCTTAATTAAAACACTGTTCCAATGAGTGTAATATTTAACAAGGGGAGACCTAAATTAAGCCTGTAAGCTTGAGAACTCCACTGAAGCAAGATGTGCGTATCATGCATGCTTCGGTGTTTGTCTAAAGGAGTAGTGTCTGTGTGTGGGCTGCACCTACAGGAATGTGAAATGAGTAAGTTCAAGTGTGTGTGGTAGCGAGACTGCTTTCCGAGGGCAGGGCAAGCTCCTGGAGATTCCAGGCATGCCTGCATTTCCTCGGATGTCACGTGCTGCAGTGCAAACACGGCTATGCTAGGTTAATTACACAGAGCACACAAAACCTTGCACTCTTCCCAAAATCTATCATACTTAAGCAAAACCATTATTAAAAGTTAAAGCTATGGCAAAATTGCTTAAAAATAAATAAAATATATATTAAATATTAATTTTTTTTTTAGATTACAACACAGAAATGTTAAAGAAATGTTCTTAAATTCACTGTATTTGGGTTCCTGGAGCCTAAATATGTTATTCGTTTGACTGAACTACACAAGAGTAATGAAAGAAATATTATTAGAAAGCTGTCTGGTGGGATAGTAAAGCAAAGACAATGAACACAGACTTGTATTGTGAGTCGCTACAATTCCTCGAGTTAAAATAACTGACCTTTTACGATAAACAATGCTCCATTTATCAACACTTGCTGAATCACTCATCAGATTCAGCTGTTCTGTTGTGACCGTGTTGTCAACTGACTTAAAAAGCAAAGACATCAACACAAGATAAAGCAAAGGAAATAGTTAAGTGCGGTCGAAACATATTCACAAGAAGAGAAAATGGTGAGTAGAAAAGTGGGGCATTCTTGCTGCACTGGAGATGAAAAGATGTGCTGGGGGGGGGGGGGGGCTACAAACAGACCATTAATGTGCACACACATGCATATGCTGCCGTGTCCTTTTTTTCCACAGACCTTACCGCTTCATATGTTATTCATCGCAAGCATGAGCATGACACATGCATGCGTGCGGGCTGCTTTGTTGTCTCCTAAGAACCCTGCTGTGCCTTCTATTGACCGCTCTCATCTAATCTCTCAGTCGCACACATAAACATTCACCCGTCGCCACCAACGTTAGAAGCCTGAAACTAGTCATGTGGCACAATGCACACATTCAACCTGTGTTATATTGTGTTTGCTCAACAACCAATTAGTCAACCATGACCGTGTAACATTGTTACATCCCAAGTCCCTCACATCTGAAAAAGATGCTCCTCAATCAGAACTAAAGCCATTGTTCACACAGGTGGCCCTGACCCCTCGCACCCCATTTTCAGTAACCGCTACGGTGCACTGACCTGGAGACTACCTCATACAGCAATTCACACAGACACAATGTTTTCTCTGTACTTTTACACAGCTGTGTTGTTTGGAGGGGAATAGTCGCAGATTTCAGTTATCCGTCCCAGATTTCTTATATCCGTCCATGGCTGAATTTTTGTTCAACATTGAGATCACTTTTAGCGTATTTAGTTTTTTGGGAACTGGTTTGCTTACTTTAAAGTGACAGAAAATTGCTTTCATGTTCACGCTGCTAATTAATAATAATTAAAATAAATGAAAATTGATTATAATATACACCATGTTTTGCCTGAATAGCAGCACAATTTAGACAAACCAAGCACTGATGTGCACAGAAACAAGAGGGAAATGAACAGCAAGCATTGAAGCAAGACTTCCTTCCTAAACTGTTGACATACTTAATATCTTTATACATTTAAAATGTCCATACTTTCAGGAATTTGGCAGTAGAGGTGCGAGATGAATACAAATATGATAAAAAGCTGAATAAAATGAGCATTTATCTGTGGATACTGTCACTATACGGACTTTAACATTATATAGAACACCATATTAGCAGAGGCATTGCCACTGAAGATACATCTTTAGCAGACTCTAGCATATTCAGCAAAAAGACATAATCAAATACAAAATGTATATAGTTTGCTGGCATATGAGGACAAGAAAACATGTTTCTATAACATTCAGTGACTCTGGCTAATGGTAGGCAAATCAATTATGTGATCAATAAGGAGGAGAAGTAGACAAAGCAATTTAGATAAGTTGAAAATGAGTGTTCAGTCAATGATAAGTGATCAGGAAACTCAAAGCGCTGAGCTCTGCGATACTAGGCCCCGTTATTGCATAGTACGCATATTTGTATTTTATCAAACAGCAGGTTAATGTTGTATGTGCTGGCACTTAAACTCAAATTTGTTTTAGAAATATGTGTGTTTGCAGAAAAGGTATCATCGTCTGCGCTAATAGTGGGCCAGCTGTCTCACTAAAGCTTTCAGCACAACCAAAAGAAACCTCTCTGAGTATCACTGATTACGATTCCTTGTTTAAAACACAAACTTGTTGGTTTGTTTCAACTGTGGCATTTCAAGACTGATTCAATCCAGTACTTTAAGTGGTGGGTTATTTAGAATGATATATTGTTTATTTGCAGCAATTTTTACGGTTATGAAGATTGAAACCAGAGAGACATCAGTTCACCATCAAACTTTTCTGCTATTCAGAAATGCACTCCATAGTTTAGAGATAGTCATCAATCAAAGTTGTCTGGGTTGGGAGGAAATATTCCCCAAATGGAACCAAATGTTTGCACGCTGGAGCCCTGTAGATGAGAAGCAGTCATGTGAAGAGTATGCCAGACACCGTCATGGTAGTGCTTCAGCCACAAGTGCATTAATGTACTGTTTTAGCATAGACTCTTGAGCCCTTAGGCTTAACATTCTTTCATGCATTGGTGCCACATCTTGTAAGATTACAAAAATACAAGGTGCTTTACATTAGTTATCATAAACTCTATCTGTCAGAGACACTTTGAGCCTCTAAGTGTGTATATGGGAGAGGGAGGGCAGGGAACAAAACAAACCAAAACTGCTATACTAAAAGGGGATTGGGGGGCACTGGGGTAAACCACAATAAAACTAAGGAACTAAGCCGATTTCAGTCAACCCTCTTGTTTTCATGCCTGGACTTAAAGTTCCCTCTACAAAACAGGGTCCAGCGTGGAGATGGTCTCACAAAAACAGGGCATTCCACGGCTCACTTGATTATTCCTGCTTCCTGCTTGCAGAGACGCTCCCAACAGAAAGGAATCAACAAGAAAAAAAAATCCTGTCAACAAATCAGACCGAAACTAGACGCTGACTGAGTGCCCGAGTTTCCCCACACACAAAAAACAAAACTGAGCTTTATGTACATCCAGAGCAGCTCTGGGTTGATATTCTGAATGCATATTAAAACAGCATTTATGTGAAGTGGTAAAATGCAGCTTCTTCCTATAAATGTGTCCTGGATGGAGATGAGAGTTTGCAGTATGGGACGATGACACATCCGAAGCCACAGGAACAGAAAGTACACAGAGGCTGAGGATGTAACGGGCTATCAGGTTTCGGAGTGATAGATAGAGGCCTTCAATGGCTGCGTGTGGCCAGCAGATAAAGGGCAGCATTTGTTTGTGGTTGGTTTTAATGCCATCCCAGATGACCTTTATCCCCACAGGGACATCAGCAGCACCCTGACAGATTAGCCTCAAAAGGACCATTTGCGTGACTGAGGTTGCAGTTTCTGAGCTCCTGTATGATCAAATGGTTCAGCAACAGCATCCTATACTAAATATATGTCACTGGAGAATTTAACCAGCCGAAACACAACCTGTTGAAAATGTGCAAATGTAACGGACAGACAACCTACATGCTAAAATCCTCCTACAGTTATTTTAAAAAAGCATCCCAAAAACAATGAGAAAATTAAGATTTATTTGCATTACTGCACAGTAAATTGGATATTTTTGAGTTTTGGACGTTTGGATGTACAAAATTACAGTTCATTGTGTTATTTTTGATTGACCTAAATTAAACAAAATGATGCAGCTTAAGACAGAGATTATTTTGCTCAACTGAGGTGGAAAAATGAATTTGCTGCTTAATACCCACAGGAGAATTAAGCTAATGTCAAAGTGGCCACCAGCCACTTTGCCCATCTGACAGACAATACAGGTTGCTTCTTGCTTTGCATCTTAGTTTTATAATAAAGATTTAAGTGAGTCATTCCCTGTTCATGCATGCTTGTTACCTTTTCTGTTACTAAATGTTTCTAAAAACTAGCTGCTGAGAGGATGAAGACAACACAAAACATTTATGGAACAAAAGAGAGAAAATGGGTACAGTGTTTCAAAAAAAGCTGTCGCCTTGCACATCTTGTCTCTGTGTACTCAATGCCTGTGGCCAACAGAGCTCCCGTCCTATCACAGTGCTCCAGCAAGGCATGCAGTACAGCCACAGACTCTCCCCTATTGCAAACAGCTGCCACAACCATCACAGCCATCAATTATTCACTGGGGCTTTGCCTTCTTGTTTACCTTTGAGGTTGGCAACCAAGACCAGAGTGCATGGGACACTGGTGTGTAACAGCGGCATGAGTTTACCAGCGTTAGGTCTAAATCACGCTGCCAGAAGAGAAGCAGGGAATCACTGGACGCATGTCACGTCACATCTGAACAGGAAATGCTACTAGGCTGAAAGTCAATAGGACCACACATGGTTGGACCAACAACATTATAATAAATCGGTAGGGATTATGGGTTATGATCTGACTTTTTCACCCCTGATATCTACCTAACAGGGCTTTGTTTCTTTCTACCGTATGCCTCACTGGATGGAAGTGACTGGGATCACTATTTTTGGGTGAGACAACATCAGTGATAAACATTGCTTTAACTTTGTAAAACAATATTAACGTGGATATAAGTGAACTGACTTGTTTTCATTAAAATAATAGTGTACTAAATAATACTAGATCAGCCCATTGTTACGGATAACCGATCCAGCTATTTCAGTCAGTATCAGACCGATCGGTTTTGGTGCATCTCTAGTGGGGATAGGTAATTTACTATACACTATTTGATAATTACTAGGAACTATTTAATACGATTTTCAAGGGTTGTTCGCCCCATCAATTTCAAGTTTTGATTAATCTTATTTGTATTTGCTAATGTATTCTGGTCCAAGCCAATCAAACATCTTGTTTTGTCCATCAGAGTGATCAGACTGCAAAATTCCAAAAGTATTACATTTACAATATATGAAAATGAAGTATGAGCAGCTGGAATCAGAATGTTTTGCATTTTGTTTTCTTTATTACTTGAAAACAATTAAATTGACAACCTAAATTGTTGTTGATTTATTGTAGATGAGATTCATCGGGCACAGATTGAATACTGAGGGCAAAAAACAAACAATTGCTGAATTTCAGGGGCATCGACGATTAGGAATAGTTTAGCAATAAAACAGGTTTACATACTACAAACTGTCCTTGTGACAGTGATGTGTTTTGCACTGGAGGCTTGACATAACCCAGTTAACATTGCTGCCATTTCCCAGGAAGAACATGATTTCTCAAAGTGAAAGAGAGAGAAGGAGGGAGGATGTGCAAGCTTGTCGGATAGAACAAAGCAGAAGATCCATCTACACCAGACACAAGTCTCCGGGGGGGCATCTCTTAGCTCTGTGACCGCTTCTCTCGCTGCTTCTTTCCCACCTGCCCGCGTGTCAGTCCAGACTCTGGTGTTCATGGTTGGATGGATGGCCCCAACACCGAGAGCCCCAGAGGACCAGGGATCAGTGGAGCTCAGCTCAGCTCCCTGATCACTTCCTCCAGTGGAGGTGCCAGCGCTCTCCCCCTTCTCCCGTTAATCCATCTCCGGAATGAAATACACCCCCCACTACCACTACATACTCACTCTCAGTCACCTCCCATTACCCCTCTGTCCCACCAGATTGGGGGGAGGGGGGGGGGGGGGGCAGGCAGGATGTGAGACCAGCTGGTCATCAGCTCAGACAAAGAAACCTGCTGAATGTGCTCTTGCATCAAAAAGAAAACCCAGATCTCTCACATTGCTGTTTCTTCATGGCTTCACCCGCTCTGGGTCACTTTTCGGCCACTGTGTTACAGCCTGATTACAGAAGTTAAAAAAATATATACTTCTGTTTTTCTCATAGAGATGGTCCAATACAATCAGGATGGGGTAAAAACTGAATTATAGCCACAAACTGAAGTGATCAAAACAAAGGCCTACTTTAGATGCATTTCACTTTGTGAACAATAGTACCTCCGCACTTTACCAAAGCAGGAAAGAGGAGAGCAGAAGAGTGAGAAAGAGCTGCGCTAGAGGAACGATGTGGGTTTTACCGCAGAGAGGCCAGTGGCAGGTGTAATTTATCTTTGGGCCTAGCCTAGTTCAGCCAGTCGCTGGGGAGAGACATACCTGGGGTCTCCTATAGAGTTAACTGGAAAGTGCAGAACTCAAGTACAATGGAAGGACACGGTGTAAAGTGTACATGTCCTAGAATTTTAAAGCAAACTTCCATCAGTGGGCACAAAACTTCTGGCTTTAAAGCCCTGCGAGGATGCATTTCTCTCGCACCTTTATTAGAAATAGTAGATGGGTTGAACACCTTTCATTTTCAGTTAGACTGCACCATTCTTAATCTTCCATAAGATAATGATAAAGCCATAGAAAACAAAGATATAAAATAAAATGCTCAAATATTCAAGCTTGAGTAAACAATAGCAGAACTATTTTCAGCAAGAGCTGTGTGTGGGGGGGCTTCGTTTCGGGTTTTTCTTGACCCAAGGCTGAACATACACGAGGGACTAAGGAGAAAAGCACTTAGATTTATATCAGTTCATTGACGTGCTGAAAAAGAAACCCAAATGGCAGAAAAGCAGATCCCAGAGGAAGCGCACACTGAGAAGCACTGGCGTGTATGGGTCACAACTGTGGTGCTGAGGGGCATTTTCACAGCCGGGTGAATCCCTAATCTGCCCTTTAGCCACAGATCTGTTAGCACACACACACAGAGAGGGCACAGGTGACAGCTGAGGATTAAAAAGATTGCATAGTTATCCTACACATTTTATCATGAACACATACTTCCTCTTATTTCAAAACAACAAAATCTCACATTCCCATTTCGAACATAACATGACGTCCAATTAGTAGTGTTACTTTATAGATTTCTTTAAGATTTAGATGCTTATAGCAATCATTGATCTCCTCACAGCCTACATATTGAATGCAACTGTTCTCATTTTTCTGGTTGTGGCAAGTGTTGGCGCAGAAATTCAGAACTGCAACATATCCAGGATAACTGGAAGGTCTTATTAGGTAATAATGCTGGGAGCAACATGTATAAAACCTGTTTTGCAAAGTCTGATGGGGACACACCTATCAGGGATTTGTTCCCTATTTCAGCAATGGAAAAACCAAGACAAAAGCAAGTTTATATACTCAGTGTGCATGTGTTAGAGACATTTTGGTGCCTACTGCACCTGTAGCCCATCTGGTTCCTTTTCAGCAGGTGTAACTGAACTACAAAAAATCTTTAAAAATGATTATTACAGTCAAGATATGCTTGCAGAATAAATGTACGCCTGGTCAAGGGTAGTGAAATGCACACAAGACACACAAAGAGCCATGACATTGGATATGGGATGGGGAGGGGGCAATCAGACTTGTGAATGGACTTCTTTGTAACCCGTCATGGGATTTGAGAATGGCTAAAAAGATAATTCCCTCTTCCTCTACATGATCTTTGAGGCAGGGCTTGTTTTTCACAGCAGCAACGAGAAACTCAGATTGCTTTAGGTCAATCTCCTCTGCTACAAACACATAAGTATAGGGAATATATGTGGATTGTAGGGCATGTACTGTTAACCAGACTATCACAACCAATTCTACAATAATTGACAGAAAAATTGAGCAACCAGCAACACCCGTCAGAATCAAAGACCTGCGAGTCACAGAAAGTAACCAATATTTCAATGATCAACATGGCTCCATTAAAACTAAAGAAACGTGTCTGTTCTAATAGCAAAACAAAAAGATCTATTGCAGACTATCTGAGATAAGCCTTGGTGCAATGAGAAAACAGAGCGCTGATGAAGCATTAAGGGCTAAAGATGTAAGGGCATGAGGGGAATTCCTTACCAGCTGCCTACATAAAAGGTTTCGCTAAATTAATTCCATACACATAGCCATACTTAATGCTATTATTTCATCTATTATAATCACTAGCTAGATAGGATCTTACCCTAAAATCTGACCAAACTTCTATTCTAAATGTCTTTTTCTACAAACCTAAAATGATGTAAATGTGGTTAAATGGGGACATCATTACCGCAAAGAGTATAATCTAAGATTGGTGGGCAGTGCGGTGGGGGTGAGTCACAGCAAACTTAAGAAACTGTCAGGATGTCTAAATCTCCATCTGTTCACTATGTTAAACCCCTTCCAACACAATCTAGACCTATCAACCCCCAGCGGCAACAAACACTAAATGCCACTACACATCAGATAAGCTTCATTTGTCATTACCAATTTAAAATGTTTGAAGGATTTACTTGCAGTAACGTGTGTATATAAATAAATAAATGTTTGATTGATTGTTTATAACAGGTGTGATATGTCATATATTAAGGAGCCTGGGGAAGAGCCTGGTGCTCAAGACGTTACTGCAAATAAATCCTTAAAACTGGAGCTTATTCGGTGTTTGGTAGCCGATGCCACAAGACATGGAACATACATGGGATGAACTGATGACCAAAAAATGACTCAGGATTTTACACAGACATCTAAAAACGGACTGACAAGTAAGTCCACTGACTCATTATCTGAACTGAATACACAGCGACGGGGAAGGAGCACACACATGGATAATGGCTTTCGGACACTCACTCACTTATGTGCTCATTATGATAATGATAGTGCCCTTGTTCCCAACCCTGTATGGGCCTGACCTCTTACACTGCTCCCTCGCTGAAGCCCCGCTGACTCCGAGGACCAGAGAGGGCCCATATGCTTAGTGTCTGCACGCTACGCATTCACCGCGGCCACACGAGACATTCTGTCACCACGCATTTATGTCTCCTGGTTGAAGCCTGCACCGCACAGAACCTGTGTTGGTTAGCCGCCTGTGCCAGAAGATATGGGTGCATCTGTCACTCAGTATTTCAGGATCGTGCAGCGGGTACAATGTGGATTCTGACATGTATGAACTAAGTGGAGAACAAGCAGTGTCTGAGTTTCAGAGTTTGTGCCAAGAAAAAGGCCCAACTACACTGAAGATGGGTCAGCAGCTACTGTATGTGTCTTCACGAGCGGCTCTCGGTCCATCTGTGACAAAACTGTGAAGCCAAGAGCCAAGTTTGTGTCCCAACGGTAGTTATGCGCAATTCATCAAAGTAACTCAGGGAGGGCTGATCTAGAAAAAACACTCTTGTCAAACCAAAGGGATTGTTCAATTACACAAATGCAACAATTGCCAGGCGAATAAGTTACATTGTTTCTGATTCCCAGAGGGTAACAGGCAGTCCTGTCAACACTTCAGCCTCCATTGAACTTGACTTGTTAACCATTTTCATTAGTGAATGTGCCACTTGCCCCTTTCACCACTAAGCTAAAAGCCATGAAACGTGACAGACTGACAATGTCTACTACTGGCCAGTCCATTCATTCAAACTCTGAGCTCCATCACAACCACAGTAAATGCTTTGTCCTACTAATAAACAATGCCTTGAACTGAAAACACGGAGAAAGGCAACCGAGCGAGTGCTTTGTTGCACATCTCTGGAGAGCTACAGGGGAAAACTGACCAACAGCAATTCTGATCCCCTTAAAATAAACCCTTTGGCCATGCAAAGAGAACTTTTTGTCATATTTCAAATAGTGGGTGTGGGTGGGGACATCCTTACAATTCATTCCACGCATGCCTTCCCACACTGCATCCAGTCCAACTGGCCAGTGTTGCCGTTACTCGAGGCAGCATGTTTGTGTGCCAGCTGTTTTGTAAGCTCTGAATATGTATATCCACCTTGCATCCCATCATCCTTTGACATTTATCTTCCCACAACCATTCTTCTTGACACTGATATGCAAAGATTAAGTGCATTATCTAGTTGTAACATCTTGAGTCACGTTTGGAGCGAATTTTATCACTGCTAGACAGTGAAACACCGTTATCCACTTAAGTGTAAAACAAATGTACACCTGCTATCTTGCTGTCATTGTCCATGCTGTTATAGCACTGCGAGGCAGAATGGCCAAACCTATGTCCAAGGAAACAAGAGAGGAGGTACTCTTTCTGAGAAGGAAGTAGATGAGCAGGTGATATCATGCAAGATATTTCACACGAAGCAGCCTTTGCTTTTAGTTATGGTCACTATGTGTCGTGTTGCAGGGTGAATTTGACATAGTAAAAACCAGGAACCAACTGTGTTGTATAGCCAGTCGAGTCTGTGGAAACGACATACATTGCTGTGTGACACAGAGGAGTCTGTAAAGCATGCATAGTGCATACATACCTTTGGTAGCTCTTTGAGTTGGTTGGCATCGAGGAGAAGCTCTTCCAGGCTGCGGCTGTAGCGGAAGACTTCATCGGGAACTGTCTGCAAGTTGCAGTGTCGCTTGTCCACCGACTCGACGTGGCGATTGCAGCGCCACAGGGGAATACACTTCAGCATGTCCGGCCGCCGTGGGGGATCTGGTCGCCGGTGCTACTGAAACCTCCGCATCGGAGGGTGAAGGTCGGCGGGAGAGAGAGGGGGCTATCTCGTTAGGAGTGGGCTCACCCAATGTCAAAACACTCACTGTGTTCCCACGACGATCCCGAACCGGAGGCCGAAATCCACTTAAAAAAAATAATCCCTGCGATCTGTTAGCGATATTCCCAGTTTCGGTTCAACTGTGACCGTCAGCTTCCTCGTCGCGTCATCCACCCCGGAATTACAATTAACATAAACATAAAAATGAGAAGTCCCGCTTGGCTTTGAAATGTTTCCTCACTCTCACACACACTTCTTCACAGAGACGGTTAGCTTGTTTTGCTACCGCCACATCCCCGTGTTAAGTCCAAAGCTTCTGCCGCGGCTAGCTGAACAACATGACCCAAGCTATACGTTAAACGGCGCGTCAGGTATCCTCGTCATGAGTGGTGACGGCCAATACAGCCACTTGACTTACGACACAGATGAGTTACTACCGCAAAAAAATGACCTAACATATGTAGTATGGCTGCGCAAGGATGTGCTCGTCCTCACCGGCTGTGTTGTTAGCAAGCTAGTTAACATTAGCTAACGTAGCTGACTTGAACGCCTTTGTGCCTAACCGCCGTTCGCTAACTAACCGTTAGTATGACGAAGGTTACGGGAAACACTTTCTCAAGAGGACAAACGTGTGTGGCGGCGACATCCCGGTAGACGTCAAATAAACTGCCCGCCGACTGTTGTTTTCCTGCGACAAAAGGGTAAAACGCCAGGCGCAGGAGCTTCAGCAACAGCCGCGCATCCCTCCCCTCGTTGAGCCGATTTTGATAGAGGCAAGCCGGTTTGTCGTGTGGGGGGCTGGGCTAACTGAGCTGGAGCGGCAGAGGCCACACGTTAGCGTTACTCGTGACTCTATAGCTCCACCTAACGGCGGGAAAAATATAAACTGACAGTTTTTTCAAAGCTTTTTTTTTTTTTTTTTTACATTTCATAATACTGAATTAGTTAGAAAAGTGTGAAAGAATATTGTCATATGACAAGGAAATGACACTTACGTTAGCCTGCGTCATTTCCTTACGTTGACTTCAACAGTAATGTGCCGCATCACCAGAAATGGCAGGACATACTGTCTTTCGGATGCTGTAGTTGCCTACATGTCGACGCTAGAGTGAATATACTGGTATCACAACCTAATGAATCCATTGATATCAACCATAGATTGTCAGGAAGGCTGGATAACGGTCCAAAGTTAGGTAAAATGTTGCAAAGGCGAATTCTGGAGAGTCCCATGACTTTCACCTCCAGAGGTCTGGATGAAAATGGTTTCTATGGAAACCCACGAGTCTCCACTTTACAGGTGAGGCCACTTTGTGATAAGCCCATGCCTTCACATGTTCGCTATGTATGACGAGACAAACATTAATTATGGTGCTTCTGCAGAAATGCAGGTCTTATAAAAAAAAAAACGAATGGGCAAAGGTAAGCATTTGTTCCCAGTATAAAATAATCTGCAAACTACAACCCCATTGTGACAAGTTTTACAGGTTCAAAAACTATGGCACTATACAGGGAAACTGCATTTGCAAATATTGATCATGGGTAGTTTGATCATTTGTTTCCCCTGTACAAACACTAAAGCAATGGCAGTTGAGAATATATTCTATGTACGTTTTTAACTTAAGAATCAAATACTTTGCACAAAAGAAACACGGAAGCACGTTTACAAATGTCAAAATTAAAGGAATCTTTATTCATAACCAAATGCATCACACTTTTTGTGGACAAACGATAACCTTTAAATCGTAGAAAGAAAGGGTTTACAGCTCCTGGCATTTTAATGGAGGAAAAAAAAAATGAAAAAAAAAAAAAAAGGAGCTAAAGCAGGAAAACAAACGTGTTACAAGATTGGGTTACAAAAATTTAAAACCAGAAAAGGCGTCTTCACAAATAACAAAGCAGAACTCTGACAAGTAAATATTTCTTATGACCCCCCCAGCCCGCAATGGGGCATTTTGACATTGATATCAACAGCAATTTAAAAAAAGAAATAAACATAATTACAAGAGGCCCGTATCTCTAGCTACAGTGACTGTGGCTGAAATGAGTTTGGGTGACAGGTTTAAGGATGGGTGCTGGTAAACCATTTCTGACACTTTATGCTGAGAGGTCACTGCTATTGAACCGGTCTTGGTCATACACCTCTGCGACAACTTTGCGACCTCCAAACCAGCGGTCATTGAGGGCCTGGATGGCTTTGTTCATCTCCGAGGCCATGGAAAATTCTACAAAGATTTTAACAATGATATCTGCATCCTCTTCTTCGCCTTGCTTCTCCTGGTATATGATGACTCTGTTGACGGAGCCAAACTTCCCGCACTCTTCCGTCACTTCACCCTCAAGGTCATCGTCGATGTCCTCTGGTCCGACCATATTTCGAAGCACCATCACCGTGGACTGGAGAGGGATTAAGGCAAGCAGTTCACAAGTAAAAATCTCTTTGATAAGAAAATTAGAGTTAATAAAACCTTCCATGAAGATAACTGGTTTCTTTCACCCCGTTATCTCCCAAAACTCACCTCCGATTTTCTAAGCAGTTTCTGCATCACCATATGTCTGGCACTGCTGCCTGAGATGCTCATGTGTTCTTGGTCGCTTAACATCTCCTGCCCTGTACCATCCTGCAGCATCTCCTCTTTCTCTTCTTTCCTCTCTTGTTGGTTGGAGCCACCAGCTTGACTAGACAGGACTGGCGGCGATGCAAGCACAGGGTTCACAAGACCCACCTGGGGAAGCACTGGTATGGGAGGACGCACTGGAGTCACACCTTTCAGGGAATGGCAGACATCCAGTCAGTGACGTCATGTGAAAAGTAAACACCAACTTATTTCTTTTTTTTAAAAGAAAGAAACAAGCATAGTCTTGGATGTATGTGCTAATTTGACCTGATAATCAACCATACCCATTATGGCTTGAGTTAAATTAAATATTTATATTATATTTATATTACATGATACCGCTACAGTGGGCTAAGATAAAGCCATCCTATACAATTCATCATCTTCAATTATTTACCCATAAGTACTATAATTGTAAGCAGTAATGCATCATCTGGCTGTACCAATTGGCAAGGCACTGGATTTGGTGATCCGCCCAAGGAGATTCGTCATTTAGCAAATCCTACCACAGAAACCTTTCAGTGCCTTCAGAGACTGACAATGCCTTCTTCAAATAGCATCCATTTACTCATGTTTTAAGGACCTAAAGACAACGAGGGAGCTTTAAGAAGGTAACAGGAGGTTGCTTTATATTTCCACAAAAAGGAGGTTATGTTTACGCCCACCACTGATTTTCAGTCTGGATTTCAATGACATTATATTATCAATTGTAAAAGAAAGTGAGCAGTTTAGACCTTTTAAATGGTAGCAAGAGTTATAAAATAGGTTAAATTGCATTGCATGCAAAGCTTTATGTTTTAAATATTTTAAGAGCACAATTAAGAATGATTAAAACTCTTGCTTTTATAAAAATGAGCACTCACTCATGTCTTGGTACACACCTGTGATGACCCCTGGTGCCTGGGCAGCCATAACAGCCTGAGGTATTCCCATTTGCTGACCAAGAAGTTGGGGCGCAGCTAATGCCCCCAGGACTGATGCCCCGGCTACAGCCTCCTTAAGAGAGGGGGGCCGAAGACATTAGGTAAGGGAAACACACAGAGCACAGCACAAGACAGCACAGTCAACGATCACACAGCATGGCGTGAGGACCTTAACCTTGCCTCTTTTTAGTTTGAGGTCACAACATTACTTCAGTACAAATATACTATACTACAAACATACTTCATAGCAACACATAAATATACAGCAGCAATGTTAGAAAACATTTCAACCATGACACATACCACAAGGAACACAACTGTCTGGTTAATCACCGTGACTGTTCACGATGACGACAAGCTGTCAATGTGTTTGTGTTAACTAAGAGAGAGAAGACTCTTAGTAGTGAATGGGAGGAGCTTTTGTCACTTACATTATACAATGTACACAAGACAAAAAAGGTTAATATATATTCAGATTCTGTCTGAAAATGATGAAGCCCAGAATGACTCATACTTTAGGGCTGCTAAATTGACACTGTCTGGGCAACTACCGTTTCCATTTGATCCCTGCAAAACTGGGCTTCTCCCAGTCACCTCAAAATTATTTGTTGCCCATATTATCTGTGCTTTTTTGTGTCAATTCTAGCTAGTTCTGGGTTATATTTACCTGGAAGGCCATTAAATCCCTTTGGAAGGGATTCATACTTGCCTGGGCCGTTATCTTAGCAGTGGCCGCCGCTGCTGCCACCGCTGCAGCAGGCGGCAGACCACCTGGGGTCGTGGGGGTCAGTAGGGGCATGGGCGGGGTCACTGCTTTGCCCACCCGTAGGTACTGACCCCCCAGGTCAAAGAGGTTCATAGAAGACACAGCATCCAGGGCTGACTGAGGCTTTTCATACTCTGTAAGTGAATAATAGTAGTAGTAAATAGCGGAGCAATTGGCAACACAAAGAGCACGAGCGAATGACGGCCCTCCAGCTCACCAATGAAGCCAAAGCCTCTGTGTCGCCCTGTAGTGGGGTCTCTGGCTAACGTGCATGACTTGATCCTTCCGAAGGCTTCAAACACACTCTTGATGTCATCATCTGACAGGTCGGGGTGGACGGAGGCCACGTAGATCCGATTAAAGGCGCGCGCCTCCTCTGCCAGCTGGTCAATGATGGGTTGCGCCTGACCGATGTTACTTGGCCGCCCAACCTATAGCACAGATCATACCAGCAGGGCTACTGAGTATGGGATTTGTGTACCAATCCGAGAACGCTCTACCGCAAAACATCCCTACAGCACTAACTTTCGATAGCCACCGAGTTCAGTCTATGCCACTCTCCTACAATCATAGCACAATGCTATCCTGGCAGGTATTCTCTGGATATGCAGATAAGCACATATCCACTACTATACTCATTGGACAAAGTGGTTCTGAAATGTCTATCATTCTTATAATGGTAAGTACAAAACACTAAACTGTTTGTATTCAATATTTTCAAACCATAAGATTAAATTGTGGACAATACTTGGTAAGTTAGAAGTATAAAAGTAGTAAGTTCTGTGTAGATCACTTGAGTAACCTGAGCTCTCATTTTAAATTGACTACAACTTAAAAACCAGCCTGACTGTCATACATGCAGGATTTCTTAGGGATGTTCATCAGCTGAAGATGAATTTAATCACTGCTCTACCACTTTTATTCTCGATGAGTTAGGTAAAATAGACAAACTAATCTTTCATAGCCTGAGTAGTGCTAATTATCACTTAATTTATAATGCAAATACTAAGCTATTTTGTAAATAACTGCGAAACTATCAAGCAAAAACGTTATTTAAAACGAGCCACCAGCTCAGCCAGTCACACTGTGCACAGTGTGCACAGTGTGACTGGCTGAGCTAGCAGCAAACCGAAGGGGGATCGCTTTGAGTGTCTCATGCTACTGCTAACGCACCCTGACAACTTCCTCTCCCTGTGACGAAAATCTAAGTGCGACTGGGATCTGTACTACAGATGGGGCGGCCAAGCAACACCAACCAGGCGCAGCCCATCATCAGCACACCTTGGACACAGAGCGACGCCACGCGCCGCTGGGCATCCTACTGGAATTGGTCACTAAAATAGTCTTGATGACATCATGGAAGCATAACACACAACACAAACGGTCTGTACACTAAACATACACACCACACACGCACCTGGGAATCAACAGACAGACAAGCAAAGAGAGAGAAATGAGTCACATATCAGTAATTTCACAATTAATTTAAGTACCACAAATGCAGTTAATTAAGTTGACTCATCTGAAATAATGAAAAGGTAGATATTAAATTGTTTCCCTTTGTCCATGTGTACCTAAGATCTTGAAAGGTAATTGTATCTTGAGACAGCATACCTTAATGTTTCTCCCCCCCAACATGACTGAATTCATCTGCTCCAGAGCCAGCTGAGCAGCTTCGGGCACGTCATACTCCACAAAGGCAAACCCCTACACAGTCAAGACAAAACGCAAGAAAAGCAGAACATATACTTACACGAAGAGTTACGTGGCTTAATTTGTAATCTCCAGCATATAAATTCAGACAAGAAAGCTGAATTTACATCCATATTTGACACAAATTACACCGACCTTGTGTTTCATTGTAACAGAATCCCAAGACATGTCAATGCTCTTGATTGGGCCGAAGGGGGCAAAGGCCTGTCTGATGGTGTCCTCACCAAGCTCATAATATATGGAGCCCACGTACACCCGACACATGATGGCTAGGGCACGTTGCCGCTGAGCTGCCACCTACCAATCAGGAAGAACACCTAAGCATTAGAGAGTAAAAGACAAAACACACACACACACAAATAACAAATGTGTATTTTCTATTGTACTTGCTATCCCCGCAAAATATTTAAGAGGCCAATTTCAAGTTAGGGGGTCTGGACAGGTAAACAGGGTAATCAATGGGTAGATGTTTGTGAAAAAACTACTAACATGTAAAACAGTTCTAAAATATGGATGTCACCACATGTTATTACAATATGACCTATATTCTGTCACTATTGACACATGGAGAAAAACACACTGAAGGTGATTGACATGCACAGCCCTCACAAATATTTGTCTTCAGTAACTGACCTGTAGTCCAGGGATGCAAGTAAGGTAACAAAAGTAATCTTGGAGTTCAAACGAAATCCATACAAAGCCTTGATGAGAGCATTTCAAACTTGCTTCTCAAGTTTAATGGGAGGGATGGTTTAACCACCGAAATGTTGCTGTGCTGTTTACCGATGCCATTAAGTCAGTCTGCTTCCGTTGTTTCGTTCTATTACCAACAAAATATAACATATGCCTCATTCCTGACATATAGTCAGTTGACTTGTTCACTGACAGAAAAACTTGACTTTGAGATGGCCATTAAGATCCTTGTTCTTGCAGTTCTCTCATTTTGGTCCTTCAAAAGGAATTGCTATCCCTCTTTCATCCCATGCCAATAACTAAAAGTGTCAGAAGGTGACTCTTCTGACATTTGCAAACCATTTAAAAAGCCCATTAACAGCCTTTAGTTCTCTTCTTGTTAAAAATACTAATGCAAATGATCCGAATGTGACTCAAGAAAACGAATAACTCTAACAGCATTCATTGATTCACTGATAAAAGGATTACTGAAATGGTCACAGGCACACTGGAAGTGGAAGGTTCTCTTATTAAATATGCACTCTTTGGTTATATAAAAAGGCAGGGATTGTTGCCAAAGCAACCATGAAAAGATGGGACATGAACAGTCCTCTTCCATTGGTAATGCGCACAGAAAAATAATTTAATAATCTATTGACCGATTGTAAAGGTGAGAGAGGATCTCCAAAGCCCATTGTCACTGCTGCCATCTGAAAGACAGTAAAGATGAAAAAAGTGCTGAAAAGTAGGTTAGATATCCCTTAGCTTTGCTAAGACAAAAGTCATTAGGCTAACACCACATTCAAATGGTCCCTCTAAACATCATACAGTTTGGGGAGTTACCTCCCCCATCTAAATTATAAAACCACACGGCAATAAACATTAACTCTTTAAAAGTGCAGAACATTTAATATAATAATGTCTTCTTGATGGCCTTCTCCATCTGAAAAAGAGCAGCGATAAAAGCAAGGGCACATGGTCTACACGTGTGGTCTTTTTCACAGCATTGGGGAGAAGGGAGTAACTCTTCCAAGAGAGCTTTAACAAAACCGACATCTGAACATGTATGCAAGTATGAATTACTAATGTAGAAGAACACTACAACATTCTGTCTAGTATGAAATCTCAGACGACACGTGCATTACAACTTTGGCAGACTACCAAATCATTTTAGGCATCTCACCTGCAGGTTGGTGAGCTGCTGTTGCTGATGGGCGATGGTCTGCTTCACCAACACACTCTTAATGCTTTGTTCCATGGCATACTTCTTAGCCTGTAAAAGAATAAAAAAACATTACATTTAACGTACTCATATGAACAAACACTTGTTAGAATATATTTTACCAAGATTAACTACTGACAAACACTTTAAACCAACATGTTACTTTTTCATATTGCACCTTTTCCAGCAATATCTGCATTCATCTAATGAAATCAAATCTGATTTCTCAAGTCCTCTAGACCAATTGTGCATGTAAATTGAATTATTTACTTTTATAAAATGATCACTAAATGTACATATAGATAGATAGAGGATATCAGGGGTTCCTACCCTCTGAAGTGCCTCCTGCTGCTCTGGGGTGAGAGGCGGCAGGCCAAGCTTGGAACCTGTGCCCTGTCCATTCTCCATCGTCAGAGCTTCACCTCCCTGCAACTCAGAAACAGAAATTATTTAAAAATGAATTTAAAAAAATAATTTAAAAAAAAGAGCATGGAGTATGGAGCACTAACACCTGCCTGTATGTACAAACTACATTTTCCCAGTTATTGCTATCAGAAGTCACATCACCGTACACAACACATGTTATTATTAAATATGCTAGCATATACTGGACATACACCCGGATTTAAACCAGGTGGGACCGGACGAACTCCTTACCTACGCAACCCGCTAATCGCTGGGTCCACCAGACTGAGACAGGAAAGCCCCCAAGGGGAAGAGGACTGACGGGGAAGCTTTAACAATTCAACAAATTCTAGGGGAAATAAAAAATGCCTTCAGACTAACAATAAGAGAAACAGGCAGCTAGAGTTATTTTCACATTTTTTCGTCACATGGCCAGTCCGTCTTTGATTAAATTGTAATCAGCTAACGTTGGCGTGATGCAAATGGATGCTAACGATTGTCCTCTTAACGTAAGCTACAATTGCTATGTTAAGTAGCAACAACGGGCTAAGGTTAAACCTTAGCCGAATACGTGTATAGTTAAAGTCGATATGAACATTAACCACGACCTATCTATATTACACTTAAATGACCGTAACTTGTATATGATTACAAAAAAGCATGATATAACGTGCAAGGCCTGGTTTCTACGAAGCTTGCGCTATCTTTGTTGCTAGCGCGAGCTAACTGGTGTTAGCTAGCGTAACGCATTCATTACTATGGCGCGCGAAGCAAGCCGTATGTTCCCCCCGTGACATACGTTATCAATTTACAGCATATTTTGCACGAAATGCATCCTACCAAGCATCACGAATTACTTACGAAACCGCCACTTCAGCTGGGAAATGTTAATATGCCTCTTTATCAAGTATTTTATTTACCGCAGTCTCCGTAACCGCCATGAAGCACGCCTTCTTGGAGAGGCCCACACACTCCTCAACGCTCGCGAGACTTACACGTATTCAATAAAATGTATCGCGATAGCGGAAACGTCGCGATACTAAGGGCGGATGTGGGTTTGAGCATGGTCTCTCGTGTTAAAAAAATATTTATTTTTACTGCAGTTTTTTAATGAAAAATACTGTATTGAAGTATATGTATGGTGCCCCCTCCGTGTTATTTCCACATTTTGTTATTCATGTTGGTAACTGTTAACCAAACATTATTTAATTATATTTGGTTTATTTGATGAATGATAAATGCTGTGTATGTTACCTCACAGAAACAAAAGAGTATTTATTTCTTACCTACCTCCAAACTTAAGCATGTGCACCAAAAAAAAAAAAAAAAACTGTTTATTTGCTAAATTTGTCAACAATATACAGTGAGTAATATGCATTTGATACACTTTGCTATCATTATTACCAATAAACTTAAGTTGCCTAAATAAAAATCAATACTTTCTTGAAATTAGTTATTGCTTTAGAAAATGTGTTAATGTCAACATCAAAATATACTCAAAGCATACTGGGATAGCCTATGTCTCATAGTGGTGATCTCACAATAATCAACATCAAATTGTAAATCAATGAATCCAAAATAATTTCAGACATAGCCAACATGTCACATATTGTTTATTGTCATGTATTTAATTGCAGTAGCTACAATAGTTAACAAATGTTTAAGTAGAACACATCCAAAGGCAAGTTTTATTCAACAGGTTCAGGGGGGAAATAAGTAATTGGACATAAAATAAGACTGATATGGATGTTTTTCTTTTTCATGTTTGCACAGTCTAAACATTCATTTTCTTGGTCAGGTCCCCTCTGGAACTGAACTGTGACCAACAAAGGCAAAATGCAAAGTTTTGAATGGTTGCAGGCTATTGAGGCATGCAGCTTACTAGATCAAAGGAGAGCGATAGTGGCACTTCTTCGCATTGACATTCTGTCTAAAAGTAAACCCCTTTTATAGCCACAAACAAATATATACACCACGGCCCATAATCAAAGAATGTCAGGGCAAATCCAGGACCCCTGTCTTCAAAGACACACTGATAAGAATGCTTGACACAGAGTAGAGTAAGTAATTCATGTAAGTAATGACTGTACAGCAGTGTATATGAAACCATGAGCTTACAGACCCGGGGAAACAAATGAAGCAGAGCTAAGTGAGTCTGAATAACCAGAGGACACTGCAGAAGAGCACACAATTCACTGTTGTTTTTTTTGTTTTTGTTTTTTTAACTGACCAGTTTTGTAAAAGAAAAATACACCAGACTGCATTCTTGACAGGAAAATCTGGCCGAGCTGAAAGAGTGTATTCTATTTTTTTTTATGTGTGGACTGCACAACCTCCAGAAGTAAGCATTATTATTGATTATGTAAAAGACATAAATGCTAAAACCATACATTCTTGAAGATTTTGGGGTAGATTCTTTTAAAAAAACACCTCTTGCCACTAAAGACAAGTTCGGTGTTGGACAACATCCTCGGATGGTTTGGGAAATACAGACAAAATAGGTATAGCAATAATATTTATTAACAATATGGCAATTTTTATTAACAAGTCTTAAGATCACATGATCATCACCCTTCCTCCCATTTATATAGGACTACGATTTTACTCCACAAGCTTCCCATGATGTATTCCAATTTTTGTAGACGGGTAGAAGTACGAATCAACGCATCTGATTTTACAACTAAAGAGTGAAATTCCAAATTACTAAGTTGGGCACGGTGCACTTTCATTAGGACATTTTGTACATTGCCATATCAGGCACTTTGCAAGTCTTTGGCTTTCACAGGGAAAACCCTTAAGAGCACGACAGGCTAATAGACAGGCATCATCTCATTGCTCGTCACGACACTGAGGCATGGATGTGATTAGCTGTGGGAGAAGAAGCCTTTAAACCCAAGAGTGCAGTGAGTTTGTTCACTTTGACACGGCAAAAAAATAAAACAGCGGAAAAAAAACCCAGGTTTGTGCAAAGCTTCTATTGTTCACAGTTAAACATAAATAAATAAGTCAACTGAATGAGTATTAACAGTGCATGTTGGACGGAATATTACATTCCTGAAACTGTCATAAACTGAGGCCTTGTGAGGGAGAGAGAGAGGCTTTAGCAAATTTACAATTCAAAGTCAGTAATAACCAATCAAAGTGAACACTGGAGTGCAAACGAGGCTTATGAGCAATAAAACGTCCTTCTGAAAAACATAGCGGTCGCATTGGTGTGGAAAACATGTCCGTTCTGAATAGTGGCAATATGGAAAAGCTGTCAAGTTAAGGCGTGATAGCCCTTTTTAGGCAGGGAGTTTGTCAATCATCCACTGCTTTGTGGGATTGCTGATCACAGCCATGATGCCTTCAGCGCTCCAACCAGAGGTGCCTTTGGTTCCTCTCTCAGCGCTGGCGTTCTCGCTTTCTCCCTGGGTTCATTTACTGACTGTCAAGGCCCAGCATCCTTCTGTATTTGACCCATTTTTTAATCTCCAGCTGGGTCAGTTCCCTCCGTTCCCCGGCTGTGTGATCCGCCGCCCTCTCCCTTTTCTCGCCCGAGCTCCTCCGTCCGGGTCGGCTGCTGATGCGTCCCCCCCTTCCTCATTGTGTGCTCCCGGTGGCGAGCCCTCGGACCCGGTGTCGGCTCAAGGCATCCTCCAGGAAACCTGCTACCTTCTCACTGTCCTCCTACACAGCACAGGACATTTTTAAGACCAGCTACGAGATCCTGTTTTGCTTGGCCAGTAAGAAACATTTATGATGAATTATGAAAAAAGATAAAGAAGCTTATCTACCTCGTTTATGAAGGCGTAGTGAACAAGTTCATTGGCAAGGTCTTTGGAGGTGTCAGCTGAAAGTTTCACATGAAATATTTCCGTTACAAAAATCTTTGTGAAAATGATCCTAAAAATCAGTTGTTTAAGGTGATTTTCTCTATTTTCCTCATGGTCAACAAATATATAAAAAACAAAACAAACACCGGAGAGACAGACTGATGCTTTGGGGGTTTTGGTCTTTTCATGGGATTTGCAGACAAGATGTGATCAACGTACTTGGAAGGATGTCACAGCTGAGCTGCCGATGAAGTTTGTCATCCATCTTCAGAAACAAAGAGAGCTGGGGAGAGATCAAAAGGTCAAATTTAAAAAATCAAGCTGGATTCTTGTTCATCCACCAAAACCGACTGAACCTCGACAATAAATGTTGGTGCAGAGCTGCATGAAGAATCTCACTTAAAATGGTTGTGTTGCTAAGGAGCCCAGCAAAAGAGTTTATACTAAAATGGGCAAAGTACCTGTAATACCGTATGACTCACATGAGTTTTGGTCCCTTCTTCATTTGACTCCAAATTACAGTGCATCTGAACAACCTACAACACCAACAGAGGGAAGAGGTGTAAGAGCAAAATGGCGAAAGTTGTCTCCAAAATCTTCTAATTATTTACATATTGCAGAAAGTGGACTGGAAACATTTTACTCCTCCAGGGACATTTTTACGACAGACCCACCTTTCTTGTTTCCGTCTCCTGGGGTTCAGGAGTCGGCGTCTTGACCATCTCGACCTGCTCCTGAGACAAGGAGAGGGCCCGAGGGACGGGGTGAGGCCGAGATGAGGCGAAGTTCATCAAAGGGTAGATCCCATTCCTGAAGAGGGAGAAAGGACAACACGCTGTACTTCATGCTGCGATCACATCGCCGACACACAACGAGTCCTCTACTTACTTGACGTCCTCCAGGAACTTGTCCAGTTCCAACGGGGACACGTGGGAATATCTAAGTAACACACAGAGGAGCAGAGTGAGCTCCGTTCAAGACAAACAGCCAAATGTGTGAGGGGTGTCTGGGATTTTACTTGAGCTGCACTCCCTGTCTGTCCTCGTGTTTGATCTCCGCCATGACAGCGTTGGGGTCGAAGGACTTGGTTTTCTCCTCGACGCAGTTTTCTGGAAGCAAGTCTGTAGATGCAAGTCTGGACATTAGTCATCTTTAACAACCGGCTCCTAAACTGGTCAAAACCTTGAAACACACTTTTAAGTTCAATCCAAACACTTTGGAAATTCTTCTGCTGCATGCAGGTAAATGAAAGAGGAGGCTGTGGTTTGGTAAGCTTGGCGTGCGGAGGAGAGAAACTCACACTGGTTGTTGATGAGGCAGTGGGCGGCGAGCAGTTTGAGGGAGTGGACCTCGAACAAGACTCGGTGGAACAGCAGGTCGTGAGCTGTGGGACGGAGCTTGGCTTCGTGACGCAAACAGGACTGGGTGAACTCCTGCAGGAAGCAACGACACACTGAGTCCAACGCTAATGAGTTAGCCAGCATCATGGCGTGTTCCTGAAACACTCGCTCTCAAACTGCACAAAGTCTCAATAGTGAAGTGTTGTCTTTATCGCCACGACATGAGGTATTTTTTGAGACTCACTCTCATGGGAGGGTCTTCCAGAGATTGGCCTGCGTTGACGATGGCCTCCTTGGACACAGCAGTATCTCCGTTGGCCTGGATCTCCAGTACCGCCATCTAGGGGTGCAAGTAATCCGTTAACACAATCGCACACAAACGCACGCCGAGGGAAGATTAACCAATCTGTTCATCTCACCTCGAGGGCACAGATACCAAAGGAGAAAATGTCTATGGCATAGTCATCTTCGCCCGCTAAAATAGAGAAAAGGAGGTGAGACACAGGAGGAAACTTCAAAATACCTTATTGCGATCTAATAATTTGCCAGTCTGTGTTTTGGCAGCTCTAAAAGCAGCACACAACATCAAATTAAATGTCTGAGTGGAATAATGCGAGTGTTTTGTGGCTTTCACTGTGGCTCCAATAATTAGATGCTCGTTATCCCTCATCTGCTACAATTACAGCTAAAAGGTCATAGACTTCCCACAATTCTCTGCTGGAAGAATCTACACTGTCAACGAAACATTTTGGTTTTGCAGTAGGAAGAGGATAAT
Source organism: Eutrigla gurnardus (assembly GCF_963514095.1). Classification (NCBI taxonomy): domain Eukaryota; kingdom Metazoa; phylum Chordata; class Actinopteri; order Perciformes; family Triglidae; genus Eutrigla; species Eutrigla gurnardus. The sequence continues at coordinate 6,565,950 of NC_139929.1, read as the reverse complement.
ATGGAAGTATGGGGGCTAACTTGCAGTGTTTTGACGAAGGAGTTGAATCATTTGGCTAAGAATGAATGAAGAGAAAACGAGCCACACACAAACTTTCCTCCATCACACTTACATCCACATTCTGGAGCAAAAAAATGAAGATTCCTCTGCTCGTCGCGATGTTGCCTCGCTTTACTGTGGACGCTGGCATCTGGAAATACTGGTCAGAGAAGACACAGATAGTATACATGCATTAGATTACAAACAGATAACAGATATGACAAAAAAACATAATCTACGAAATGATCTTACCATTGACAAAAAGCCGATGCCACACTGCGGAAAGAGAATTAAGCATTATTGATTTATTCTGAATTGAGTAAATCCAGCAATGCACACTCTGAGGTTACGATATGGGCGGCCTATGCTGGTTGTAGTAACATAAAAAGCCCCGCGGGGAGCAGACCTGAGCCGATCTTGATGAGGCCGTTGTGCTGAATGAAGATGGTGTCGCACGTCAGGTTGCCGTGAATTATCGGCGGCTCACAAGAGTGCAGATAACTGCCAGCAAACAATAAAAGTGTCCGGTTAATGCGATGGCTGTGATTATAGAAAAATCTCTCGTGTTAAAATCCTGGGGAAGAAATCAGTACCTGAGGGCAGAGAGAATCTGGGTGCACCATCTCTTCCAGGCCTAAAATATAGCGCAACAGAGCAACATGAATCCTCTAAACACAAATCTCTCCCTCATTCTCAGGAATATATGTGGCGAATAGCAAAGATAGCACTGCTACTACGTTATTATAGAATGGAGGGGAAAAAGGCAGATGAGAAGATATACGTCTGAGCCACCAGGGTGTCCTGTTACATCACCTCTTATCCTGCAGGATATATGGATCTGAATAGTGATTGGACTGCAGTACTATGAGCCACCACCAGGGGACATGTGACCAGAAAACACTGACCTTCACATTCATAGTCTTGTGGTTCTTCTTCGTTTTCTTCAGAAACTGCTTGAGGCTGCCTGACGACATGTACTCTGTGATGAATATAACCTGCGGGCCACACATGAAGCTGTGTTAAAGTGTGTGTGTGTAGAATAAAAGGAAGGGAAAGAGAAGAACAGAGAAGAAATAAGAAGAAATCTCACCCGTGCCTGACTCTCTTTCATGTCCAGCCAGTACTTGTGGAACTTGACAATGTTGGGGTGTTCGACCTGCATCAGGTTCTCAAACATCTCCTTGATCTTCTCCTAAAAAGACAAACATCTTCGCATCATGGAAATCCTTGAATTCCTTGGCCTTTGCCAATAAAACTATTATTTGATTACATGATCATTAAATTAATCGGAGGATATTTTTTTAAAGCAAAAATGCTAAATTTGTCAAAATATTTGCTTCTAGATTAATCATCTCAATCAATTTAGACACCGAGAGCTTGTGATGGGCCTTTTTTTTTTCACGATTTAAAAAATATATACAAGATACACCAACAAATATAATCATAAAATATCTCCAACTCTAAATTACAAACATGCAAGCATGGTTTTGGGGAAGAAACTAATGCTGGAGGAAGTGTAGAAATCGTTTTCATATTCTGTTTTCAATGTTGTTGCCTGAGTAAAATAAACGGTCCATCTGTGGAGAACAAGAACCACAATACCTCCTGTGCTTTGAAGACTTTCTTGTCGGAGAAGAGCACCTCGTTCCAGACCACCTCCACGCCCTCCTCCGTGTCCATGGCCAGAGAGGCACTTTCCACACCTGGGACATTACCTTGGCTCACCTGCAGGGGGCAGACAGGAACACACACAACAGGAATTAGCATAACTAGCAGGCCCCAGCTTTTAGTTGCTGAAACTGAAAATATGGTTTTAGTTAAAACGACGACGCAATTGACCAAATTGTGCCGTTTTATTATGTATTCATTATGTTAAAAAGGCCAAGAATTGGTTGCCAATCTCTCAAAATCATTTGTTGTCGTGGTTTAATATTCTCAGTCATTTAAGCGGTACATCTGGCTCTTTAGATGCCGTGTTAACCAGCTCATCTCTAACTGCTGTTTGGTGATGAATCTTTAAGCGAGGTGAGAGCAAACCAAAGCAGTGGAGCATTACGGAGGGCAACGCGGACACAACAACAAAAAGCATGCCTAAAATGATTAGTCGTCACCCCTGCTGTGGCTGTAATATCGGCTAAAAGCGCCATATAATCCATTCACAGGGATCCAACAGTGGCAGCTCCATTAATAAAAAAGATGAATCTGGGACGGTGCCTTCTATGAGCCATCGTTTCTATTCAAATTGCCACGCAGTTCAGGTTGGATGAGTCTTATTTTTCCCGGTGTACCGAGGCGGTGTTAAACGTTGGCAGCCGGCTACGACGTGGCGATGAAGAGCGAAGAGGGGCGACAGGATGAGCAGCAGCTTGTGCAACGAGGGGAAGAGATGGATTAGCAGGAGACGGAGAAGTGAGGGGGATTGTGGGAAGAGGGATTTAGAGAGATGAGACACGGGACACAAGATGGAGGAGTTGGAGATCCAAGAAGAAGAAAAAAAGAAAAAAGGAAGGAAGCAGAGTGGAGTGAAGAGGCGGCGGCTCGGTCTATAATCTGGCAGACGCAGACGGCCCCGGGGCTCCACGGGTGTTTTGCAAGAGCGGCAAACGGCTGAAGAGTGCTCATCACCGGATATTGCTGCCTCAGCTAGGCTGACCTGACGTTACCTCCTCCTGCTTTTATGAAGCAGCGGTGGAGTAAGTGCATTACTAATAACCATGACACAAGACACCTCAAGTCCTACTCATCCTTGTGAAACTGTTGTCATTTCCAGAGGAAGGCGCTTTCAAACACTCGGCCCAGTAGAGTGTCGCAGGATTTCAGAGATTTCGTTATGTTTTTTTTTTACCTTTCCACTGTGTTCTGGCCAAGGTTGGTAAAAATGTAACCACATTTAATTAGGATCCTGACCTCTGACCTCTTTGAGATTCCCTAAAGAGGATTGAAGCATTAGCTCTCTGGTTCAGAGGTCGTCAACGTTTTTGTGTCTGTGTATGTGTAGTGCAGCTTATAGCAGCAGGTATAAAAGTACTTTGCATATATGTTTACAATGCTAAGCTGATAAAATAATAATTGGTGGCAGATTTTTTTCTATATCGGCATTTCTACGTCACAATTTCACCTCATAACATTGAATAAATAGGAAGATTTATATTTGCTTATAGGTTGTATCCACATTAATGTGTATTTTTGGACATTTTTTGAAGAAATAAAGCTTGGGACCCCCTGCTGTAACTCTGCGGACCCCCTGTTGAAGATCTCTGCTCTAGTTATAGAGAACATAGAATAATTGATGGCACAAACAGAACGCTATAAATCAGCGGTCGCCGTAAAGTAACTGAGAACAGACACTGAGCTTGATGAAATGTAAGGTTCTCTCTCTCCACCTACTGCTAAATGCTAACCATTGATATGTTCTACAGAGCCCCACTTGTACCACGCGCCATGACATCATCTTTTCACGCTGGGTGATGAATGGAGCTAAAATGTTTGTTTTTTTTAAACCCCTCTTTGTATGCACTTCAACAGAAAGTGGTTTGTTAAACGACCCAAAACAAGCAGAAGACAAACAGCAATCACAGCGACCACAAAAGGCTGCGATAAATATTGGGATATTCTTCATGACATCATCTCAAAAGGGAAAGAAACGTTGCACCACATGTTGCCGTTTATTGCTCAACCTGCAGCACGGTGCAGCATAAAGCTCTTCGCAGGAGAGGCATGACATATAATCTCACTACTATCCCTCTACGAGAGATGATAATCTGATTACTGGCATTACAGAGCTGGCACACCTCTGACTGGCTGACAGGAAAAGGGAATTCCTTTGCTCCAATAAGCGATCAGGAGGGAGTCGTGTCAGTCTCTGGCGTCAGGGTTTATGTGTTTATTTTCTCTACATGTGGAGAAACACTCGGCCCCTCTGTCCCCAACGTCCACATCCCAGGGGTTTAGCGGGTATGTTGCTCGGTCGCGGTAGCGTGAGACTCGTAAACAGCACACTGGATGCTCGGCCGCGATTGGCTGCTCGGTGGGGAGTCGGGGTCGAGGGCGTGGAAAATGGATTTGAGGGATCGTGTGTTCGTGTCAAAACAACTTCTGTCCTGATGTGCGTCGACTCCACACGTGAGTCGGGGGAAAACTGGACGGTTCGGCGCCGTCGTTACCTCACTGCACATTTCTCACAACATTCCCTTTCATTTCCCCCGGAGCACGGAAACGACACAGAAACTACACCAGTTCGAATGTCACTTCTGCGTCTTATTCAATGATATTCAGTGAACACAGCTCCTATTTAAACCTTAAGCTAAGGTAAGTCAACCCATTAAAAACGACCCACAATCCACCTGTTTTTGAAGACAGGGACAGATGGTTGTACATTTCCACATATTGTTGCATGCTCCTTTCCCCCCCAGTTTATAGCGCGCTGCAGGAATGAGGCGTTTTCGTAGACCAACCGTGGAAGTTAGCAACACTTAGACAAACAGCCAATGGGGATTTTTCCACTGGATCGGTCCAACTGGTCACGGTTGTGTGGGTAAACAACAAAGCTGTAAAAGGTGGACGAGTCAGCTCGATGACGTTTTCCAGTCTCATATAACCACTGAACAAAACCCCTCATCCCACAACCGCCTGTTGAACAGAAACATGCTTAATTTAAAGAAAAAAACAATGTGTTTTTTGGTGCTTTGGGGTGGTATTGTGTAATTCAGTACCCAGCGTGTGTCCTGTCCGTTGACGGACACGCCCTGCTATCTGTGCACAGTTAAATTGCTTTTTCCACACTCGCCAAGTGGAGGAAAGAGCAGATCTCCGTTGGCTCGGACCGTTTGCAGCGACAGCTTCACTGCCCAGAAAATCAGAGTGGGTTCTTTTACAGTCGGCGGCGACGACTGAACTCGAGTACGGCAGCTCTGTCAGCATGATTCTCCCCGCAGAGGCATCTCACATGAAAGAGCGCCTTTGTCTGGGGTCCGTGTGTGGGTCCGAGCTTTACAGTGAGAAAGCGCTTCTTGTCTCCCCAGACGTCAGCGTCTCGCCCTACACCTCACACCGCGACAAGGCCGCGTTAATATTTCATAAGCGGATCCCGAGCAGGATACACCCAAGTCCTAGATACTTGCTAGACGTCTGCGCTGTATGGAAATGAGTGCGTGCTTGTTACGGTTCTGTTGCTTTGTCTCGCTCAGAGATTGGCATCAAAGAGGAGCAGGATCAAAGATTTGCACTGAGATGTCGTGGAAAATGCAAAAATATCTCTGCACGACATGGATGTGGGAATAAGGGGGGAAAAGATGCACCCCCTTCGATTCAAGCATGTGCTATATATACATACCAGATATATGTGTTATTATATTGATTGTTTGGACAACTGTATGATATTTGCAGATATCACAAAGGCCTGTCTGAAAGATGCAACAATATAATTGGATCATTTATTCAAACTTCTTGCCTTTCCATCCACAAACAGCTGTGTCGTGCGAACCAGCAAACGTCAAAGCAAACCAGACTTTACGATGAACACGCCGAAAGTCTCGCACTACTCGCCCCCGTCGGGTCAGCATCTCCCTCGCTCTGTCGCCCAAGGGTGGCACGTGTGCAGCACAAGGTCAGTGTCTCGGATGAATCACGAAGAAACGTCAAGCAGAAACTCTCAATCCTCTACAAGCAAGGTTTTGTCTGAAGCTTATGATTTCTGTCTCATGAATCATGAGACAGAAATCTTGTCCGGACGCCCTTTCATATCCAACATTATCTCAATCAAACTGCTGCCAGGATCCAGACTCTTCTGGGGGCAAAACCGGTTCAGCGGCTTTCAAAAAGACACACAAGGTCACACGGCCTCATGAGCTGATATAAGACAGACCGGCCGTCCGCCACGTCTCACTTATTAATTTTCTCACAGAGTTCCTCACTAAGAGGATTGTAGGACGGCGAGGGCACATGGATACAAAGGGAAGAGCTCCTTCAGAAAACTGTCTTCTTCCATGAAGCTCTGCAAAATCAGAATTATATATCCCATTGGTTTTAATAAAAAGCTTTGGATAAAATCAAATTGGTCCTTCTGGCAAAAAGCACTCGAACAAAGGGAATCAACCCTATACTTTATCTTCATCTGGACACGATAAACACTGCTAGGCCTTCGCAAAAACTTTATTTGTTGCAGTTGAGTCTGCGTTTCAAGCTGTACCGCGGGCTTGGAGATTACACGAGCCACGCCGTCCTCGCTCCCATTGTCACCGTGACAAAGCTGCAGATTTACAGGGCCAGCGGGGGAGAGACGGCAAAAACCCACAGCTGCATGCAAGAAGACAGAAGCGGCTCTGACTGAGACGTGATGCGGCGCGGGATGCGTTTAACCCCTTAGCTGCGATTTCCATCGAATAGAGGCTTTCATGTCACGTCCACCTGCAGGACGGGGGTGGGGACTGCATGTTGATCACATGTTGCTGCACGTGTCTGTTGTTTTCCTATCAATTTGCACTGCAAGAGATGTTGATTAGATGGTCCTTGAGTCTAGGTTTTCAACAGCACTTTATCACAACCAAATCCGGAAGAAGGCCTTAATAATTTAGCTTTCAACAGCTTATAATTAGGGGAGTCAAAACAAAATATTGCCAAAAAAAAGGCTGATTTTCCTTTTAATCAAACAAGCTTTTACATATATGAGTCTATTTCCTGTATCATACATTGTCATTTATTTCTAATAACATAATTTTGATCAATCAGGCAAATACTGTCATTAGGGAATCACTATTTTAGAGATAAAACGAAATATTTACATTCAAATACTTAAAAGAAGCTGGATATATTATTATTATTATTATTAAACATGTTCCAATACTCGACTTGACTTCAGTATAATAATAAAACTGTAACCTTTTCGATACCATATACATTTTTCTATTTACTGAACCTCAATACTCTGATAACCCTAAACTGATCAAATATAAAAAAAATCAACAAAAATAAAAGATTTGTTGACTCTGACATTCACAAATATGTTCAGTTTTCCAACTTGAACCTTCCTGGAGCCGGCTAATCAGTGAGCTGGAAAGGCCGGCTGCCCTTCAACACACACACACACACACACAACCCCACACACACACACAGACACACACACACACACACACACACACACACACAACCCCACACACACACACACACACACACACACACACACACACACACACACACACACACACACACACACACACACACACACACACACACACACACACGGGTCTATTTCAACCAAACAAACATGCGTTGAGTGGAAAGAAACGGCACAAGGCCGGGGTTTATTCTGCAGATCTACAACGGGGTGTTTACTTTATTTCAAGCTCGGCCTCAAGACGATAAGATGACATTTGTAACACTTACGGGGTAAAAGGAGGACAGAGAGATTAATGTTCCTGCCGTTCACAAATCTGACACTGTTGGGACAAAAAGACATTCAGTAGACGTTTCATTCATGAGTGAGATACGTCTCCGTCTGTTAAGATCGTCAAATATGAGCAGTTGGTTTCCTCTGATACACGTGTGAAGCAGCATCTCTGCTCGGAGATAAAAACTAGCATGAGTTGACAGTTCAGAGAGAATAGAAAAGGCCTATGTGGGAGAAATACCACCTCGTGTTATATCACAGCTCAGCAACCTCCTGGCCGCCCTCTACCACGAGAGGTTAAACTGCACGATGCAGCGACGTAAACTACTATCGGGCTCCGCTCCGCTATCACCACAGTGCAAACTCCCGTCTGGCTTTTCCTATCAAACGATCTCGGGGAGTTATCAGAAAAGCAGTCATTCATCAGCCGTCCAATCATTCTCGTGGAAGTTGGGAGGCGGGAAGGGAAGGTCAACCACAACTAAGGCGCCACCGCTTCATTAATAAACAAAGATATACTACTCGTATCAGATGGGAGTTATTCCAATGATTTCACATATTTGTGCTTCATTTCACCTTAAAACTTTAAATGATTCAGGCTTCAATGGATAAAATACTCATTTGTTTAAAAAAAAAACTCACTTTTATGCTGGAATAAAACATGACATGCTGGGGTGGATGTGTAATGCACATGTTGGAACCCTTTGGACATTAACCTGAGATTTCGCAGAGTGGGCGTGTTCATGACGATGACATCTTCACGCCATGGGTGCAAAAATCTGTAAGAACATGAACATGAAAGTGTGAAAAAGAGGAGGAAAACTGGAAAACTGGAAACTGGAGAGACGTCGTCCCGAGATCGTACGAGAAAACCTTTCCTCCACACCGATCATCCTTACATAACCTCGCAGCCATTACCTCGAAATGCTCCAGTTCCTGTAAAAGCGCTGAGTCATCATTGTAGAAAAATCTGTATAAAACATCAATGGCTCCTCTCTTTGGGGGGGGGGGGGGGACTGACTGATTGCCGCCCACCATGCTCTCAATTCATGTCACATTCACACGGTGAGGAACCAAGAAGCCGTCTGGGTGATTAACACCGAGCGGCGCCTTGTTTAGGACAGGAAGACGCTCTTTAAACCGGTCCCAGACCCCGACACGAGTCCAGGACGGCTCCGGGTCTTTTTCCCACGGTGAGAAAAGAAAGTTATTAAGAGGCTGCTGTTTCGCAAACTTCCCATCAGTCTGCGGTTTTACTCAAGTAGTGCACTTTTGAGGTGCTCCACCACGTTTCAGTGCAATTATCGCACTTCTTGCTCCACCAGCGTTCGTTAAAAGGAACACTTACACTTTACACGTTTAATTGGAGCCTCGCACTTTACACAGCGGTGTCTGTGATTTCACAAAGTGGCGTTTCATTCCTCAGTGAATATTTGGGAGCGCTGGTAACCTCCTCGCACTCTGGCGCTTGATGACGTCGACTAAAGGTCGAGGTTTAAAGCGTTTTGGGGTCTGGGATGGACATTATAGGACCGGGTTGTCAAAGCCCCAAACTGAGCCTCCGATCGCTTCGTTTCACCCACAAAATCGCTCTCTCACACATCCAGTATTTTGGCACCAAACAACGGATTTTCAGAGAGAGGAAAAAAAAGGTTGACAAAACAAGAATGGAGTGTTTTGCAATTGGTCTTTTTTTTTTTTTTTTTTTGTGCCAGCGGTCCAGTTCTTGGAATACAAGCACCGCTTCTAACTTTGAGCAAACACATCTTTTTAGCAGCCGACCCGAAACTGGCCGCCGTCCCGTTTGCTTTAAAACATGTGCAACCGACTGTGTTCTTGGAGAAGCTCGGTGAGGGTTTGGCAGAGTCCGCGCCGGTCTTAAAGTTCTCCATAAAGCGGTAATTTCTGCCCACTGGATTACCCAATTCATGCTCGTAAATCCACACACACTGCTTCCTTCACTGCTACTACAAACCAGCGTAAGAGCAACGTGTTATGTGAGCTCCAACCGAACCCCCCTCCTTTCCTCTGCATCCACAGCAGAGGTTACTTCAGTCCAGCTTTCCAGCATGCAAAAGGGGTGAGTCAGGATAAAAGCTCAAAAAGACTTGGCAAACGGTGCAAAGGCTTACTATTTAGCAACAGCTAAAGGCTCGGAGGCGACGTGCACATTGGAGCTAACATTAGCCCCATAATTGCCGTTACATGGGGGGGGGGGGGGGGGGGGGGGGGGGGGCGGATGCGAGAAAACACAGCGTTGTCAAAGCAGAAGAAACCAGTTAAGAGGTGTTGGTGTGGAAGTTTCTCTCTCTCACAGCTATTGTTGCGTTTATAGGAGGCCAATTAGCGACGTGGCCGATATGCTCGTTAAAAGAAGCCTCATGCGGAGACTGAAGGGAAGCAGAAACGACGACGGGGCAGAAAGAGTGGCTGCCATCATGCTGTGGGTTTATCTTCCAGGGGGGGGAGATCAGGCTGAAAAGTGAGAGTCAACCTGAGCTGGCTCTCCAGCACGCGTTCAAACAAAAGCCTGTTGGCAGACATGCATGGAGACAGCAAGCTGCTTTTACCCCCCCCCCCCCCTCCTGCCTGTTGCTTATGTAACCCAATAGACAAAGCTCAATAGGAGTGTCTGTGAAAGCACCACTTGCAGGGGGGGGCATCTGTTTATCCAACACTCAGCTACCTGTCCAAGAGACATGGTAAGCCATCACCGGGGGCCGCAGATTCAAATATGATCCAGGGAGTTCAGTTAGGAGCCCTTTTATTAACGACATGCGGATGCTATCATTTTATCCTTCTAAACAGGAAATGCAGAGGATGTGACCTCCGTGTCCTCGCTGACAGCTGATCGACCCTTACCCCCCCGCATTTGGTTACATATTTAATTCATCAGCCATCTTCCTGATGGATGGTTGCCGGGATGCAATTCTAATTCTGCACGAGAGTAACCTGCTTTACTTTCAGCCGCCCTCGAAGCCGCACGAACAACACACACATTCAAATTCTGAATGCAAATGAGGTCGCACTTGACACACGGGGACAACAACAGGAGGGGATGAAAACCGAGACGTTATTTCATTTTCATCACATCAAAGAGAAGCGGTTCGCATTGATTGACAGATACATGATTACTTATTTTGGTGCATTTAGAAAATAAAATGAGTATATTTTTCGCTAAAGTGAGTGTATGAAAACTATTTAGCAGGAGGGCGGTTCAGAGAAGGGAAGAGTTGGAGTACACTATTTTAAATTCTTTGTACACTTAGTTATTCATGGGGAGATTAATTATAATGTGGGGTGGGTCCTATAATAACGCTGGAGTGGGGCTTCCAACCCAAATAATCCTTGTACAATCCTTTACTGTATGAAAACACAGGAGTAGGAGTCTAATAAAAAGAGCAAAGAAAAAAGAGACAATAATGAATAACATCTACATGAAAATAAGAAATAAATATTAAAAACGTCTAAAAAAAAGGAGAAAAAAAGCACACTCACACTTTAACCATGAATGTGTGAAATGTCACTCCAATCTTCGCTACGTCCCTTTTTATGTGCACACACAGAGATATCCGTATTTGGCTTCAAAGGTCAAGATAATGTCTGTCTGAAAAGGAACGACTCGACACTTTTTCCTATCAGTTGGTCAACAAGACGAGGAAAGCTCCCTTTGAAGCCTTGAAGGGTGCGAATAAGGAAACCACCATGGTGGCATCCCTCCTTTATTGGTGGTGAAAACACGTCTTTATGGAGTTTTGTAGAGGTCGGAGAACAGAAGGCTTGGTGTAATATTTTTTTTATTGTTTCATATGCACACACGTCCTTTGATGAAAGCCGCATACAACGCAAATATGAAGAGGAGGAGGAGGAGGAGGACCTTGGCCTCAAAAGCAGGGCGAGGGGAAAAACAATAACAGCAGCAACCTGACCATAAGTGCACCTTTAGTGTATTTACAGCCTCTTTGGTCCGTGCTACAAGCCTTTTAAATCTCAGATGCCTCACATGATACAAGACAGGAAATGGAGCCTAAATCTCTTATTATAACCGAGTGCATCAGAATCACAAGACAAAGCTCTGAACAGGAAGATTCCTTTGGTTGTGTTTCCACTGGCATATAGGTAGGAAACTACCTATTTATGTTCCTTCTGCAATGGATTCCTTTCTCATGGACTGTTAATGCACAATAGTCGGTCTACACAGATGCTTTTTAATGTCTGCAGAATCGACATTTACCAACAATGTTGTCATATTCATACCCACCGATGCTCTTCTGGAAATATCTAGACGATGATGTCACGTGAACTGATACTACAATTCAACTTTGTGAACATCAAATCAGCATGGAGAGCTAGTTCACGTTAGCCGTTAGCAGCCGGTGTACGACTAAGCCTTGCTTGGCTAAGTAACGGCTAACGAACGGAGGTTGAGTCGTGATGCGTTCAATCTCTGCTCAGTAAAAATGAGTATACAGTGGAAGTTGTTGGAAGATGTTACCACGTGTTCAAATGTAACCTTGTAAAATGTGTTCTTTGTCTTTTGTCGTTTTTGGTCTTTTTGGGGAACCGGAGTCTCTGAACGATCTTGCCGAGTATTTTTTGAGTACGTGCGAGGCGTTCATTCAGGCCTACGTGTCATGGGGCGTGAGCTACTATGACAGCTCCGTGAAAAGCTCGCAGACATGTCAGCTATTCCTAGAGGATGCCTCTCCGTGCCAGCGTTCCCGTCCGACTGGCAGAAAACCAGGGTGGCTCCATTTCACACAGCTGGAGTGGAAAACGCTGACAGTATACCTCCCTCTGTATGCCATCGGACCAGATGACCCCGCCGGAGGGGTCACATTTCACATCTAGGTGACAGGATCCCTCAAGATCACGTGATCCAACGGCAGCACTTCACTCCGGACAACGACTTGGATTTGTCGTCCAAACGTGACATTTTCAGGACGGCTACACAAGGAGTTGGGGGGAAAAAAACGTATCAGATAATGGACTGAAATGTGTAAATGTCAGGATTTGAGTCTGTAAACCAAAAAGCAAGAGCTTCTTCTTTTCAGGGGGTAGTATTTATGGTAATCCCTTTCGTCAATTTCCTGAATAGATGCACTGTAAACTAAAAAAAAGTCACTTTCAGTTTCTCAGGAAGAAGTTTGAGTATCCCTGAGATGGAAAAAAACATGTCGAATGCGACTAATAAAACATTCGTAGAGCTGCTTTTTAAGAGCTTATTTTAAATTATGCATCGTTTCCATTCATTGATTCATTAACCATTAAGGCACTGTAGTTCAAGGGCTTGACAAGCCGCAACAACAACCCAAAACAGGTTAAATCGCCAGCGGCAGAGTACAAACAAGGCCGGCAACCATGTGTGTGAGAGTGTGTGTGTGTGTGCGTGTGTGTGTGTGTGTGTGTGTGTGTGTGTGTGTGTGTGTGTGTGTGTGTGTGTGTAGTTTATTTGCTGCTGAATGAAATGCTACAACTCCTCAAGACATTGCAAACTGCTGGTTTGCCCCAAAAGTTAGCATCGACTTCGGCCCAGGCTCACTTAAGGCGGGCTGACCTTTAAGGTGGACCAGATATTCTCATTCCAGTGACAAGCCGCTCCCCAAAATATGTTATCGTTGGCGGTTAATCAGTAACGTCCCTCGTTTACGTCTTCTTCCGTTTGTTGACGCGTCTGCTATTTGCTGGGCAAAGCTGGAGAGAAATTCCTCATCTTTCCTCCACGCGACGACGGCTGAGAGGCTGATGTTAATGGTTAATCCTATTTAGCGGGTTATGGTTTGTATAATATGACGTGGTCGCAGTGTCAGGGAACAAATTATGTCTTTCAAGGACACGTGATTACATTGAGGTAATGCAATAAGTATACGATATACTGTATCTGTGGGGGACGATTGATTAAGTGCAGACAAGACTCATCAAAAAGAGAAACTACACTGGTTTTCTTAATTAAATAATCTGGAGGGTAACGTCTGGAAAACCTCCTCCTCCTCTGCTCACCTGCAATAACGCTTAGATGTCAACTACAGCAAATTAACTCCTGGAATGCACTCAGTATTACCAGCCGATGACAACAGTGGTTGTGTCCCCGAGGGTGGACACGAGCTGGAGGCTCCTAGTAGCGTATAAACGATGCTGAGCAACGACAACAAGAGCACCTTAAACCCTCATGCGTGTGCTGCTCGCTGCTGTTTAGTATAAACAGGCCTCCTCCAATCCAACGGTGCCGCATATAAACACCAGAAAGTATAAAAAAAAAAGAAGCTCAGGGAGAACAACAGTGTGACACCGTTCATTTGCAATTTCAGTTCACCCCCCACCAACCCAGAGCCGTGCAGGAAAACTAACAATGAGAGCTGTAAAGGAATAAATAATAATTATCATAAAGCACGGAAGAAAATAGCATGCAATCTGTACTGTAAGTACAGGTTTGGGTCAGAGACGCCCAGGCTGTAAAATACAGGTCATCACACACACACACACACACACACACACACACACACACACACACACACACACACACACACACACACACACACACACACACACACACACACACACACACACACACACACACACACACACACACACACACACACACAGGTAAATAACAAAGCGTCATTAAATCACTCGTGTGCCCAGAGGAGGCGGAGCTGCAGGTCTTTACTATTCTCACGGGAGACGGGCATGTTCACCTGGTTAATTCCCCCCACAGAGACACCATTCTAACGAAGCTCTATTCTGTTGCATGGCGTCGTCCTGGTGTTTATTTCTCAGGCATCCAGTCGCTCCTCTCACGTCATGGACGTACAAAAGAGAACTGGACACACCGTTGAAGGCACCTGGAAGTTGCTCCGTGGTGCATGAAGCCAAGACGGTTTGACCTCTGGCTATAAAATGACCTGGATCTTCTGCATTTCATAAGAGCGTTTCCTAGAAGACCCCCCCCCCCGAGCAGCAGGCGGGGCCACGACTGGCAGCGCAAACCATGTTAACAGGTGGATCAAAGCAGGCGGTCCCCTGCTCTCCGTTTCCCCTGCAGGGAAATCTAAGTGGATCTCTTTCCTCGTAGAGCAGCTGTCAAAGCAGCGAACAATCTTCTATCAATCTGTTAAAAAAAAAATAAGCAGATGGGCAGGTGCAGGAATGTGGCCGTCGCCGTGGTGATCTCCTGTCTGGACTATAATAAAAAAGAGCCGGTCTTACAGGTCAGGCTGGACTGTGTCAGACAGCTCATTAACTAAGAACTGAAATTGATACCTTTGATGAAAATTGGAAACATGACTCACCCATGTGTCAACTGTAAGGCCTGATTAGATTATATATAGCAGTACAAATACAAATTCTTTTTATTTGTCCTATGAGTTTGTTCTTTAAGTGATGAAATAAATTCTTTTTTTTCTCTAAAAAGTGTGTGTTTTGCATCAATCTTGTCTATCATTTTCTAGGATTTCTCAGTGGACATCTTTATAGAAATAATGTTAATGTTCATTAAGTGTACAGAAAGTGTTCACATCTGACTGATGGACGATCACCGTTCTTTTTCACCTCATGCAGCCTCTTTGCCTCATAGTTTGAAAGCCTCCCCCTGAGAGCCCCCGGTGTCTGACCTCTGTACATTCGGTGCGACATTTCTTCGCTTGCAGGATTTTTTTTTCTCCATTCTGACAAACAGCAGCTTCAGTCAGAATCGTGTCTCAACAGCGATACGTTGTGAGTCACTGCGTTAGCCTGAATGTCCACATTCTGGGAAGCACAGAGCTGAGAAAACGTGCCGCCAGTCACGTCGACAAAGAGAGCAGCGGGTTTGGATGTCAACACGATGTGCAACAATTATCCACCCAATTTAACTTATTAGTCCTGGAATACAAAACAACGTCTCATGTCAGCTTCTTTGGGCATCTCACGCGTAACTAATTTCTTTTGACGCAAACATCCGAACCATTAATTATCTAAATAATAAACCACAAAGAAATTGTGTCTTTACAGTTGCTCACATAGCTTTGATTTCTAAAATAAATAATCTATACCAAAACGGACTTTGTTAAACCGCCTGAGAAAGCAGCCCCATGTGACTGCAGCCTGTGTTTATTGTAATGCCGGAGCTGAATAACAGATATGGCAGCGTGTTTTCTGACCTTTCACCCACTGACTTATTTACTGAGGTTTCATGTGCACCCCCCGACGCCGGCCGCTCAGACGGACCCGGGTCTGCCAGGGGAGAGAAGAAAGCAACACGTGTGTCCATATTGTTTCTGACTACATTTGGAATGCTTTTATTTTGAAAATTCTCTCACCATATTGCTGTTATGCACCAAACAAAGCAAATTCCTTGTACTTGGCAATAAATCTCATCCTGCTTCCAACAATCAACAGATGATTAATGTATAAAAACAGTGATAACTGATTCATTTTATAATGTTATTTCAAGTAAAAAGGCAAATATTTGCTGCTTTTCTCAGCTTTCTGACAATGTAAACATAATATCTTTGATTTTTGGATTGTTGATGGTTGTCATCTAGGCGTTTACAGACTTATGAAGCCCGTTTTGGGCTATTTTGGGACATTTAATAGGCAAACAATTACCCAAATTGTCATAAAGTTGACAAATGAAACAATGGAATCAAAGTAATTAGTTGGCGCTTTACTTATACGTCTATTTTGTTCAACAAAAGGAAGCTTTAAGGATTCCATGCAAAATGTTATCTCAAAAATAATCCAAATGATGAGATGGCGAGATATTCCGATGTGGACTTTCTCTCCGTGGGGGGTCAGGGGACACGTGGCGGCCCAGATGGGTAATCAATGGGTGGGAAACCCGTGCGGGTGGGGCTGGCTGTGTGTCTGAGCGCTCAATGGCACAGAACGGACAGCGAGGTCAGGTGGCGTTCAGAGGAGGTCGGCGTGTGTGTTCCAGAGATACCCTTCAGCATAAATGCTCAGCCTTATCTGGGGGGGCGTCGGTGGAGGCGACGCCCACCGCCACACTGTTCCTTCTCTCCAAAATCCATCCGAGGCTCATTTCTACGTGACGTCAATCAAATAACAGCTGAAACAATTAGTTATCATCAAATCAATGCATCTAATTTGATAATCCATTAAGTGTTTTGTAATATTGTTATATTTTTGAAGAAGGAACCTTCGCCTCGTTGATCATTTCTCTGCATTTTCACATATTTCTGATGTTTTATAGACCAAACATGACTGAAGAAAAATAAAATAAAGAAAATAGCAATAAGAAAATGTATTGGTTTTAAAGGCAACTAACAAATTCTTTCATTGAAACATAATATGTATCATCATCGGTTTGTCATTTTAACTGTCAAAACAAACTTGATATCCACTTTATGGAACAAAAGTACACACACACACACACACACACACACACACACACACACACACACACACACACACACACACACACACACAATAAGATTCCTAATTATAAGTGGTTGAAGTTGGGCTTTTTTTAAACCACATTTTGAATTCTGCAAACAAAAACAAAAGACAGAAAAAGCCTCCTTTCTCGTGACACGTTATTTATGAAGTAGTCGGACTTGTTTTACACGCCCACAGCTCGCGGACGTCAATTAAGAACCAAAGTGCCCCGCAAAACATCAACGTCTGGAGACGCCGAGCAGAAATCCTGCAGACAAAAGACGCGTAGAAGGCAGCAGCAGCAGCAGCAGCAGTCAGTCGGTGGGGTTTGGAAATAAAGCAAAGTATTCCCGTCGCGCTGAAGGAGGCTTCGCGTGGGCTCAGCAGATCAACGGATGTGTCACCGCGTTAAGATTTATGGTGGAGATGGTGCAAAAACACACCTCGGCCTGACTTATTGCGTGACGGGGGGATGTCCAGCGTGATCACAGGGGGGCGACATGATTGGCTTTCTCGTTTAAAAACAGTAGATTTAGTTTAACACACAAACATTTACACACCAGACAAAAAACAGACCAACCTGCTCCTTCCGTTTCTGCCAGCGGCCGCACGGGCTCTCCTCCAGGATTTCGCTCTCATCCTCGCTCTCCTCCTCCTTTCCCTCCGATCCCGATTTCCTCTCCGGGACGGACATCGTCATTTTTAACGCCGTATAATTCCCCGATATTCCCCCGGTAAATCCCTCCGAAGACCTTCTCCGCCTCCCTGCTTCCCCCCTCTCTCTCTCGCTCCTGTTGTGGATCAGACGAGCGGAAGCGCAGAACGGTCCGCCGCTTGTCTGCGCAGTGAAGGACCCCCCCCCCTCCCTCCTCTCCTCCCCTCCCGCCCCAGACGCTCTCAGCCCCCCTTTGGCACTCAGAACATGTTGCAGAGAAAACTGATCTTGCTCCTCCTTCACCTCCTTCTATTAACGACCAGCAGCGCGGGCGACAATTCGGGATTCAACACTCTCACGCGCCCCGCGGGCTGCGCGAAAAAAAAAAACGAGGTTGCGAAACGTACGATTCCGGACTTATCTGCGTGATCCCGGTGAAGCGGAAGCTCGGACGGTGAAGCTCGATCCCCGCGTGCATCGCTCGCCTCGCGTATCGTCTCGTTCACGAGGAGGGGGGCTCGTTCTTCGACCCTCTTCCACGCGCGTCATTCAGTGTTTAGATCCGAAGCCACCGCCGCCGCCGCCGCGCGAGCTCTGCCGCCCAGGCAGACGCGACGCTGCGCAAATACCGTAAAGCCACGAGTGTGCGCGCACTGCACATTTAGCTGAGAGACGCGAGCGTTCCTGCAGCACGCGACAGGAACTTCAACGTAGGAACCACGCGATGAAAACAAAAAAATCCACACATCATTGCAACCATTTATTATTATTTATTTTTTTAGATAAACACACTATAAAATACAATATGTGAATGTTTAAAGAGACGTTTTTGAGAAGGAAAAGAGAAACACAGCGTGGTTATTTTCAAAGAAAAAGTATCAAAGGAATCAGGATACCACTTAAAAGTTAAGTTACATGAAGAATAACGTTTTTTTGTTTCTTGTGCATGTGTTTTATGTAACCATAGACAGGTGTGTGCATGCAAGGTGAGCCATGTGAGGAGACAGACTAGAGTGCCATTAGTGCGACACCTTGTGGTGCCTGGTTGCAGTTGCAATAACCTTTAACATTAAGAGATCTTAAAAACATTATTTTATTATTTGAAGTGCAGTTGGAAACTCAAACCGCCTTCTTTAGATCACTGGTTGATGGTTTGAGAAATATATTGTAGATAATTCCACAGCATTTCATGGAAATGAAGAGAAATAAAGATGATTGGTTAATTGCACAAACTGACTTATACATGATAAGCAAACAACATAATTTCATCTTATATTGCGTTGCTGTAGATGACCGTTCAGCTGATACGCAATGTGGAAATTTCCGTGTGGCACACAAAGAAAAGAAAAACACATTCATACATTGTGAAAATGTGCTTTTATTTGATTCCAGATTACACAGCAGGCAGGTTTATTGTAATTCAAAACACTGACTTTCACTTGCAAAGCATTCAAATTCAAAAGTTTTGTGATGTCATGTTAAGATATCATTTAAAGGGACATTTTCAAAATCAATACGCGGTATTCCGATGGTCTAAGACAGCCCAAATATGTTAGTAAACACAAACAACTTTCTCCCAAAAGACATCAAACTCCCATTCTTTGTCTGTGCAGCTCCAGATTTTACACTTGATGACATCACCAGAGTCTTACGTCATGGTTTCTGGCTTTGAGAGAGAGCGGCTCACGTTCACAACTATTGATTGAACTTTCCCAGGCCATGGAAGTGACATATTTCATTCTTTAATATCTTTTAACACCGTTGGATTTAGAAGAGTTCCAAGGTTGGTCAGGGCCCCTGTGCAACACCAGGATGCCCTCGTCGGTCAGCTCAAGATGGCAGTCATGCCTGGTGTAGGGTTTGTTAGAGGGAGGCATGGGGACGTATGTGTCTGTGTCCCACCTGGCAGTGTTGGCGTCGTTGAACATGACCAGGTTACTGTCGGCCTGCATGGACAGGCGGGTCCCGCCTGATCCATAAGTGTCTGATGCCCACAAAGGCTTCCCGTCACGGTAGATGACAAAGTTACTGTCATCCTGCAGGCAGAAACAGATGTTTGGCTGTTATTAAAATATACATTTACCCCCAAAAAAGGAATGATTGCTTTCTTCAACAGGTTGGTAAACAATGTATGAATTTTGATGGAACTAATCTGGTTTCCTCACCTGGAACACAGCTGTAAACAAGCCGTTGTTGGAGGTCAGGTACGCTCCTCTACGGAGGTCTTCATTTTTGTTCAACCTGTTCTTACTCATGATTCTGAAACAACAGAAAAGTCACTTTAATGTGGTTGGAACACTGAAAACGCATCGACACCACATGTTTGTGGCATTTCTTTTGTGAACACGAGAGTGTAGAGTACTTACCGCCTTGGATGTCACAGCAGTCGGTCGGTGAGCAGAAGTGCTGAAGGAGGTGAAATTCACAGCCGGTCACTGGTCTTTATATCATCTGAGCTGCAGGTGGAGAGGAAGCAACAGGCGTGGCATGCCCTCACTTTTATGGCTGGTGGACATCGTCATTGGTCCTTTCCCATTCAACTTCTATTAAATAGGGTTAAGGCGAGGTCATCTGTCGACAGCGCTAAAGAGGATGAAGAAAGCTTTTTCTAGTAATTTGGTGCATTCATCTGTCTATAACTGTGTCATATATTAAATAACGTTCATCTATGAAATGCTGAATGTACAGTTGCTGGATTGAATAGTGGCTATTTGTCCAGAATCAAAAACAAATTGGGAATTAAGTCCCTCGTCCAATAAAACTGATGTCGATTTGAAGCCTTTTTTATCTCTGAAAGAGTGAGGACATTATTTAAAGTCCAGAATGGTGACGGTGAGATGTGACATCAGTGTATATGAACTGCAGAGGCTGTAAAACACTTCCACTGTGTACATATGGCTCTTCTAAAGAAATGTAAATGTGCTGCAGATACAGTAAGTTAATTGCACATCGCAGGCTTAATTATTGGCTACATGTGACAAGCAAACGACCTCAGTTACATGTTGTGTATGTGGTTGCCGTAGATGGTGATTCCACTGACAAGCAGCGAGAACATTTTGTTTTACATCTCAGTCGGTGGGAATAATACCACATCCACACTGGTTCAGCTGTTATCACAGATAAATTAATAACTTTTTTTCCTTTCTGGTACGGAGAGACGAAGATGCCAAACTCAAACACGCAGAAATCATTTGGGTCAGATCTGCTCCTAAAAATACCACCGTGGAGACATCTTTTAAATATTCAATATGAAAAACTAAAAAAAAACAACCTAATTGTGGAACCTTTTCATGATGATGATATTTTTAGAGCAGATTTGTTTTTTACACTCGATATGGCTGGTCAACAGCATAGTTAACGAGGTCCTGGTTAATGTGGTTTTAAGATGCTCCAGGTCACAGGTATTCAAACCTTTTTATTTTATTTAAAGGTGCATGAAGTCAGATGTCCACGACCTTGACAGAAAAATGTAAACAGACATTGAAAAACTAAAGAATTATGTATTTTTTAACAGAAAAAGTGGTTGCATGGTTGAAGACAACTTTTATGGGCCTTAAAAATATTTTACATACAATAATGGATTATTAACTGCCTGTTTATTTGCTGTTTTAACTTTACTACAGCGTTCAGCGCAGTCATTCCAAAACACTGGGTCGGGACGGGACCCAGAGGAGGGCTGCAGGGCGTTTTATTAGGGTTGCTAAATAAAGTCTTTCACATCAGATCTGCAGTACACATTTGAGCCACACGAGGGAGCCTGAATGTTGGTTATTGTTCTAATTTTTGTAGCTATAACTAATGACATAACTTGTTTAACATGTAAAACAAAATGTTCTCGCTGCTTGTCAGTGGAATCATCATCTACGGCAACCAGATACAGAAAATGTAACTGAGGTCGTTTGCTTGTCACATGTAGCCAATAATTAAGCCTGCGATGTGCAATTAACTTACTGTATCTGCAGCACATTTACATTTCTTTAGAAGAGCCATATGTACACAGTGGAAGTGTTTTACAGCCTCTGCAGTTCATCTGCTTCATGTGAAAACACTGATGTCACATCTCACCGTCACCATTCTGGACTTTAAACATGTCCTCACTCTTTCAGAGATAAAAAGGCTTCAAATCAACATCAGTTTTATTGGACGAGGGACTTAATTCCCAATTTGTTTTTGATTCTGGACAAATAGCCACTATTCAATCCAGCAACTGTACATTCAGCATTTCATAGATGAACGTTATTTAATATATGACACAGTTATAGACAGATGAATGCACCAAATTACTAGAAAAAGCTTTCTTCATCCTCTTTAGCGCTGTCGACAGATGACCTCGCCTTAACCCTATTTAATAGAAGTTGAATGGGAAAGGACCAATGACGATGTCCACCAGCCATAAAAGTGAGGGCATGCCACGCCTGTTGCTTCCTCTCCACCTGCAGCTCAGATGATATAAAGACCAGTGACCGGCTGTGAATTTCACCTCCTTCAGCACTTCTGCTCACCGACTGACTGCTGTGACATCCAAGGCGGTAAGTACTCTACACTCTCGTGTTCACAAAAGAAATGCCACAAACATGTGGTGTTGATGCGTTTTCAGTGTTCCAACCACATTAAAGTGACTTTTCTGTTGTTTCAGAATCATGAGTAAGAACAGGTTGAACAAAAATGAAGACCTCCGTAGAGGAGCGTACCTGACCTCCAACAACGGCTTGTTTACAGCTGTGTTCAAGGTGAGGAAACCAGATTAGTTGCATCAAAATTCATACATTGTTTACCAACCTGTTGAAGAAAGCAATCATTCCTTTTTTGGGGGTAAATGTATATTTTAATAACAGCCAAACATCTGTTTCTGCCTGCAGGATGACAGTAACTTTGTCATCTACCGTGACGGGAAGCCTTTGTGGGCATCAGACACTTCAGGATCAGGCGGGACCCGCCTGTCCATGCAGGCCGACAGTAACCTGGTCATGTTCAACGACGCCAACACTGCCAGGTGGGACACAGACACATACGTCCCCATGCCTCCTCACCCTAGCAAACATTACACCAGGCATGACTGCCATCTTGAGCTGACCGACGAGGGCATCCTGGCGTTGCACAGGGGCCCTGACAAACCTTGGAACTCTTCTAAATCCAACGGTGTTAAAAGATATAAAGAATGAAATATGTGTGTGCAAGTGAAAGTCAGTGTTGAATTACAATAAACCTGCCTGCTGTGTAATCTGGAATCAAATAAAAGCACATTTTAACATTTCACGTGGTGCCTTCCACTCTGTATTCTGCATTGTCACTTTGTAGTCTGCCGTTTCATTGCTTTGAGGTTGTTAGTTTAACTATGTTTATTACCGTTTAATAAACTGGACTATATATGATAAAGCAACTTTAACATCGCTAACCCAGTAATAGATATATGGGTGAAACAGCTGGGTGATTTGAGTGTTGTTGAACCTGAACTTGAACTTCTACCAATACAAGAAGAGCTTCCTGCAGCTGGGTGTCCATTCATTCAGCGCCACCCTCTGGACTCACAGCGTCGCTGCACGATGGAGGAAAAAAAACACCCTGCAGTTCCAACCATTAACAGAATGTCTGCTTCTTAAAAACTGACATCAACCCAGAGTTTGACCGTCGGCAGTTTGCTTCTAAACGAGGGGGGAAAATGCTGCTGCATAAAATTCAAAACAGTGTCACAGATTAAACCAGCAGCATGTAAAGCTGTTTATTTGATCTCCAGCCATTAAAAATGCTAAGGAACAGAGTGAGTAAGATGTTGCATGCAGGACTTCTACTGGTAATAGAGTTGTATTTACACTTCCACCCCTGAGACCGAGTACCAGTCTGCTCCACTGACTGATAATGGGACCATTAGATGGAATAGTTTCTTTTCTCGTTGTTATGCTGTTAAACTCTCATCTGTTCTGTGGTTAAGAGTTATCCTTTAGCCTGATCACACCTCAAAAGAAGGAAGAGACTCATATATGCATTGTGAGAATGTTTGCTTTTATTACATCTCAGCTCACACAGCTGGACGGTCCACCGGTAGCTCAAGCTGACCTCCACACATGACCTTCAATCAATCACTTATTATTTTTGGCCCTCCAGATTTCGGTAGATTCCCGGTCCACCACCAGCTTGCCATCATCGGTCAGGTAGAGGCGGCACATGTTGCAGCTCTTTTTGCTGCTGTCTGTGTGCCACTTGGCGACGTCGTCCTTGTTGTACATGACCAGGTTGCAGTCAGCCTGCATGCACACGCGGACGGCGTCAGATCCATGAGTGTCGGAAGCCCACAAAGGCCTCCAGCCATAGAGGACAAAGTTACCGTCGTCCTGCAGGAGAAGAGACATTTCACTGTTACCAGAAGAATGGACTTTTACACAGACCATCATGCGTCATGCATCGTGATAAGTAAATTATATTCTGAGTCACTCACTTGGAAGATAGCCTTGTATTCCCTGTTGTTGGATAACAGAAAGTCTCCCCTGCGGAGCTCATCATTTTTGGACAAGTAGTTCCTGCTCATGATTCTGCAACAGAAAGAAAGTTTGTTGTAGAAACACTACAAAAAAATGCATAGAAAAAAGGAAAAGAAAAGTTTTTCCTTTAATAGGAAAAACTTACCCACAATAAGTTGTATTCACTAATAATAAACTGAATTTCAACAGCACAGATTAATTGGTATAAAAGTATAGAATACTTACAGGTTTGAGTGCTTTCCCCAGTGAGACTGCAAGCAGAGGAAAAGGAGTGAAGTGCAAGAAGGGAAATTCTCTGCATTTATATAGAGCAGCTCGGGGGGGGGGGACAGGGGACGGGGTACAGAGATGGGAGAGACACACCCTCCTTTTAGAAGAACAGAATGTTCCGTCTGAATCCCACTGAAAAATCACAAATTGTACAGAGTTTTATTGGTTTTTTTTTTATAGCTGATCAGTGATTGAATCCTAAATTAGCTACCAATACCATGGGCGTCGCCACCATATTGAGGGGGGATCGGGACCCCCCCACCTTTTAATAAAAGGGGCGGACTGGCCATCGATCATATTTTAATTTCAGATGTTACAATAATGAATCATGGACGTATTTAAACAGGTGACGGTACGGCCATGAGCTGCCGTTTAACGCATCCACAGACAGTTAAAGCCGGAGCTCTGGCCCAGCTGGGGGGGGGGGGGGGTTACCCAGTTGGGGTTAGGATTAGGGTTAGAGTTGGGGTTAGGGTCGCTTTTTGTCAGTTGGTGATTTATAATGAAACAGCTGAGGTGAATTTGAGATTTTTAAAACAAACAGATAAATAAATCTCGATGGATACAAACCTAAAACTAAACATTTCCTCCAGATGTAAAAGTAAAAAAAAGTAAAGTAAGCCCTTGTGTGCACCAATGAGAGGCCCAGCTGCAAAACACCCCTATTATACAGTTGTTATGTAACAGGAAGAAGAACTGAGACCGGACAAAAGGCCCAACTTTCTACACACAAAGCCTTTGATTGCCATGGCTCCCCTTTAGGCATTGACATAGCTGTGGGAAGACTGGTCAAGCCAGCCGACACTACCCCCATTAAATGTAGGACTTTTACTTTGTAATTTCTCTTAATTGGTACAGTAAAAATGCTTGATTTTCAGTATGTATGTAGTCAGAGATGTCCTCAACACAAATATATCAGTGTCATTCTGGAATTATTGAGAAAAGTATTTTTATAGCACCTCTAATATTCAGAAATCTACCTATTATTCGTTAAATGTAGGACTTTTACTTTGTATTTCTCTTAATTGGTACAGTAAAAATGCTTGATTTTCGGTATGTATGTAGTCAGAGATGTCCTCAACACAAATCAATCAGTCTCATTCTGGAATTATTGAGAAAAGTAATTTTATAGCACCTCAAATATTCAGAAATCTACCTTTTATTCATTAAATGTAGGACATTTACTTTGTAATATACCTTAATTGGTACGGTAAAAATGCTTGATTTACAGTATATATGTAGTCTGAGATGTCCTGAACTCAAATCTATCAGTCATTTTCTGAAAAAATGTTAAATTATCTTTTCAGCAACACACATAATGAAGAATTTCCTCACAATTGAGTGCCAATTTCCTGTGAATTTATAAGAGACATAGATCATATGTCTGTAGTTAATGTGAATAAAAATTAAAATTCATATATAAAAATATATTTGCTTCTTATACAATTTGTTTGGCTTCATTTTGAAACCGGAAGTTGTTATTTGCTTCTTATAATATACGATTTGTTTAGCTTTTATTTTGAAACCAGAAGTTGTCGCTCTTGGTTCCTTCCGCTAACTTTGTAAAGTTCGACGCTCGCTCCCGATCTGGGCAATCTGCATGCGTCTACCGTCAATCTGAGTATATGGGGGCACTTCCATTTTAGTGCAGGAAAAGCACGCGTATTTATGTGTCATACCACTCGCGATCAAAAGATATATATATATATATATATATAAAAAAAAAAAAAACTCTCCATCCCCCTGTCTATTATGCACTTATATAATGTTACATTAAACCTAGGAGATCTAAACAAAAACATTGTCTCATGGTAAGGAATGGTATGCCTACTGATGATGCCTGAATAGTTCAATAAGTTTTATTTTATTTATTTAATTTATAACAGTTTTATATTTCACGTGTTTGTTTTCACCGTCAATTTCGATGCAAGGCTGTACAGCAACATTTGTTACCTTAGCAAACGTTTACTTTGTTTGTGTTAGTATCAATCTGTGTGCGTTTTGCATTTTGCCGCCTTTTTTTTGTCAGTGATGTATGCCTGTGCTGTGTGCCATTTCAAATAAAGCCTATTTGTTCAGCGCCACCCTCTGGACTCACAGCGTCGCTGCACGATGGAGGAAAAAAACGATTAACAGAATGTCTGTTTCTTAAAAACTGAACCCAGAGTTTGACCATCGGCAGTTTGCTTCTAAACAAGAGTGGAAAATACTGCTGCATAAAATGCAAAGCAGTGTCACAGATTAAACCAGCAGCATGCAAAGCTGTTTATTGATCTCTAGCTATTAAAAATGCTTCTTACATGTTTATCCTTCAGTAATAATAACCTAATATTGTAACTCTCGGGGCCACTCTGCTGCAAAATGGGAACAGAGTGAGTAAGATGTTGCATGCAGGACTTCTACTAGTAATAGAGTTGTTTTTACACTTTCTCATTAAAATATTAAAAAACATTCTCAAAAGAAGGAGGAGACTCATATATGCATTGTGAATGTTTGCTTTTATTACATCTCAGCTCACACAGCTGGACGGTCCACCGGTAGCTCAAGCTAACCTCCACACATGACCTTCAATGAATCACTTATTATGTTGGGCCCTCCAGATTTCGGTAGATTCCCGGTCCACCACCAGCTTGCCATCATCGGTCAGGTAGAGGCGGCACATGTTGCAGCTGCCTCTGCTGCTGTTTGAGTGCCACTTGGGGACGTCGTCCTTGTTGTACATGACCAGGTTGCAGTCAGCCTGCATGCACACGCGGACGCAGTCGGATCCATGAGTGTCGGAAGCCCACAAAGGCCTCCAGCCATAGAGGACAAAGTTACCGTCGTCCTGCAGGAGAAGAGACATTTCACTATTACCAGAAGAATGGACTTTTACACAGACCATCATGGGTCATGCATCGTGATAAGTAAATTATATTCTGAGTCACTCACTTGGAAGATAGCCTTGTATTCCCTGTTGTTGGATAACAGAAAGTCTCCCCTGCGGAGCTCATCATTTTTGGACAAGTAGTTCCTGCTCATGATTCTGCAACAGAAAGAAAGTTTATTGTAGAAACACTACAAAAAAAATGCATAGAAAAAAGGAAAAGAAAAGTTTTTCCTTTAATAGGAAAAACTTAGAGTACTTACCGCCTTGGATGTCACAGCAGTCAGTCGGTGAGCAGAAGTGCTGAAGGAGGTGAAATTCACAGCCGGTCACTGGTCTTTATATCATCTGAGCTGCAGGTGGAGAGGAAGCAACAGGCGTGGCATGCCCTCACTTTTATGGCTGGTGGACATCGTCATTGGTCCTTTCCCATTCAACTTCTATTAAATAGGGTTGAGGCGAGGTCATCTGTCGACAGCGCTGAAGAGGATGAAGAAAGCTATTTCTAGTAATTTGGTGCATTCATCTTTCTGTAAGGGCTGCACGGTGGTGTAGTGGGTAGCACTGTCGCCTCACAGCAAGAGGGCCCCGGGTTCCTTCTGTGTGGAGTTTGCATGTTCTCCCTGTGTAAGCGTGGGTTCTCTCCGGGTTCTCCGGCTTCCTCCCACAGTCCAAAGACATGCAGGATGGGGATAGGTTAATTGATGACTCTAAATGTCCCATAGGTGTAAATGTGAGTGTGAATGGGCCTGTGATAGACTGGCGACCTGTCCAGGGTGTACCCCGCCTTTGCCCAATGACAGGTGGGATCGGCTCCAGCCCCCCCCGCGACCCTGAATGCAGGATAAGCGGTAATGGATGGATGAATCTGTCTGTAAATTGTTCATCTATGAAATGCTGAATGTACAGTTGCTGGATTGAATAGTGGCTATTTGTCCAGAATCAAAAACAAATTGGGAATTAAGACCCTCGTCCAATAAAACTGATGTTGATTTGAAGCCTTTTTATCTCTGAAAGAGTGAGGACATGTTTAAAGTCCAGAATGGTGACGGTGAGATGTGACATCAGTGTTTTCACATGAAGCAGATGAACTGCAGAGGCTGTAAAACGCTTCCACTGTGTACATATGGCTCTTCCAAGGAAATGTAAATGTGCTGCAGATACAGTAAGTTAATTGCACATCACTACATGTGACAAGCAAACGACCTCAGTTACATGTTGTGTATCTGGTTGACGTAGATGATGATTCCACTGACAAGCAGTGAGAACATTTTGTTTAGCATCTCAGTCAGTGGGAATAATACATTTACATTTACATTTAGGTCATTTAGCAGACGCTTTTGTCCAAAGAGACTTACAATAAGTACATTTGTCAAAAGAAGGAAACAAAGAAACCAGAACGTGCCGATAAAGTAAGAGCTGAAATAGAACAAGTGTTAGGTCCTCATCTGAGTAAAGTAGTACCTTTTTTGGGGGGGGGGGGGGGGGGGGGGGGTGTTAGTGGGTCATGCTATGTAGAGTCGAGGTGAAGTCTGAACAGGTGAGTCTTGAGCCTTTTTTCGGAAGATAGCCGACTCTGCTGTCCTGACATTAGTCGGGAGTTCGTTCCACCACTGAGGCGCCAGAACAGAGAAGAGTCTGGACTTTGCTGAGCGACATTTGTTTGATTTCAGCGATGATGGTACCAGCCGGCCAGCTGAAGTAGAGGAGCGAAGTGCTCGCTTCGGGGCATGAGGTTTGACCAGTGATTGAAGGTAGATGGGTGCCGTTCCATTGATGGCCCTGAAGGCCAGTGCCATCGTCTTGAATTGGATGCGTGCTGCAACAGGGAGCCAGTGGGGGTCACGGAGGAGGGGGGTCACATGGGAGAATTTGGGTAGATTGAAGATAAGGCGTGCTGCAGTGTTCTGGATACGCTGCAATGGTTTAATCGCCGAGGCCGGGAGTCCAGCCAGGAGAGAGTTGCAGTAGTCAAGGCGGGAGATGACCAGTGCTTGGACCAAGAGTTGCGTTGCATCCTTTGTGAGGAAGGTCCGGATCCTGCGGATATTGTAGAGGGCAAATCTGCAGGATCGGGACACAGCAGTGATGTTGGGGGTGCAGGATAGTTGGTCATCGAGGATTACACCCAGGTTCCTCGCAGTTGAGGAAGGTAATACTGTGATGCCCTCGACAGTGACCGACAGCTCCATGCGAGGGCAGTCTTTCCCTGGGATGAAGAGGAGTTCGGTTTTAATCAGGTTAAGCTTGAGGTGATACCACATCCACACTGGTTCAGCTGTTTTCACAGATCTATGCAATAATCACTTTCTTCCTTTCTGGTACGGAGGGACGAAGATGCCAAACTCAAACACGCAGAAATCATTTGGGTCAGATCTGCTCCTAAAAATACCACAGTGGAGACATCTTTTAAATATTCAATATGAAAAATGTAATTGTGGAACCTTTTCATGGTGATATTTTTGGATCAGATTTGTTTTTTACACTTTGTAAACTTCTCACACTTTTAACACCGCTAACCCAGTAATAAATATATGGGTGAAACAGCTGGGTGATTTGAGTGTCTTTTAATTTGATCTTGAACTTCTACCAATACAAAAAGAGCTTCCTGCAGCTGGGTGTCCATTTGTTCAGCGCCACCCTCTAGACTCACA
This sequence comes from Eutrigla gurnardus, assembly GCF_963514095.1. Lineage (NCBI taxonomy): Eukaryota > Metazoa > Chordata > Actinopteri > Perciformes > Triglidae > Eutrigla > Eutrigla gurnardus. The sequence goes on along the minus strand of NC_139929.1, from coordinate 6,536,228 downwards.
GCGTCGCTGCACGATGGAGGAAAAAAACGATTAACAGAATGTCTGTTTCTTAAGAACTGAACCCAGAGTTCGACCGTCAGCAGTTTGCGGGAAGTGGAAAATACTGCTGCATAAAATGCAAAACAGTGTCACAGATTAAACCAGCAGCATGCAAAGCTGTTTATTTGATCTCTAGCTATTAAAAATGCTTCTTACACGTTTATCCTTCAGTAATAATAACCTAATATTGTAACTCTAGGGGCCACTCTGCTGCAAAATGGGAACAGAGTGAGTAAGATGTTGCATGCAGGACTTCTACTGGTAATAGAGTTGTATTTACACTTTCTCAAGACCTGAATATATAGACCGAGTACCAGTCTGCTCCACTGACTGATAATGGGACCATTAGATGAAATAGTTTCTTTTCTCGTTGTTATGCTGTTCAACTCTCATCTGTTCATTGTAAAAGAGTTGTCCTTTAGCCTGATTGCAGCTCAAAAGAAGGAAGAGACTCATATATGCATTGTGAATGTTTGCTTTTATTATATCTCAGCTCACACAGCTGGACGGTCCACCGGTAGCTCAAGCTGACCTCCACACATGACCTACAATGAATCACTTATTATTTTTGGCCCTCCAGATTTCGGTAGATTCCCGGTCCACCACCAGCTTGCCATCATCGGTCAGGTAGAGGCGGCACATGTTGCCTCTGCTGGTGTCTGTGTGCCACTTGGCGGCGCCGTCCTTGTTGTACATGACCAGGTTGCAGTCAGCCTGCATGCACACGCGGACGGAGTCAGATCCATGAGTGTCGGAAGCCCACAAAGGCCTCCAGCCATAGAGGACAAAGTTACCGTCGTCCTGCAGGAGAAGAGACATTTCACTGTTACCAGAAGATTGGACTTTTACACAGACCATCATGGGTCATGCATCGTGATAAGTAAATTATATTCTGAGTCACTCACTTGGAAGATAGCCTTGTATTCCCTGTTGTTGGATAACAGAAAGTCTCCTCTGCGGAGCTCATCATTTTTGGACAAGTAGTTCCTGCTCATGATTCTGCAACAGAAAGAAAGTTTGTGTTGTAGAAACACTACAAAAAAAATGCATAGAAAAAAGGAAAAGAAAAGTTTTTTCTATAATAGGAAAAACTTAGCGTACTTACCGCCTTGGATGTCACAGCAGTCAGTCGGTGAGCAGAAGTGCTGAAGGAGGTGAAATTCACAGCCGGTCACTGGTCTTTATATCATCTGAGCTGCAGGTGGAGAGGAAGCAACAGGCGTGGCATGCCCTCACTTTTATGGCTGGTGGACATCGTCATTGGTCCTTTCCCATTCAACTTCTATTAAATAGGGTTAAGGCGAGGTCATCTGTCGACAGCGCTGAAGAGGATGAAGAAAGCTGTTTCTAGTAATTTGGTGCATTCATCTGTCTGTAAGGGCTGCACGGTGGTGTAGTGGGTAGCACTGTCGCCTCACAGCAAGAGGGCCCCGGGTTCCTTCTGTGTGGAGTTTGCATGTTCTCCCTATGTAAGCGTGGGTTCTCTCCGGGTTCTCCGGCTTCCTCCCACAGTCCAAAGACATGCATGGGGATAGGTTCATTGGTGACTCTAAATTGCCCATAGGTGTAAATGTGAGTGTGAATGGGCCTGTGATAGACTGGCGTCCTGTCCAGGGTGCACCCCGCCTTTGCCCAATGACAGGTGGGATCGGCTCCAGCCCCCCCCATGACCCTGAATGCAGGATAAGCGGTAATGGATGGATGAATCTGTCTGTAAATTGTTCATCTATGAAATGCTGAATGTACAGTTGCTGGATTGAATAGTGGCTATTTGTCCAGAATCAAAAACAAATTGGGAATTAAGTCCCTCGTCCAATAAAACTGATGTTGATTTGAAGCCTTTTTATCTCTGAAAGAGTGAGGACATGTTTAAAGTCCAGAATGGTGACGGTGAGATGTGACATCAGTGTTTTCACATGAAGCAGATGAACTGCAGAGGCTGTAAAACCCTTCCACTGTGCACATATGGCTCTTCCAATGCAATGTAAATGTGCTGCAGATACAGTAAGTTAATTGCACATCACTACATTTGTGAAATTCACAGCCGGTCACTGGTCTTTATATCATCTGAGCTGCAGGTGGAGAGGAAGCAACAGGCGTGGCATGCCCTCACTTTTATGGCTGGTGGACATCGTCATTGGTCCTTTCCCATTCAACTTCTATTAAATAGGGTTAAGGCGAGGTCATCTGTCGACAGCGCTGAAGAGGATGAAGAAAGCTGTTGTCACGTTCGGGGCAAGACGGAGACTCGGAAAAAAGGGGAGGTGAGGACCAAAATGCAGTTAAAAAGAAAGATTTATTTAAATAATAAACTAAATACAAAACAAGAACTAAGACCAGAACAAAGTATCAACCAAAAAAACCACAAAGGCAAAAAACGACCATCAAATAAACACTTACAAGAAAGGAACCAAAACCCGAAGAGACACGGGAGGCAGGACGAGGTACAAAAATATCCAGTGACAAGACGTGGTGCAGCATGCAGGGGAAGACCGCTCAGGAGGCCGGGCATGAGGGCGACCTAGCGGGCGGGACCGCTCAGGAGGCCGGGCATGAGGGCGACCTACCGGGCGGGACCGCTCAGGAGGCCGGGCATGAGGGCGACCTAGCCGACGGAACGGAACAGGAACGGGTGACGAGCGGACCTCCCGAAGGCTGCTCGGAGCAGGCGTAGGACGGCCCCCCGTCGGAACAGGAACGGGTGACGAGCGGACCTCCCGAAGGCTGCGTGGAGCAGGCGTAGGACGGCCCCCCGTCGGAACAGGAACGGGTGACGAGCGGACCTCCCGAAGGCTGCGTGGAGCAGGCGTAGGACGGCCCCCCGTCGGAACAGGAACGGGTGACGAGCGGACTTCCCGAAGGCTGCGTGGAGCAGGCGCAGGACGGCCCCCCGTCGGAACAGGAACGGGTGACGAGCGGACCTCCTGAAGGCTGCGTGGAGCAGGCGTAGGACGGCCCCCCGTCGGAACAGGAACGGGTGACGAGCGGTCCTCCCGAAGGCTGCGTGGAGCAGGCGACGGACGGACCCCCGTCGGAACAGGAACGGGTGGCCACTGGAAGGTGTCGACCGGGCCGCCGACTGAAGGCCACTGGCAGGTGTCGACCGGGCCGCCGACTGAAGGCCAATGGCAGGTGTCGACCGGGCCGCCGACTGAAGGCCACTGGCAGGTGTCGACCGGGCCGCCGACTGAAGGCCACTGGCAGGTGTCGACCGGGCCGCCGACTGAAGGCCACTGGCAGGTGTCGACCGGGCCGCCGACTGAAGGCCACTGGCAGGTGTCGACCGGGCCGCCGACTGAAGGCCACTGGCAGGTGTCGACCGGGCCGCCGACTGAAGGCCAATGGCAGGTATCGACCGGGCCGCCGACTGAAGGCCAATGGCAGGTGTCGACCGGGCCGCCGACTGAAGGCCAATGGCAGGTGTCGACCGGGCCGCCGACTGAAGGCCAATGGCAGGTGTCGACCGGGCCGCCGACTGAAGGCCAATGGCAGGTGTCTACCGGGCCGCCGACTGAAGGCCAATGGCAGGTGTCTACCGGGCCGCCGACTGAAGGCCAATGGCAGGTGTCTACCGGGCCGCCGACTGAAGGCCAATGGCAGGTGTCTACCGGGCCGCCGACTGAAGGCCAATGGCAGGTGTCGACCGGGCCGCCGACTGAAGGCCAATGGCAGGTGTCTACCGGGCCGCCGACTGAAGGGCAATGGCAGGTGTCTACCGGGCCGCCGACTGAAGGCCAATGGCAGGTGTCGACCGGGCCGCCGACTGAAGGCCAATGGCAGGTGTCTACCGGGCCGCCGACTGAAGGCCAATGGCAGGTGTCTACCGGGCCGCCGACTGAAGGGCAATGGCAGGTGTCTACCGGGCCGCCGACTGAAGGGCAATGGCAGGTGTCTACCGGGCCGCCGACTGAAGGCCAATGGCAGGTGTCGACCGGGCCGCCGACTGAAGGGCAATGGCAGGTGTCTACCGGGCCGCCGACTGAAGGGCAATGGCAGGTGTCTACCGGGCCGCCGACTGAAGGCCAATGGCAGGTGTCGACCGGGCCGCCGACTGAAGGCCAATGGCAGGTGTCGACCGGGCCGCCGACTGAAGGCCACTGGCCGAGACATGGGCTAGTGGCACGGCTGTGACGGAGGCGTGGGCTGGTTGCTTGGCTGTGACCGAGTCGTGGGCTGGTTGCTTGGCTGTGACCGAGGCGTGGGCTGGTTGCTTGGCTGTGACCGAGGCGTGGGCTGGTTGCTTGGCTGTGACCGAGGAGTGGGCTGGTTGCTTGGCTGTGACCGAGGCGTGGGCTGGTTGCTTGGCTGTGACCGAGGCGTGGGCTGGTTGCTTGGACGGGCGGGCCTCCGCTGGATCTGGTGACGGACGGACCCACCAGGTGAGCAGCATCGGGGAGGCTCGCTTCCTCGTGTCGCACCTCCTCCTTGAGGCCGGCAACCGACGAGCCAACTGCCGGTTAGCCAGCTGGAGGCTCCTTGGCCCTCCCAGGGCCAGACGAGTACCCCTAAACGGGTTCGGGCAGGAGCTGGGAAGCTGTGCGGTGGCTGAGACATGGTCTGGTGGCATGGCTGAGACTGCGGCATGAGCGGTTAGCATGGCTGTGACAGGGGCTGGTGGCTTAGCTGCGGCTTGAAAAAACAGTTCGCTAGCAGCAATTTGGCGTGTCCTGCTAGCAGGATTGGTAATGAAGTCCACATACCACTGTATGACTCTAAGCCCATTGACTGCTGGGTCCTCTTTGGGTTGGTTCATTCTGTCACGTTCGGGGCAAGACGGAGACTCGGAAAAAAGGGGAGGTGAGGACCAAAATGCAGTTAAAAAGAAAGATTTATTTAAATAATAAACTAAATACAAAACAAGAACTAAGACCAGAACAAAGTATCAACCAAAAAAAACACAAAGGCAAAAAACGACCATCAAATAAACACTTACAACAAAGGAACCAAAACACGAAGAGACACGGGAGGCAGGACGAGGTACAAAAATATCCAGTGACAAGACGTGGTGCAGCATGCAGGGGAAGACAATGACATCTGCGACAGCGATAGCAACAACGACAGTGAACCAACAAGAGACAGGGGAAACACACAGACTATATACACAGGGAGGCAGGGAGCTGACAAGGAACAGGTGAAACACATCAGGGCAGGCATGGTAATCAACACGAGAGGGTGGGGGAGTCAAGACAGCGGAAACAACAAGGACCAGGAAGTACGAGACAGGAAATCACACTGAGGACAAAATAAAACAGGAAATCAAAACCAAGGAAACAGAACATGACAAAAACACAGATCATGACAGCTGTTTCTAGTAATTTGGTGCATTCATCTGTCTGTAAGGGCTGCACGGTGGTGTAGGGGGTACCACTGTCGCCTCACAGCAAGAGGGCCCCGGGTTCCTTCTGTGTGGAGTTTGCATGTTCTCCCCGTGTAAGCGTGGGTTCTCTCCGGGTTCTCCGGCTTCCTCCCACAGTCCAAAGACATGCAGGATGGGGATAGGTTAATTGGTGACTCTAAATTGCCCGTAGGTGTAAATGTGAGTGTGAATGGGCCTGCGATAGACTGGCGTCCTGTCCAGGGTGTACCCCGCCTTCGCCCAATGTCAGTTGGCATCGGCTCCACCCCCCCCCCCCCCGCGACCCTGAATACAGGATAAGCGGTAGAAAATGGATGAATGGATGAATCTGTCTGTAAATTGTTCATCTATGAAATGCTGAATGTACAGTTGTTGGATTGAATAGTGGCTATTTGTCCAGAATCAAAAACAAATTGGGAATTAAGTCCCTCGTCCAATAAAACTGATGTTGATTTGAAGCCTTTTTATCTCTGAAAGAGTGAGGACATTATTTAAAGTCCAGAATGGTGACGGTGAGATGTGACATCAGTGTTTTCACATGAAGCAGATGAACTGCAGAGGCTGTAAAACACTTCCACTGTGTACATATGGCTCTTCTAAAGAAATGTAAACATGCTGCAGATACAGTAAGTTAATTGCACATCGCAGGCTTAATTATTGGCTACATGTGACAAGCAAACGACCTCAGTTACATGTTGTGTATGTGGTTGCCGTAGATGGTGATTCCACTGACAAGCAGCAGGAACATTTTGTTTTACATCTCAGTCAGTGGGAATAATACCACATCCACACTGGTTCAGCTGTTATCACAGATCTATGCAATAATCACTTTCTTCCTTTCTGGTACGGAGAGACGAAGATACCAAACTCAAACACGCAGAAATCATTTGGGTCAGATCTGCTCCTAAAAATACCACCGTGGAGACATCTTTTAAATATTCAATATGAAAAACAAAAAAAACAAAAAAAACTTAATTGTTAACCTTTTCATGGTGATGATATATTTGGATCAGATTCGTTTTTTACACTTTGTAAACTTCTCACACTTTTAACACCGCTAACCCAGTAATAAATATATGGTTGAAACAGCTGGGTGATTTGAGTGTCGTTGAACTTTTGCGGTAAACTTTTAACTTCTACTAATACAAGAAGTGCTTCCTGCAGCTGGGTGTCCATTCGTTCAGCGCCACCCTCTGGACTCACAGCGTCGCTGCATGATGGAGGAAAAAAAACACCCTGCAGTTCCAACCATTAACAGAATGGGCCCTAGTTTCGTAGACCAGGCGCATATGGCAAGCCGTTTTAACATTTAATAGCTAGACTGAATATGTATTGCAGATATCTGTAATTCAATTCTTCCTAGTCATAAAGAACATTTCAGATATCTGTAATTCAATTCTTCCTATCCACAATTGTCATTTCAGATATCCACAATGGCATTCTTCCTAGGACAAATGACGTCACTTTTGCCATTCATGTGTATTGGGCTTTCAGTTTCAGATATCCACAATTACATTCTGGATATCTAGAATGAACATTCTGGATATCTGCAATTTAATTCTTACTAGGAGAAACTCCCATTTCAGATATCTTCAATCCAATTGTTACTAGTCATAATTTTCATTTCAGATATCCAAAATGAAAAATTATTCCAGATATCCAGAATGTAATTTTGAATATCCAAAAATACATTGTGACTAGTACAAATGTCATTATGGATATCCACAATTGGTATTATGACTAGTAGAAATGTAGTTTCAGATATCTACAATTAGAATTATGACTAGGAACAATACAATTGCAGATATCCACAAATGTATTGTTGACAGGTAGACAGGACGCCATTTTAACATAAAAAGGCTTCATTGACTAGCCACAATTACATTTTAGATATCCATAATAGCATTTCTCCTAGTCAAAATTACATTTTGACTAGGAGAAATGGTAATTAAAGATATCTGCAATAACATTCTTACTAGTAGAAATGATATTTTAAGATATCAACAACTTTGATTGTACTAGTCAAAACTAAATTCAAGATATCTTTAAATCCTTAAAAAGTATAAGTGGCCGTTTTATCATTTAATAGCTAGACTGGATATGTATTGTAGATATCTGTAATTCAATTCTTCCTATCCACAATTGTCATTTCAGATATCCACAATGGCATTCTTCCTAGGACAAATGACGTCACTTTTGCCATTCATGTGTATTGGGCTTTCAGTTTCAGATATCCACAATTACATTCTAGATATCTAGAATGAACATTCTGGATATCTGCAATTTAATTCTTACTAGGAGAAACTCCCGTTTCAGATATCTTCAATCCAATTGTTACTAGTCATAATTTTCATTTCAGATATCCAAAATGAAAAATGATTCCAGATATCCAGAATGTAATTTTGAATATCCAAAAATACATTGTGACTAGTACAAATGTCATTATGGATATCCACAATTCATATTATGACTAGTAGAAATGTAGTTTCAGATATCTACAATTAGAATTATGACTAGGAACAATACAATTGCAGATATCCACAAATGTATTGTGGATATCTGTTGACAGGTAGACAGGACGGCATTTTAATTTTTTTTAAATTATGACTAGTAACAATTGGATTGAAGATATCTGAAATGGGAGTTTCTCCTAGTAAGAATTCAATTGCAGATATCCAGAATGTTCATTCTAGATATCTAGAATGTAATTGTGGATATCTGAAACGGAAAGCGGGTATCTCGGTGACGTGTGCGCACTGCGCGCCGTCAGCCAAACTTCCGATCCGCCAGCTGTGATTTGCATTGAATGAATGGACTTTATTTACGCCTTGCGCCTTGCGCCGAAAGTACACCAGGTCGGAGCTGGCGAGCTTTCAGCGCAGTCTCGGCGAGGCTTTTTGCCACGAAACTTCCGCTACGCCAAGCTGAATCTCTGACGCCTCCCCCTGCTGCGCCGCCACACCCATCTTGGCGCAGGCGATCCACCAAACTGCCAAACTGACGGTGCGCAAGGCTGCGCGGGTCGAAACTTGCACTGCGCCGGCTGCGCCACCCTGCGCCGCCCTGCGCTGGTCTACGAAACTAGGGCCCAATGTCTGTTTCTTAAAGGAGTCATCACCTGGTTTTATACGTATCCAGCCCCCCTTGGATCGCTTTGGATCAATTCGTAAAACTTATTAGAAAAAAAAAAACATTGAGCTTGTTCTGACCCTTTTTCGTACCGCGATTTTATCACGCGAGATTACGCGCGAGGTTTTGACTGGTCCGGATGTGCATTGTATAATATGTAATGAGGCGCGCGTTGATTCGCCGCAGGAAGGACAGAGCCGGGGGGGCTTGCCTGCATGCAGACTCCAAAACATAATGGCGGCGCTTCGGCGATTTCAGGTAGCGGACGGGGCGGGGTTGGGTGGTGAAAGAGGGGTGGGCTTATGCAAGTAGCCGCCACGGTGACGTCACCGAAGGCGCAGAATCAAAATCTCGTGCTTTAGGAATGCACACCCTTGTGTGCTATTCCTGTTCGGAAAAAGAGCAGAAGCGAAAAAACGGCGCCACTTTCAAACTCCAGCCTTTCAGGCAAGTTTCAACTGAGGTCAAACACAGATATGCATGTTTTAACAAGAGAAATTGCGATTTCCAGGTGATGACTCCTTTAAAAACTGACATCAACCCAGAGTTCGACCGTCAGCAGTTCGCTTCTAAACAAGAGTGGAAAATACTGCTGCATAAAATTCAAAACAGTGTCACAGATTAAACCAGCAGCATGTAAAGCTGTTTATTTGATCTCCAGCTATTAAACATGCTAAGGAACAGAGTGAGTAAGATGTTGCATGCAGGACTTTTACTGGTAATAGAGTTGTATTTACACTTCCACCACTGAGACCGAGTACCAGTCTCCTCCACTGACTGATAATGGGACCATTAGATGAAATAGTTTCTTTTCTTGTTGTTATGCTGTTAAACTCTCATCTGTTCTGTGGTAAAGAGTTGTCCTTTAGCCTGATCGCAGCTCAAAAGAAGGAAGAGACTCATATATGCATTGTGAAAATGTTTGCTTTTATTACATCACAGCTGGACGGTCCACCGGTAGCTCAAGCTGACCTCCACACATGACCTTCAATGAATCACTTATTATTTTTGGCCCTCCAGATTTCGGTAGATTCCCGGTCCACCACCAGCTTGCCATCATCGGTCAGGTAGAGGCGGCACATGTTGCAGCTGCCTCTGCTGCTGTTTGAGTGCCACTTGGCGACGTCGTCCTTGTTGTACATGACCAGGTTGCAGTCAGCCTGCATGCACACGCGGACGCAGTCGGATCCATGAGTGTCGGAAGCCCACAAAGGCCTCCAGCCATAGAGGACAAAGTTACCGTCGTCCTGCAGGAGAAGAGACATTTCACTGTTACCAGAAGACTGGACTTTTACACAGACCATCATGGGTCATGCATCGTGATAAGTTAATTATATTCTGAGTCACTCACTTGGAAGATAGCCTTGTATTCCCTGTTGTTGGATAACAGAAAGTCTCCCCTGCGGAGCTATCAGTCATTTTCTCTTCGTTAAATTATCTTTTCAGCAACACACATAATGAAGAATTTCCTCACAATTGAGTGCCAATTTCCTGTGAATTTATAAGAGACATAGACAATATGTTTGTAGTTAATGTGAATAAAAATTCAAATTCATATATAAAAAAATATTTTTGCTTCTTATACAATTTGTTTGGCTTCATTTTGAAACCGGAAGTTGTTATTTGCTTCTTATAATATACGATTTGTTTAGCTTTTATTTTGAAACCGGAAGTTGTCGCTCTTGGTTCCTTCCGCTAACTTTGAAAAGTTCGACGCTCGCTCCCGATCTGGGCAATCTGCATGCGTCTACCGTCAATCTGAGTATATGGGGGCACTTCCATTTTAGTGTCGGCTGGCTTGACCACGGAGATTTAAGTGTCGGCTGGCTTGACCGCAGTCGTGGGAAGTGGGGGTGCTGGAGGTGCGGCAGCACCCCCTGCAGGAAAACTCTCCATCCCCCTGTCTATTATGCACTTATATAATGTTACATTAAACCTAGGAGATCTAAACAAAAACATTGTCTCATGGTAACGAATGGTATGCCTAATGATGATGCCTGAATAGTTTATTATTTCTCTTGGTCTTTTAATGGATTCGTTATAAATGTATGCTAGGCGTTTCAATAAAATACAATCAATTTTGTACCATTTCAAATAAAGCCCATTTGTTCAGCGCCACCCTCTGGACTCACAGCGTCGCTGCACGATGGAGGAGAAAAAATGATTAACAGAATGTCTGTTTCTTAAAAACTGAACCCAGAGTTCGACCATCTGCAGTTTGCTTCTAAACAAGAGTGGAAAATACTGCTGCATAAAATGCAAAACAGTGTCACAGATTAAACCAGCAGCATGCAAAGCTGTTTATTGATCTCTAGCTATTAAAAATGCTTCTTACATGTTTATCCTTCAGTAATAATAACCTAATATTGTAACTCTCGGGGCCACTCTGCTGCAAAATGGGAACAGAGTGAGTAAGATGTTGCATGCAGGACTTCTACTAGTAATAGAGTTGTTTTTACACTTTCTCATTAAAATATTAAAAAACATTCTCAAAAGAAGGAAGAGACTCATAGATGCATTGTGAGAATGTTTGCTTTTATTACATCTCAGCTCACACAGCTGGACGGTCCACCGGTAGCTCAAGCTGACCTCCACACATGACCTTCAATGAATCACTTATTATGTTGGGCCCTCCAGATTTCAGTACATTCCCGGTCCACCACCAGCTTGCCATCATCGGTCAGGTAGAGGCGGCACATGTTGCAGCTGCCTCTGCTGCTGTTTGAGTGCCACTTGGGGACGTCGTCCTTGTTGTACATGACCAGGTTGCAGTCAGCCTGCATGCACACGCGGACGCAGTCGGATCCATGAGTGTCGGAAGCCCACAAAGGCCTCCAGCCATAGAGGACAAAGTTACCGTCGTCCTGCAGGAGAAGAGACATTTCACTGTTACCAGAAGAATGGACTTTTACACAGACCATCATGGGTCATGCATCGTGATAAGTAAATTATATTCTGAGTCACTCACTTGGAAGATAGCCTTGTATTCCCTGTTGTTGGATAACAGAAAGTCTCCCCTGCGGAGCTCATCATTTTTGGACAAGTAGTTCCTGCTCATGATTCTGCAACAGAAAGAAAGGTTGTTGTAGAAACACTACAAAAAAATGCATAGAAAAAAGGAAAAGAAAAGTTTTTCCTTTAATAGGAAAAACTTAGCGTACTTACCGCCTTGGATGTCACAGCAGTCAGTCGGTGAGCAGAAGTGCTGAAGGAGGTGAAATTCACAGCCGGTCACTGGTCTTTATATCATCTGAGCTGCAGGTGGAGAGGAAGCAACAGGCGTGGCATGCCCTCACTTTTATGGCTGGTGGACATCGTCATTGGTCCTTTCCCATTCAACATCTAATAGGGTTAAGGCGAGGTCATCTGTCGACAGCGCTAAAGAGGATGAAGAAAGCTGTTTCTAGTAATTTGGTGCATTCATCTGTCTGTAAGGGCTGCACGGTGGTGTAGTGGGTAGCACTGTCGCCTCACAGCAAGAGGGCCCCGGGTTCCTTCTGTGTGGAGTTTGCATGTTCTCCCCGTGTAAGCGTGGGTTCTCTCCGGGTTCTCCGGCTTCCTCCCACAGTCCAAAGACATGCATGGGGATAGGTTAATTGATGACCCTAAATTGCCCGTAGGTGTAAATGTGAGTGTGACTGGGCCTGCGATAGACAGGCGTCCTGTCCAGGGTGTACCCCGCCTTTGCCCAATGTCAGCTGGGATCGGCTCCAGCCCCCCCGCGACCCTGAATGCAGGATAAGCGGTAGAAAATGGATGAATGGATGAATCTGTCTGTAAATTGTTCATCTATGAAATGCTGAATGTACAGTGGCTGGATTGAATAGTGGCTATTTGTCCAGAATCAAAAACAAATTGGGAATTAAGTCCCTCGTCCAATAAAACTGATGTTGATTTGAAGCCTTTTTATCTCTGAAAGAGTGAGGACATTATTTAAAGTCCAGAATGGTGATGGTGAGATGTGACATCAGTGTTTTCACATAAAGCAGATGAACTGCAGAGGCTGTAAAACACTTCCACTGTGTACATATGGCTCTTCTAAAGAAATGTAAATGTGCTGCAGATACAGTAAGTTAATTGCACATCGCAGGCTTAATTATTGGCTACATGTGACAAGCAAACGACCTCAGTTACATTTTCTGTATGTGGTTGCCGTAGATGGTGATTCCACTGACAAGCAGCAAGAACATTTTGTTTTACATCTCAGTCAGTGGGAATAATACCACATCCACACTGGTTCAGCTGTTATCACAGATAAATTAATAACTTTCTTCCTTTCTGGTACGGAGAGACAAAGATGCCAAACTCAAACACTTAGAAATCATTTGGGTCAGATCTGCTCCTAAAAATACCACAGTGGAGACATCATTTAAATATTGAATATGAAAAACGAAAAAAAAAAAAAAAACTTAATTGTTAACCTTTTCATGGTGATGATATTTTTGGATCAGATTTGTTTTTTACACTTTGTAAACTTCTCACACTTTTAACACCGCTAACCCAGTAATAAATATATGGGTGAAATAGCTGGTTGATTTGAGTGTCGTTGAACTTTTGCAGTAAACTTTTAACTTCTACCAATACAAGAAGTGCTTCCTGCAGCTGGGTGTCCATTCATTCAGCGCCACCCTCTGGACTCACAGCGTCGCTGCACGATGGAGGAAAAAAAACACCCTGCAGTTCCAACCATTAACAGAATGTCTGCTTCTTAAAAACTGACATCAACCCAGAGTTCGACCGTCGGCAGTTTGCTTCTAAACAAGAGTGGAAAATACTGCTGCATAAAATTCAAAAGAGTGTCACAGATTAAACCAGCAGCATGTAAAGCTGTTTATTTGATCTCCAGCTATTAAACATGCTAAGGAACAGAGTGAGTAAGATGTTGCATGCAGGACTTCTACTGGTAATAGAGTTGTATTTACACTTCCACCACTGAGACCGAGTACCAGTCTGCTCCACTGACTGATAATGGGACCATTAGATGGAATAGTTTCTTTTCTCGTTGTTATGCTGTTAAACTCTCATCTGTTCTGTGGTTAAGAGTTATCCTTTAGCCTGATCACAGCTCAAAAGAAGGAAGAGACTCATAGATGCATTGTGAAAATGTTTGCTTTTATTACATCTCAGCTCACACAGCTGGACGGTCCACCGGTAGCTCAAGCTGACCTCCACACATGACCTTCAATGAATCACTTATTATGTTGGGCCCTCCAGATTTCAGTACATTCCCGGTCCACCACCAGCTTGCCATCATCGGTCAGGTAGAGGCGGCACATGTTGCAGCTCTCTTTGTTGCTGTTTGAGTGCCACTTGGGGACGTCGTCCTTGTTGTACATGACCAGGTTGCAGTCAGCCTGCATGCACACGCGGACGGCGTCAGATCCATGAGTGTCGGAAGCCCACAAAGGCCTCCAGCCATAGAGGACAAAGTTACCGTCGTCCTGCAGGAGAAGAGACATTTCACTGTTACCAGAAGAATGGACTTTTACACAGACCATCATGCGTCATGCATCGTGATAAGTTAATTATATTCTGAGTCACTCACTTGGAAGATAGCCTTGTATTGCCTGTTGTTGGATAACAGAAAGTCTCCCCTGCGGAGCTCATCATTTTTGGACAAGTAGTTCCTGCTCATGATTCTGCAACAGTAAGAAAGTTTATTGTAGAAACACTACAAAAAATGCATAGAAAAATAGGAATAACTTACCCACAATAAGTCTTATTCACCAATAATAAACTGAATTTCAACAGCACAGATTAATTGGTATAAAAGTATAGAATACTTACAGGTTTGAGTGCTTTCCCCAGAGAGACTGCAAGCAGAGGAAAAGGAGTGAAGTGCAAGAAGGGAAATTCTCTGCATTTATATAGAGCAGCTGGGGTGGAGACGGGGGACAGAGATGGGAGAGACACACCCTCCTTTTCAAATAAGAACAGAATGTTTCAGTCTGAATCCCACTGAAAAATCACAAATTGTACAGAGTTGGGTTAGGGTTAGTTCCTTTTTTTATTCTCCCGAGTCTCGACGACCCTCCGTTCCTAAGATATAAGCAGAAATGTGGAAATTGGGGTTGGGGTTAGGATTAGGGTTAGGGTTGGGGTTAGGATTAGGGTTGGCATTAGGGTTAGGGTTGGGGTTAGGGTTAGGATTGGGGTTAGGATTAGGGTTAGGGTTGGGGTTAGGGTCACTTTTTGTCAGTTGTCAGGTGATTTATAATGAAACAGCTGAGGTGAATTTGAGATTTTTAAAACAAACAGATGTAAATCTCGATGGATACAAACCTAAAACTAAACATTTCCTCCATATGCAGAGAACACTCACCGCTGACCTTATAGTGCAAAGTAAGCCCTTGTGTGCAACAATGAGAGGCCCAGCTGCAAAACACCACAATTATACAGTTGTTATGTAACCGGAAGAAGAACTGAGACCGGACAAAAGGCCAAACTTTCTACACACAAAGCCTTTGATTGGCACGGCTCCCCTTTAGGCGTTGAACATATTTTTCAGGGCGACCTCACCCCTGACATTTAGAAGCAGATTTAGAGCATTTCTTTCCCCATTGAAGATAACAAGTCGGGACACAACAGCCGATCATATGAAGGAATGTCTGGAGACGGAGTTTTCAAGGGTTTTGCCCATCAATGCTGCAAACTTACTGTCAAAACAGAACCGATCATACTTTTAAACTTTCACTTAAGTACATCTTTCTCTCATAATGGAGTATTTTCATTTCATTCCCTTTGATAGTAATCAGTTATCAACACCTTGATCAGCAACCGATACTGAAAAAAAGTCAGTGAGAAACCGCTCCGGGTGCTTCATCCAACCGTAAAAAGTCAGGTATCGGATGAAGAACGTGAACGAACTTGACACGAAGTTTAGATAATTAAAGGCTGCGTAAAATAAAAAATGTAGCGTGACAAGTAAGAAAGATCTTTTGGAACCTGAGCAGACTGTCATTTTATTGCACTTGTCTGACTTCCCATGCTTTGTACATTATGTGGAGTTTATGGAGACATTGTGATGTTGTGTTATTATTACAGGTTAAACTAAGATCCAACTTTTATACAGCTCTATGTCATTAAACTAGACTAAGCTAAAGTAATATGCATTTTAATACAAACGTTATTCTGAAATGGGACATTCTGCAAAATGACTATTTTTTTATTTAGAGATATTTCACGGACTTTTTAAAGCTAATGCTTTTCTACTTTTTTCCAACATATTTATGATGCAGCAACTTCGCTTGCGGTTGAAGAGTAAATACAAATAAGAAATTCTTTGCTTATGAGGATAAATCAGAATATTTGCAGAGGTAATTACACACTTATGAGGACATTTCTATGAATTTTAGCGAATACATTACTTAAAACGTTACACACTGTCCCTTTAAGTTCAAAGATCTAGCATTTCCTCACAAATAACACAATGTCACATCTGGAATATACAGCGATGTTTAGAACAAAGGAGGAACTAATTAATCACAGCAGAGAGGAGCCAAAAGTGAGGTTGAATCGCCAACTTTATTGTAGGAAAACATAACAGACACTTTGCACGAGGAGATTCGCTGCTTTTATTTGTTGTTTTTTGTCTTATTATAAGTGAAGCTTTGATGATAAATATGCAGGAATTAAGACTTGGAATGTCAACGTTAATTCGGTATCGTGAAACAAGCATGCAGCAGGTGAAGTACAGATTATTCAACTACTTTTTAAAAAAAAAATACATTTTAGCCAGTAGACACAGCCAACAGTGTCGGAGCGCCACTGTTGTAACTCATTTTCCTGCAGTGCTGAATCCTGGTTGACTTCATATCCTGAAACAAGAGAGGAGACACATCAAGATGTCTGGCAGCCATCATTTGTGTGGGAGCAACACACACACACACACACACACACACACACACACACACGCACACACGCACACACACACACACACACACACACACACACGCACACACGCACACACGCACACACGCACACACACACACACACACACACACACACACGCACACACGCACACACGCACACACGCACACACGCACACACACACACACACACACACACACACACACACACACACACGACCAGATAAAAGAATAATGCAGTTATGCAGGCCATAAACTGCAATCAATGCAGTTTATGGCCTTTTTTTTTTAATCCCACACACTCTCCTTCCTTGTCCAAACCCACAATGCAACTCGACACCTGACATTTCAGAGTTCAACCCTTGGAGGCGGGACTTTGGAAGTTATGATGTAATACCTCGGTGAGCCTCGGCTTCTGGATACAGTGAACGTACGGCTTGGGACTCGACTCTATCTGGCCGTCTGTCGTTTTGTAGCAAACGGCGCAGTCCATCAGTGGCTGTGAAGTCATTTAAAAAAAAAAAAAAAAAAAAACACGCAAAAAGCATGAGAAAGGCCACACATGGGTTATTAAAGCGAACCGTCCTCCGGTGGAAACATGCACTTACCCGGTCGTTCCTGAAGGGGCACGTCTGAGGGTTGGTGTCGGCCGTTCCTTTGGCACACCTGGTGGGTTTCAGGTAGAAGTGGTGGTACAGGTATCTCACCCCGAATCCAGACTGCAAGAGAGCAGAGGGTCATTTTAAAAAGGAGCTACGAAGCAGGAAGTCAGGTGATCACATCATTAGGATTCATCCTCCGAGGATCATGAATGTCTGCAGGAAACTTCATTGCAGTCCATGCAGTGTTTGTCAGGTTTTGTTAGCGTGAAACTTAAAGTGTTAAAGGCAGCTAAAAGAAACCTCCGCCTCTCGGATCCTGCAGAAAAAAAATGTATTCGACATTTAAACGACATTATTAAACCCTTTTATTGAAGGCGGGTAAACCGTATCGATGTTGCAAGCAAACAATCAGACCAGGAGAAAGTCTACATGTCTGGTTTTGAATCGCGACAATGATCGTTTCTGCTTTTGATATTGTCACGTATTTCTCTAGAACGCTCAATAAAAGATTGTGTAATCTTCTGGAAGGAGTAGAAACACATTGTTCCTTCTTCACTGGTGGCTCTTCTCCAAGCCAACAGCTACAAGCAATAATCAAAAACGCTGCCAAATTCCCACAGGTTTAAATATCAGATGGTGGGAATGTGGACGTGTTTCTCTTTAATCTGAGGAACATGTCAAAGACACGCCTTATCTTCTGGCAAAAACAAACCCCTGCTGAAAACGTGTTGAGATTTGTGAAAAGCCAACCGAAAGCAGAGCGAGTGCCAAAACCGTAAAGTAGATCCAAGAAGTGAACTTCAGTCATTTTTCTTACTTCCTGAGATTACAAATACATGTTTAGCGGTCTAGTTTTAATTAATTAATTAGTCATATTCATCAACATTTGTTTGAAATCGACTATATCATCACTCCCTGTCTGCAAACAGAACATTTAAGAAACAGAGATATTCACCTTCATTCATTCGTCCCCAGAATTGGAAAAAAGGAGTCCATAATAAAGCCCATAATAAAATGATGAACTTTATTTATTTATTTATTTCGATCATGTTTACAGTGTACCAACCAATGCAACACCATTTACATCAGGTTGACCGAAAAAAGGTTTAGGCTGAAGCTAATTAGCTTATACATGCCCAACCTTTGTACTTAACAAAAAAGATTAAACAAACAAAACGCTAACAAACAACCAACAGATATTTAAATATCCAAAAAAGAACTGAACATTCCGTAACATTCAATCCAGTCTATATTTTTGATAAATCAAGTGCTTTAACTTTTTCTTAAAGTGTCCGACATTCTTACTTTGTTTGATAACCTCAGGCAAACTGTTCCACAGCTTCACCCCACAGACAGAAAGACACATGCTTCATCGGCAAAAACAACCAGTTTAACAATACTGGAAACTTTAGAAATATCATTGATATATAAAATAAATAAATTTGGTCCCAATATAGAACCTTGCGGCACACCACATGTAATGTCCAGGCTAGTTGATCTATATTCACCCATTTGAACAAACTGTTGCCGGTTTCCAATGTAGCTACGTAACCAATCATACCCCACCCCTCTAATTCCAAACCTGTTCATCTTTTGCAATTAAATATCATGATCGATTGTGTCAAATGCTTTCTTCAAGTCAATAAAAAACCCCTACAGCATACTTCTTATTGTCAAGTGAACTTGTTAATTCTTCAACTAATTCCATTAAAGCCATTGAAGTTGATCGGTTTGTTCTAAAACCATACTGGCAATCCATTAGTAACTGATGCTTTTCAATCAAACTGTCCAAACGTACAACAAATAATTTCTCCAGAATTTTTGAGAACTGAGAAAGCAAGGAAACTGGCCTGTAATTGGTTAAAAAGATGTTTGTCTCCAGCTTTGTATAATGGGATCACCTTAGCGGTTTTCATTTTGCTAGGAAATGAGCCTGATTTGAAAGATAAGTTACAAATGTATGTTAAAGGATCTGCAATAGCAATAATTACATTCTTGATCACCATCATATCAACTTTACCTCAATATCTGACTTCTCCAGACTTCTTAGGAAGCGAAAATGGTGGTGCACCCCAGCATGAGTGTTGAGTTGCTCTATCGCCAGATCCACTCCCTTCTTGTGGTCCTCAGGCAGCCCATTGTAAGGATCCTGGGCCCCGGCAGAGCAAAGAACGGCTCCGGCACAAACCAGCAGCAGCAGCAGCCCAGCAGCCATCTTCCTACCAAGTGTGCGAGCAGAGGGTGAACTACCTCCTTCCTCTCTGGGAATCGATACTCACATGAAAAACAAGCCCTATTATGGTTGCCAACGCACAGTTATCATCAACACTGTTTACTGTTTCCCAATTCCCGTAACTCACCGGGGGCAAAGCTCGTCTTAACAAATCAGAATCGGTGGAAAGTTTCCAGACGCAAACCGCTTGCCAGAAGTGGGATTACACTCACAACCCTTAAACCTTATTACTGGAAGAAAAGAAAGAGGAACAGAAAAAAGCCCAACATGCCATGAAAAGGATTTGTCCCCCAAGACTAATCTAAAGGTCAGCGGTGGTCAGTGGGTGAACGAACCCTGTTGGCTGCGCTTCATTGGCTCCTTTGTTGTTGCATTTACAGGAAAGTAGGTCACTTACAAGAAATGTGGGCCCTCCTTTAACTCCAAGGAGTGGTTCATGAAGTTGTTCCCCAAATGACTGATGATGAAAAAGCGGCAAGAAACCTCCACATCAGCAATTTTGAGTCGCACCGAATCAATTCTTTTATTTCCTGTTTTTAACAGTTCGTCAAGATGGAGCAAGTTTGACCTACTTTCAACTCTGTTGAAATACTGGCCTCAGTCAAATTTTCACAAATTAAACTTTATTGACAAAAACATTCCAACACATTTGCACAACAGCAAACAATACAAGATTTTCATAAAAAGAAAGGACAGCGACTACAGACAGAACATATATTGTTTTGAGCACATAAACTGCTTTTTAGTTAAGAACAAAAGAAGCACAAAGAAGGTCGATGACGGGTCACCAAGTAATCACTTTGTTCCCGTTGATGCCAGAAGAGTCGGGGCCCCGCTACTGTAACCCATCGTGTTGCAGTGATTTACTCGGCCCTCCTTCATCTCCTGCCATTCACAACAAAAAGCACATCAGTCGCACAAAGTTCTACTCATTTTTGTTGTGTTTTGCAGTGTGAAGTGAACAGACTGACCTGTGTGAGAGCAGGTTTGTGGACACAGTGGACGTACGGTTTGGGCTCCTGTTCGATCCCCCCTTCGAATGTCTTGTAGCAGACGGCGCAGTCGATCAACGGCTGCACAAAAACACAAACAGTCCAGTCAGAGGCGGCGGCAGCTGAGCCTCCAATCCCACATTTCTGGGCTCAGATCACACTCACTCTGTCGTTTCTGAACTGGCACGATGTGGAGTCGACGGTTCCTCTTTGACACTTGGTGGCTTTGAGGTAGAAGTGGTGGTAAATGTAGGTCACATCAAAACCAGGCTGAGGAGAAAGAGGAGGAGGAGGAGGGTAAGATCTGATTTCACTCACTATAAATCACCACTCAGTAAATAAAGACAACACAAATACGGCACCTGAATGTCGGACTTTGAGACACTTCTGAAGAAGAGAAAATGGTGCTGGATTCCAGCGTGAGAGTTGAGCTTCTCCAGGGCCAGATCTACGCCTTTCCTGTAGGTTTCAGGAAGTCGATTATAAGCCTCCTGGGCATCGGACGAAAGGAACAAGGCTCCAGCGCTGAAGAGCAGCAGCAGTAACGCGGCCATCTTTCTGCCTGGGTCTGTAACAATGGGAGGGACGTAGTAGAGGAACGGCCCACCCACTTTGTTGTTTTGCCCCAACATCCAGCCCCCTTTTTCCCCCCCAGGAAACCCAGAATCTTTTCCTCAACCTGTTTTTAATATGTTCCAGCTGATTTCAACATGAGAATTTTAGTACGGTGGCCTGGAGAGAAAAACACATGCAAACAGACAAAACAAAAAGGGACAATGAAAACTTAAAGTTTAAGCTTTTTATTGTCCCTTATTTATGTTTTGTGCAGCTTCAATCGTGTTTCTATATGTGGTTGTTTTTTTAATTTGCATCCTTTTTCTGTATTTTTTGATTTGCATATTATTTCTGCATTGGTTGCATTTTCTAACGTTGCAGCATGTTTTTTTCTAAATGCTGTTGCTACATGCTCTTTAATCATTGTTTTTTTCATTTCATCCGCATGCATTCTCTTTAAAAAACATGTCACATTCACAGCCAGGATAAATAGAAAATAAGTTTTATTTGTCATCAATATTTCAACCATTAATGTACAAGGGAACATCAGCAACAGCCTCTCGGCCTTTGTATTGCTTTTAAAATGGAACGACGACACATATCAGCATTTTTGTGACTTTGACAGACACTTTGGCAAACACAGACCAGCTTCACTCCATCCACAGGCACAACAAGCAAACATAAAACTTTGCGTCCCCTTCACTGTCCGTGGCCATGACGCACAGGTGACTAATCTTCAAAAAAACAGCAATAATGCCTCATATTGAAACATAAATAATATAGAGATGTGTGATTTATGAGCGTCTCCAAAGTGCAAACTATTGTAACATGTGCGTCGTCCTTACAAACACTTGCAGCTGATGACTTCGTGGTCCCACGGGCACTTTTGTGCGGCTTTGTGACACCAAACAGGCACAAGATCGCGACGACAGTCAGGTTGAGATGGGACACTTTCTGAGAGGGAAATGTTGAGCGTGAAATACACACTTGACGTAACGGAGGACTGAAAATTTAAGGTATTTGACACAGTCAAAGCTTTAACCAATCCATGTCACACTGATACAACATGACATAAAACAAAAAGAAAAAAAAAATACACACACACGCACACACACACACTCATATATTAGATATATATTTTAAAAGCCTTCCCTCTAATATAATGCATTAATATTGAGATTGTCTACACAGCTTGTGTGGAAATTTGGTCGACCAAGTTCACGAGCGCAAATTAAATGTTTCAATTAGTCGGTTACGATAAAACGAGGAATGTATGGTGACGTTTTTTTTGTTAATTTGGAGAGAAACATCGTTAGGAGATTTGAGATGGCTGAACTGCAGCTTATTGTTCTGATCACAAAACTATTTACACGAGACAATTGGCACTCGGACAAAGAAGCCAATAACTTACAGTGATTCCCATAAACACACCAAGTGAAACAAACTACACTAATACATTAGTGACCTAAACATGTGCGTGGAGACATTAAGAGTATATTCGTTATGCCACTGTGTTAATTTTCTGTCATGATCATAAATATGATTTCACATCATTAGATCTCCCTCTGTTGGTGACCGTGACTCACTGCAGGTACAAAATCCCAACTGTCATTTAAACTGCTGCGTTTTAGTGATAAAAAAAAAAAAAATGTGTTAAAGAAAGATGGGCTAACAATCAATCACAAGTAGTCATTTAAGAAGCAAACTAAAGCACCACTTATATTTCAGGGTATATAATGAGGACGCTAAGAAAACACGATGATTACATAAAATACAGTCATTGTTCAGATTTGGTGTCTTTAAAAAGTGCTACGAGCTTCGGGAGGCGGGTAAAGTGATCAGCTGTCTAAAATAAGACAGAATGAGGGATAAATACACCTCACAATACAATGTTTTGCTTTCCTTCATAAGGCGCTTGGTGAGCTAAAACATGAAAAAAAAAAAGCGACAAACTTGAATAGCGAGCGTGTTAATATAAAAAGACTATATCCCATATTTCCTCCACATATTCGATGTGAATCAGAGCAACCATTCAGGGCTAAAAATTAATCAGTCTCATAAATCTATCTACTGCAATCGCATTTAATTTTGAGCTTGAGATCACTTCATTTGATTTGGAATCTCTTGTCCCCTGAAATATATGTTTTTAAAAAGTATATTATGAGCCAACACGCTGTTGACCGTTTGATCTCCTCGGTTCTGACGATCTGATGAAAAGCTACTTAAATAGAACAAAAAGAAAGAACCAACCAGACCTCCGACACACCGTACGTTCACGTCTCAGTGGTGACGAAGAGGGCGCACACTGACGTGCCATCCAACCGTTAGTGTTTCAAGCGTGAAAGAGTCTGGATCTTGTTGGTTGGGAGGGCAGAGTCAACAGATTTTTTTGGTGATCGCCAAGAGGAGTGACGTGGCGACGTGTGGCGGGTTACACGGGCATGTGCATCTCCGAGTACTCATCGTGACACTCGCGCTCGTCAAACTTCGGCTCTGCGTCGTCCGCATCAAGCTGGAGGAGGAAGGAGACAACATCGGGATTCATCTCTGGATTAAACTTCAGAATACATTTCACGTCACATTGTATCTAAAAATGGTTTGTTGCTACAACGGACGTGTTCTTAAAAGAAGTTACTGTTGTTTCCTGTGGTCAACTTACACATGCAATCTCTCGGACGGTGAAGATGCGGCGCAGCACGAACATCTTGACGGGGACGGTGAGGATGAGGACGAAGGGGAAGGCTAGCGACGCCTGTGTCGACATCACAGCCCACAGAGTCGCTAAACACACCACCTGGATGCAGGTGAACAGATGCATACGCAGCGTGCGGACCTGGAGGAAAACAAGACATTAGTTAGAAAAATATATTAAAAATGCTGTTTGAGGGAGAAACAATTGTTAGAGATGTTTGTGTCTTACAATATATATAGCTTAGACCGATTCAAGACACTTACTGGAGTCATTATCACTGATTAAATAATGCACCATAAATCAAACGTTCACTAGTTCCTTTCTCAGGACTGTTAACAAAACCATTAAATCATTAACCAACAAGTAAATCAACACTTAAATTATTAGTGGCAGCCCTAAAACTTTCATATATTTTATAGCGGCCTGGATATTTTTTTTTTTAATTATGCTCCTGTCAATAAGCGGTGCAAGAAATTTAACATATTTTAACTTAATTCGATATATTTTATTCCTTTAGAAACCTGCACATTTATACAACATGACTAGAAGAATGATATTAAATTATTTCATTCAGTTATTATTTCTCAGACCTGAACCCTCCATTGCTTTATGTAAGATGATGATGACTCTCCTTACCTTGCGGACGTAGGTGTGGTCAGGGTGATACTTTGGTGGCATGAGCAGCAGCATCATCCGCTCTGATAGCTGGATACCATTAAGGGACATCACGCCCATGTAGAGGAAGATACCAAACAGCACCGCCAGGGGGATTTGACGCAGCAGGTCCCCGATCACAATGGACATGCCTGGGTGGAGGTAGACATGGGACATGTAACGCTAAATATCCCCCCTTTTCATAAGTTATTGGCTGCAACAGAAGAGCAGTAATGAGATTTCAACGTCGGACACTCACCAACCAAGATGGCCACCAGGAGCCCGGTGACCCTCTGCTCCATCACCTCCTGGATGCGAGGCTTGTCTCCGGGGGCGACGGCCTTGCTCATGACTGTGAGGGCGTTGACGTGGGTCACGGAGCGAACGGTCGCGGCGGCCATCCACGGCAGGCCGAACAGAGCCGAGCAGCCGCCCAGCACCACGATGAGCAGCAGGTCCAGATGGAAACCGGAGCCCTTCGTCAGCATGCGCTCCTTCTTGCTCACTATCAGGCTGCAGGAAGTCGGGAGGAACACAGATGTAGACAGAGCATTTTAGATGAAGGCCTACTCCAACACAATAGAAATGTAATTATGTTCAGAAACTGTGTGACTTGCTCAAGTGCCCGTTGTTATAGCAACGTCTGTTTAATAATTTGTAAAAATCCAAATTGATGATAAAATATATTAAATATATTTTTAAAAATCCTGGATTTTAAATGTTGTAAAATCAACTTTACCATCATTTTAAAGGAGCAATACACAATATTCAGAGCAACAATAGCGCAGCAAACAACTGTTTTTGCTTTGTAAAAAGGTATAGTGGAGTCTACCTGAGCAGAATGAAGTCGCAGTCCCTCTGTGTGTGTTGTTATCCGAGCTCCTCCTTGCTTTGCCGACATCGCCTGCTTTTAGTGCATGTGAGCGTGCGCTACTGGCTAGCTTTTAGGTTTGCTGTAGTTTACACTGTTAGCGCTGTTAGCTTTGTTTAGCATCACTAGCTATGAGCCGCCGCATAAAGCGTTACAATGAAAAAATAATTAATGTAATAGTATAATGTGACGTCATTATATTGTGTAGGCTTTAATCAAATAATTGGTTGTTATATATTGTTAATAAGCAAACACTGCCTCACAAGCAATGTAAATAAATGTATACTTTATTTTCTTGTTATATTTCTGGAATGATGTAAAGTTGTTTTAAAAATGATGACAATCTTTATCCATAATTTAGAGCACTTTGAGCTGCCTTTTTATGAATGAAAGGTACTTTTTTAAGACTATAATCCTGTGTGACTTGTAACTCACGTGGTGATCTGAGTCTCCATGAAGATGAGGATGAAGACCAGCAGGGCGGGCAAACAGCAGGCGAACATCATCCAGATGGGGAACGCGCCGTCGGAACCCAGAGGACTGATGATCCAGCCACGCTTCGAGGGACTCGTCACGGAGAAACCGCTGGGAACGTCCAGTTTCTGGACGGCGATTAAGAAGAAGATTGTGATCGTCTGTGTCAAACTTCTACATGAGAAGAAGTGGGAGGATGTGAGCGTTACCTGTGTGTACGTGTCGTCTAAGCTGTTATCCACCAGGACCATGATGAGGATGGCAATCGGGACGCCAAAATCTCCAATCATCCTGCGCAACTGAACACAATTTGATGATGAGTTTGAGCACAACTGGCAGCTTTATATATTATAAAATCAAGAACAAATAAAAACTAGCGACATTTTTTTTAACACTAACCTTTCCAATTTCAACTTTTAAGCCAGCATAGGAGACACGTTCTTAAAGGAACAGTGTCATATTTTGGGAAATACGACTCTGCTCTCATGTCTCTCTGTTTAATATCATCTACCGTATCTCAAGCTCACTAATTAACACCTTATTTTTTATTTATTTAGAGTATTTCCTATATTTGGACATTGTTGTAATATTGTTTTGTCAACTAAACCTCAAATGAGTCTTCATTTTATTTCAGAAGTTTGAAAAGATTGTCATCACTGATGGTGGGAGGTTCGAGGAAGGTTTGACAGATATGTGGGTTAATATAAAAGATTTCATGGTACAAGACCGATGTTTTAAAGTGAATTTAGCTCCTCACCCTTCCAGGGAAGAACGCACTGTTCTTGAACTTGCGCAGGTAGAAAGCAATGAAAAACGTCCCGGCCATGAGAACCAGAGAGAGCAGTGCGGTGTTGGGCTCGCCTCGGACCGCCGCCGCCGGCATGGTGAAGTTGCTCCCCGTGGCCGTGATGTTCCAGGCGTCCTCATCTTTTGTGCCGTTGACTGGGCAACCTTTCAGCGGGTGCTCCTTGAAAATCTGCCCGACGACACGGAGGATTAGAATTCAAAAGGCAGAATATTTCACAACACAAACATGTATGCACACATGAACATCCACTGCAATTACAATTTGTCGAGGGATTATCGTTTATCACTCTTTAAAAAGGTACCACAACCACACAAAATCCAAAATCATAAGCCTGGATAATAGTTAAACTCTTAATCCATTTAACTTTCAGGGCCAATTAATCACAAAAGATTTCAGGTGCACTTGTTAGAAAAACATACTCATTTCGACCCCGAGATTTGAATATTGGCCAAAGATAAGTCCGTTCGGTTTAGTGTCGGGGATGTGAACACGCAGCATGCCAACCAAAACGTCCCGTAATCAGGAGTTTCAAGGAGTACCTTGCCGAGCTTGACGAAGGTCTCGCAGATGAAGATGAGGGAGATGAGGAAGGAGAAGATCTCCTGGGTGAAGCGGGAGACGAAGCGGACCAGGAAGCTTCCCTCGAAGGCCACCGTGACGACCACTATGATGATGAGCCAAAACCCGATCCAGACGCGGCCCGTCAGGTACTCCATCTCGTTCGCTTTGCAGAACTGTGAGGAAGCGGAGCCAAGACAACAAATCACCCACTGGAAAATGTTCACAGCAGACATGAAAACTCACTTTAAAGTTGTTTTTTTTAATTAAAAATCATATTTTCTAACTCAAATCAACAGCAAGGATACAACTTTTTTTTAAATCAACTTCCAGGAAACGTCATAATATCTAAATCTTATCCTTTTACTTTGTTATTGTCATTTATAGTGGTTATTAGCATACAAACACACAATTCAAATGATTAGGAAATACATGATTGTATGTTAATTTAAATACCCTGCATTAGTAGTTTTAATAATGTATTATAAGCTGCTTGGAGCCAACGTTCGTATCTATTTGATATTGCTGTGAAATCATCAAGTTATTGCCAACGACTGCATTTGAACACATGATAACGTTATAATTTCCCTTCGCCTCATCGTCATGTGAGTCAGCTGTTGTTGTTCATTAACTTACGCTGTAGAAGGCTTCTTCAAAGACCAGCAGGGGTCCAGAGAAGCCCACAACGAGTAGCGGCTGTGCCCCGAGCAAGCAGAAGATCACGCCCTGCACCGCCGTCGACACAATCAGCTCAGAAACACCGATCAGACCTTCTGTCTTCTCACCTAGCAGCGGACAAACACAACAAATTAACACGGTAACGGACACCGTCGAGGTGTAAAGGCTCGTCAGTAGGTTCCGAACCATCACGGCGAGAACATGAAAGGGGTTTTGACATACGAGACGACAAAAGCGTGAATCCACAGAAACTCGACCCCGTGTGCAACTCACCCAGAAGGCCTCCAAATGTTATGGCTGGAGAGAGGGCTGCGAAGTAGATAAAGATAACGGCCGCCATGCACTGACTGTTCAGGGCGTCCTTGAAGTCGCTGAGGTACTTTGGGTAACGGCGCCGCACGTCTCGTACCAGTCCACCGAAGGGACGTCCGGTGCGCTCTAAAGGGTCGTCTGACTTTTTCAAGGGTGTAAGGAGAGCCTCTGTGTAGGAGGAGGTTATTAATTACAGTAACAGGATGCAACCGATTCCTTTGATAAGGCCACAGGCGACATGTTTTACCTTTCTCTTCAAAGCTTTTCGGCTCCTTGGCCAGTTTGCCCCCCTGCTGCGCCCTCTTGTGCAGCATCTCCCTCTGGAAGCGGGCGACGGAACGCAGCAGCTCATCGCCTCCCATCTCCGAAGGCGGCAGCACGATGCTGCAGTCCAGGAAGCTGTTGATGGCGTTCAGCAGGTCCTGCCTGTCGTCTGCCAGGTACGCTGCCTCGTGGAATTGCTGTGCGATTCAGATACAAACAGATGTAACCAATGAAACACTACTATATTCAAACAGAGCAGTTTGTAGTAGAGATATTAATAATTAACCATTTAAACTGCTATCAGTTACACAGTTAAACGAAATATTAAAGATTAAAGATTAAAAATTCTTCTTCGATGTCTACGGCTTGCTCACCTTGTCAGACATGAGTGTGGAGATGGAGCGTCCTATCTGGTGATAGTCCATGCTGGTGGTGGGGGGTCCCAGCAGGACGAACAGAAACCTGACCGGCACGGGGACCTCAAGGACGGACTCCAGCTCCACGGCCTCCTGCAGCCGCACAAAGGCCATGGTGGGCTGCTCCAGGAAGTGCACACTGCCTGGGAGACGGGCAGGACGTAACGGTCAACGTACAGCCTCATACTGAGCACGAGTGATTCCAAGTTGATACCAGATTTTAAATTAAGCGCGTGTGGTATTGGAGACTCACCCACAAGGACGACGGTGGCCTCTGCATTTTCAGGAATCTTCTCCAGCAGCTTCAGCTCGTGTTTGGATTTGGACCGATGCATGCCGGACAACAGCGTCGGCTCCTTCAGCTGCAAACGCGAAGCAGCACGAGAAGCACATTCAAGATAACGACGAGTACTTATGAGTGGGAGTTTTTGAGGACACCTCAGCACGAGACTCACCTGGTTGTCGTTCTTCTCCATGTCGACGCGTGTCTCGGTGTCGCCCGCGGTGTGGACGGGGCCCATGAGCGGGTCGGTCACCAGCGGTTCTGGCTGATGGCTGTGATTGGCACTGTGGTGATGCGTGATCAGGCTGCCCAGGCTGGCTGCAGAGATGTTCCTGGGGAAAGGGCTACTGTGCTCCTTCTCATCGCTCGGGTGACTAGGGGAGGCAGGGAGAGGAAGAGAGAGGGTGAGCAGGAGGAAGAGAGGCAGCATCCAGGCATGAAGCCACCTAGTAGCAGGAGGTGTGCAGCAGCGAGAGAAAAGTCAATTTAATCGCTGTCTATCATCGTAACAGTATGAGAGTGTATGAGCTTTGAAAGTCAAAGTGTAGTCTTGTGTCAACACGCATTACAAAGACACAAACATTAGTTTCCAGCTTTTTTTTGCAGGTTATCCTCATTTCTCCAACCTCCAATTTCCTGTCTGATACTGAATAAACATATCTAAAAAATAGATTAGAGCAAATTTAAATGTTTCTCCTCCCTTTAATAATCCTACAATGGTTAAATGGCAGCCTTTCATAGTGGAAAAAGGAATATTACTACACATAAATCAGGGGGATCCTGCGCTTTTTGAATGAGCCAAATCTATCAGTGAAGCTGAATTCCCCTTAGTTACTTAATATCCTCTTAAAGGGAAATCACTGCTCGTTTGTCGCAGTCCGGAGCAGCAGGTCACCTGTGTTTCAGCAGCAGGGCCCTCAGGACATTGGCTCGGTCCTCAGCTTTGATCTGGTCAGAAATTATCATCTGCTCCACCACCTGATGGGCGATGCCAGGCAGGGTCTTCTGGTCCAGGTCCAGCAGCACCGCACCTGTGGACACATGCATACTGAGCTCAGTGGCCTATGAACCGCATCGCTGACTTTGAGGCTTAAAAAGTTCACTCGGTTTTTCCATCACTTACCGTGCGAGATGGTCTTCCGGAGCTCCAGCAAACTGCGGAACGACAGCGAGGCCACGTGAGGTTTCCCCCAGCGGTCGGTCTCCTCCTCCACGTCCTCCTCAAACTTGATCCATCGAGCGGTCTCCTTCCACTGCATCTCCTGGTTCTTGTCCATCGTCAGCTCATTCAGTTCCACGAACACCTGGAGACGACGTCGCACGGGTGAGATGGAGGACATCCATGTTGTCCACACACAACGACATGCATGTTTAGCATGGGCCAAATATTGAACTCAACAGCCAAAGCACTTTGTATTTAGCCAGTGGATTCAGTGGAGCATGTTGCTCGTCAACATCAGGAAACAGACTCCATGCTGACAAATCTTGCCCATGTTATTATCCTAGAAGTACAACTTCTGAAAAGGTTGCATCAAACACAGAAAAACAGCCGAAAAAGTCACTAAAAAGACACTAAAAAGTCAGAGTCTCTCTGCATCAAATATCTGTTAACAGCATATTAATTGAACACCATGCTGGTCAGTCGCAACCCTCTGTGAGATGAAGACCAAAAACAATGCGGGAGAACACTCCCTCCTCCGCATGCCTGTGAAATCACGCTCACACGGATCAAACCTGACGCCGGCCGGTCGCCCAGCCTCACCTTCTTGTACTGAGCCATTTGCCCGGGGTCCATGCCCATCAGGACGCCTTCAGGCCGCGAGGCGGAGCGGAACACAACCACCGGTAATGACTGGAGGAGCGAGACGGTGCAGGAGAGGACTCAAACACAACCGGCAGCGGCACAAAAGGACTAGACCCTCACGTTTACACACTGACCCACAGGTAACTCTTCCTCGTCACACACGCCTGACAGGAACCTGTTGTTTACCTGGGCTGCTGGGGGCTCAGGGCTGTGTGTGAGAATGTGTGTGTGTTAATAAAACATAGCTCTCTCTCTCGCTCGCTCTCTTTCAGGAGCTCTCAGTGTCTGGTTACCTAAGCTTCTCTCTCTCGCTCTCCCCTCTTTTTTCTTCTCCGTGTGTGAAAGGAAAGAACTCATTCATTCATTTTTA
Organism: Eutrigla gurnardus; assembly: GCF_963514095.1. Taxonomy (NCBI): domain Eukaryota; kingdom Metazoa; phylum Chordata; class Actinopteri; order Perciformes; family Triglidae; genus Eutrigla; species Eutrigla gurnardus. The sequence continues at coordinate 6,505,270 of NC_139929.1, read as the reverse complement.
ATGGTCTCATTCCTTCCCTGTCCCATACACAAAAAAGACACTAGCCAGTGCAAAATTTGAGATAGGGAAAGAAGGGAAAACATTTCCCAAAATATGCTACAATTTATGGTTACATTTGTAATCACGAATCACAGACTGAAGCAGAAAATTAAAAAAAATAAAATAAAAAAAACCCCCAAAAAACGTCCTTGAATGGCAGCTTTTTGTGGTTGTTGGAAACGACCACATGACCTCATAAATTAATCAAGGGTTGGAAAAAGATATCCAAGATTAGTGCCACATTTTAAAAACAAGTTTCTGATATCTTCTAGTCCAAAAGTTTGATTGTAATCGCTTAATTTCACAGTTTGAATATGAAAATGATCTTAAGAGGTCGCCCTCGTTTTGAATTCTGGTGACGAGTTGATTCTTGTTTACATTAGGATCACAAATTGTGTTTTACAAGTTACCGAAACTAAAAGAATCTAACCCAGCCATTTAAAGGAATACATGAAAAGAAAATGTACATAATGACGAGGTTTAAAAACATGACAAAAACCATCAAACTCGGCGTCCTGTGTCCTGGGGACGGACGCCAAGCGAGCGCTGTAACGCCTCACCTCATGTGGAGTTCGGTCCTGCTTGCGGCTGCGAGTGGTCGGCTCTTTGTGGTCCTTGCCGATGTGCACCACTTGTCCCTTGGTGCTCTTTCTGACAAGGTGTCTACGCACTCCGGGGACATCTTCGAAACGATGACCTGGTGGAGAGGACAGGTGAGATGTTTTAATGACTTTAACAAAGCATAACCAACTCTGGCTGCACAACTTTACAGTCTCATCTGATGCTTCTGCAGCACTCGGCATGCACACATTGACCTTGCACCCTAAGTTCAAATCTCAGCCCACCGGGTCACAGAGGGCCAGACTTTGCTTTGGTTTCTGTGGTCCCTCAGCTGGGAGTAGAGTTACTCAGGCTGGCATTCCACCAGGCGCTGAAAAGGCTGTGGAGAGAGACATCTGATGGCACGGATACAACACTGCGAGTAGGAACTGTCCGACCAGGCGTTAAGCTTTCAAAGATAATAAAAAAAAACACAACTCTGCTAATTCATTCAACTAGAACACACAAATAGTCAGAGCTCAGATGTTTTTGCTTCGAGAGATGCAACGAGCATCTGAACTAGGCTACAAAAAGAAAACCCTCCAAGAATACCAATAGCCTTACCTTTATCAGAGCTTGTGTGTCCTATGAAACAAACAGTGATGCTTTTAAGGTTCTTCATCAATGTTTCAACTCATTGTGAAAAAAAAACAGTCAAGTTTTTCTGTCCAAAACTGAGGTTTTCAGCTGCTGTCCTGCTCATTCTTACTTCGAGTAATGTCGTCTACGGTTTGGGGCAGACCCTGCAGGAATATTAGGCCTGATTGGCATGCAGCTCTTGAAGGAAGAGGAGGATTTGTGGTGGGCGTCGGGGTAAGTGCTGGCACCGCCGTCTGACTACGTGATGCCCCCAAACTGGAGCATGCAACTTGTGGCGTCGCCACTTCTTGACCGGCGCCTGACCCCACTGAAACCATCAGAATGCATCAGTGAGCGGAGGTGTTAATTCGCTCAGGTCGGACAAAAAGGGGAGGGACAGTGATCTAATAATTCCTATTGTTGAGCGGCAGCCAGAGACAGAGCCACTTTCCCAGGATGATTTACGGTGGCGGGAAGCAGATTAAAGAGGACACGGAATAAGTGGCGATGAACCTGTCGGGAGGCCCGACTCCGACCATGTCACTAAGCCCCATAATGGTCAAATATGTGGACAATATCAAGCCCGTACCTCCGTCCACAGCCTCTTTATTTTGAGTCCACTTAACTCATCCCCTCGTTTCATTCCACTAATGATTAAAGGTTGTGCACCGAGCTCCGGGTTTCACAATTAGCCACCGTTGTTGGCTCAGGCTGGAGTCCAGGGGCCTCAGCTGACAGCGGGAACAGCTAATTTAATAATGTGGGTCTGTCTGTCACACTCTCTGATAAGCTGCTGCCCTCTGCTGAGGGGTCGCCTCCCTGACGTAAATCTCCCGGCCCTGAACACAAGCCCACGCTGGGGCCAGGGGCCGGGAACGTCAGAGGGCAGCAGGGAGCCGACTGCAATGTAGAAAGCACTGGAGGTGGGCCCCCGCCTTGCCCTCATGTTTCTGGAGGAACCTGAGCAGCAACAAATCTAAGACTTTGTTATTGTTGCAGTTGAATTACACAACAACAAATTTGGAGGTAACCAAGTTATAAAAAGGGGGCTTTAAAACTTGAATTAAGGCCTCACAGTTATGTGTGTCTGCCAACCATTCATGTGGTGTTTGTATCCAGGTCTGTCCAAAATGTCATCATATCCTATTAGGCATTTGTGTGAAATGTGATAACGATTATGAATTTTTTTGTTCACATTCACATATTTGGAGAAAATGTAATAATCATAATTCCTCTATATATAAATCTACATGTTGATTTGAATAATGGACTTAGGTCATTGTCAAAAAGGGTACAAAATCTGCTTAATTCACAGCCAGCCTGCGACCTTTGACCCATCTGGTGATGAGAATGCGTGTGAATCCATCTGTACTCACTCTTGATGCCGTCCAGGTCAGCGGAGGCCAGTGTCTGAGCCTCGCTCTCGTCCGTAGGGATGCGTTGGTACTTTGCCTGCTCAGCGCCCGTCATGTTGCCTGTGCGTCTGCGCTCCTGCAGGTCGTAGCCGCGGCTGGCGGAGGACTGCCGGGCCAGTGGTATGTGTTCAGGCGGCGCCGATTGGGGAGAGGGGCTGGAAGCGTCGGATGAGACCGGCTTACTGGTTAAAAAACGGAAAAAGAACACAAAGCTGTAGCTCAGCCATGGAAAATGTGTGGAATCAAGTTTAGTCCACAATAGGAGTTTTACATGTGAAGCTGGAAACAGAGACTAGAATTACATTTTTGTCCAGCAAAATCGAAAAATTACGTGTGTGCCAAAATAAAAGAAATTCCCTTGAGGTGTTCCTGAAATATAGGGTTCACGAGAATAAAACGGACAACCAGAAAACATACTGTAAGGCTGACTGCAGCGCGGATGCCTCGGACTCTTTTTAAACAACTCATTGCCACAGAACCACAAACATTCTCCTCGACTGCTCTCCTTTTATAGTCAATTTATTTTCCCCCCTAATTCTTGGTGATTTGGTTGTCGGAGGAATTACATCTCTATACTTTGGTTATCATCCCTTGATTGATGTACTACAGCCCACTAACTCTGCTCCTAATAAAACAGGCTTGCATCTCCCAGCTCAAAAACACTCTGAAACCCACACAGAAACTATAAAAATGTGTTGCTGCAAGAAGAAAAGATGTGTGGACAATACAGATCCTTCTAAGCACTTTTCAAATAAACACAATTAACTCACCGTCCTTTAAATGTCAGTTGTCCGCAGCACTTAAAAATCACTTTTCCCAATCAGTTTTCCCGTCACACAACGATGTGTTATAAAACAAATCCAATGCTTTTTAATCGATTGACAACAAGCAAAAGGCAGCCTTTTCCCAGCCCAGATGAAACCCTCTGGAAGTGCAACAGTAAATGTCATAGATGGAGCCTGGGGCTGCTGAGGTGTGCTGCGTAGTCTATAGCGACAGGTGATAAATGGGTCTCTGGGGAGAGGATTACTCGGGCCCATCAGATCAGGCCCAGCAGGCCCACTGGATGCCGGAGACATGGTAACGTACAGCGTGTACCTCACTGGCCAATCAAAAAATATGCCTGTCTCACCCAATCAGATCTTCTGAGAGAACATTTCAGCAACATGGCAAGCATGCAATCATCACAGCAGGTAAGGCATGGTTAGAAAGCCTCTCCAGCCTGCTTTTTGTAGTCCAAGAACTAGACCTGACTCACTCTGAGGAAGTTGCATCTTCAGCAGCGGCTCCATCCGCAGACAGCGGCACGATATCCAGCTCGCGGGTGGAGTGAGGGCTCTCTTTGTCACGTTTGGCCACATGATCTTCATCCGAAAGGAAGAACTGCGGAGAGAATGCAGAGCGTCAGAGCACTGCTTATTGTAAAAACAGACAAAGAACCCAAAATACAATCCAAGAAGCACCTCTCCAAAGAATGTGTGAAAGATGGACATGTGATGGAGAAACGTGTGTTTTCTTTGAAGGCAAAACCCTTCCCAGAAATGTGGAGACATTGATCTATTTGAATGTGAACAACCAGGTCGCCATCATATCTAGAACAGAAATAATCTATAGACACAAAGTCAGCACACTTTGAAATGTAAATACTTGCTTCACATGCCTTGTTGGTTTGTTTTCTCCCTCTCTTTTGTAAAATATGTTAAATTAATTAAACTGCAACAAAAACACAACGTGACAGAAAAGCTGAAGTGAAACAGACATGCAACACTAAAACAGATAAATGGTTGAATCTAGTCCGGTTTTAGCAACAACCAAACATGAAACCCACTGATGAATGATTAATACTACACTGAAATATTCATAGAGGAAATATTGTAATACTACAACAGTGAGGGAGCAGGTTGGGTATCAGAGTGTGGACATTTTGTTCAGGAACACATTCCTGAACGCTCATTCATCCACAACTTAATGTAAATCATATCGGACATTAAAGGTCGCTGTGAACCCGTTCACACTTGCATGGACAGGTTTTCTCATTCTCATTCTCATACTGGACAGTATGAGAAAACATTAAACCGATGTAGAAAAGCAAGCAATTCAACAGACTGAAAACATCAAACAATGATTACTCTGGTGTGTTGAATAAATAGAATTACAGTAACGTAGTAAAGACAACATATTTTATCAGGTAGACGTTTCTTGGCTCGATAGCAAGTAATTAAACAGATGCTGCTGGAGTTTAAGGAGGTTTTATTCAAACTTTGCCACCTTCCCTCTTTATGTTCCTCATAAAGTTATATTTACTATAAAAGGATCTTTGCTAAGAAATGTGTGTTTTGTCAGAAATTAATCGACAGATAGCTTTTTTTAAAAAACAAAAACACTTTTTTTCGGCTTTTCTAATGAGAGCATTTGCAGCCCTTTCTTGTTTAACATTACAGTGAAGTGGATACTTTTGGGGTTTGGTCAAACAAGAAAAACTCATAACAGAAAATAAATTTTAACTATTTTGACGATTTATAGGCAACACGATTATCAACACTCCACATATTTATCCCAAGACAATATGCTTTGCAGCCATAATTATGTAAAAAACGATATAATACAGTCATTACATTACGATTAGAATATCTTTCCTACGTATTTCTCCACTCATTCTTAACTTGGCGAATGATTACCTCCACATCTTGGACTTTCTCCGAATCGGATGGAGCGGAAGTGGTCTCTGTCCCCTCATCCTCCTCTTCCTCTTCATCCTCTCCCTCCTCTATGGGGCCACTGCTGGGAACATGGCTGCTTTTGTGATCTTTGTCCTTTCTCCTTTTCTTGTTGCTCTTCTTCCTGCGTCCCTCGGGGGGCAGTTTGGACAAAGGTCGGTGGATGTGGTGAGAGGAGTGACGGTGGTCTGGGGGAGAACATAAATCAAAAAGATACACAAACATGAGCTCATTTCATATTAAACTCATATTAAAGTGGGTTTTTTTTACATTTCCCTGGCTTGCTGACGTTTGAAATGCATTAAAACAACGCATGCTTACATTCGATGTCTTCCTCATGGTAGTTGTGGTGCTGTTCATCGGGCACGGCTGCAGCGGGGCTGAGGATCTGCTGGAAGCGCTGGACCCCCAAGGCCTTGTTCAGGTCCCCTTCATCTTCCTCTTCAGGGCGCGGAGTCCCATGTAGTGACGAGGCAGCGGGAGCCTCTGGCTGCAACACAACAAATTAACAAATACGTTAGGAAATAAATAACGATGTGAATAAATGCAGAGAAATAAAATTATTTCATCCGACTTCTTTCACAATAAGCTTTTTACTGCAGGTCATTTTCATTTGATTTCTGCAATAAAAAAAAGTCTGAAGTCCGTAGTGAACAAAGTCTATACTGTCACTACATCCCAATTCCTTACTACATACTAATAGTATACAGTATAGTCTATACACTGATCTTTACAGTATACTATTGTTGCAGGATTTATACAAGAAATAAAAATACAAAATGGTTTTATATACACAATATTATGCATGCAGTAAGTGAGCCATGCAAAGGCACTTCAGAATGTCAATTCAACTTAAAGAAAGAGCTAAATCTTAGTATGCAGTATGGATTTGGGCCACATCGTGTATTGCCTTTCACTTGAACCACCAGAGGGAGTTCTGCTTTCACAAATACTCCACAGTCAGGACATCGTGTGAGGCGTCTCGTGCATACCTTCCGGAAAATGTGCCTGGTATTGAAAACAATAGCCATGTGCTTTGATCGGTTACTCTTTTTCCACACTGTGGCATGACAGGGATCATGTGGCTGATAAGGGATCTGTTTTCTTGCAGCAGGATGCCGTGCCCTGCTGCGCCCTGCTCTGCCGGTGGGATGTTGTGATAAGGATCGGCTGCGGCGACACAGCAAGTGAATGGCCGCCGGCGAACAGAATTGTGCTGTAGTCACCTCAGGGCTGAGTATACGTTGCCATGACTACAGCGCAGGTGCCTCAGACCCTGCGGCGAAAACCCTTCCTGTGGCAGAACACGGGGACTACAAGTCATCTGATGCTGCGGCAAACGGTTCTCAGGCCACCCGACATGTCAATCATATATTAAGTGTTCTCCAGTGCTGCAGGGTGTAACGGAAAGCACGTGATGACTCTTCTCCCACCTGCAGCTCCTGCTTACTTTAATGCACAACACACAGCAGAAAGAGCCTAAAATGCACTGTAATTAAGAGAAATATTGTTTTTACTACATTTATCTGAGAGGCAGCTTTAATTACTTGTAACCTTTCAGAGTAAGATTTTGCATAAAGAAACATTTTAATTAACTTGCATTGTTAACAATTCCTAAAGTGCCTACAAATATATATCAAGACCCCCAAATTAAATCTGGAAATAATATATTAAATGAAATTAACTCTTTCCATCCACTTAAATCATTACAGAACAAGACCTGGTAGCTACTTATACACAACATACAGCAGCTTTGACACATGGTTTGTTCCACTTTCAGCACATTAAGCACATTGAATCCATCAAGACAAGAAAATGTGAACAGGAAACTCAAGAGCTCATCCCGACATTATCACACTTCTAGCTGCACAAATGGAAGGCATGTTCACAGAATGTGTGAAAAAAGGGATTCCCGTGACCCACATAACGTGCCGTTTTCACATGTCACACACAGCTGACAGGAGCAGAAAGCCCTGAAGTGAACTGTGGACAAGCTGAGAATTATGAGTAAAAAGAAAGACAGGTCAGCCTGTTAAGCAAACAGTCATTATTGACCCAAGTTTCAATTTCAGATAGACGGATAAACAAGAGTCTTAAAGAAATTAAAAAGTGTCTACATTCACCTCCATATCAAGCTGCCAAAGACAATTCAGCACTTTAAACCGCCAAAAAAAGCTGACCCTTTAAGTGGCAGAGCAGATTTCTAAGGGTCTAAATATATTGAAGAAGCTCGATAAAGTTGGTCAACAGTTTTGTCTAGAAATGGTTAATGAATGAAAAGAAAACCTCTTAATCTCTGCAGTTAGGCATCACCCTGCGTCACTATCTCAGTACTTCCAATATCTAATTCGATGACCAAAAAAAGCGTTGAGCACACGTATCCAATCCAGATGTGCGCTGCTACACAATCTGCCAGTTTATTTTCACAGAGCTCTCATTCACGTCCCGATTTCACAGTGGATCCCTAGAGGTGGGAGAGATGTGCGAGGGATTCTCGAGGAGGTGAGAGAATTTTCCACAACCGAAGCCATGTGCAAAAACAAGCCGAGGGGGAGCCGAGTAAAAAGCAAACCCCGACCAGACACCGAAGTAGGGACTTACCTCGCTCATGGCAACGTGAGCTTAATTGCAATCAGCGTTTCGGTGGCAACAAGCGTGACTGCCCTCCAACGTGACAAAAGTGGAGCTCTGACCCTCGACACCTCGATTAAGAACTGCAGGCAGGAGACATCCCTCTCCCCCCCCTGCTTATCAAGGCCTCGTGATGCCTTAATCAGAGCCCTATCGGCCAACCTGCCACCTTCACCAGTCTGCTCATTGTACCTGGGCAGAATAAACAACACTCTCTTGAGGACAAATGCAGCCTGAAAGGACAAGCCGTGTTTGAACAGCCAGGGACAAAACCCCACGTTGACATTCATCTCTACAATTTAACTTTGACACATGAAGCCTAAATATTGACCAAGTTGCTCTTAGTCAGTGTGCCTTGAAGGCAAGTGTGAACGCATAGGAACTAAACATTTACAATTTTCTAAAGGATGCATTTCTTGATGTCTAATATTGACCGACGTCATGTTAAGTAAGAGGCTGGAGTGACATTAGATTAAAATGTGGCGCGTGCCAGGTGAAACCACTAATGACTACTTTCTACAGACAAATGACTGAAGAAACTTGTTGTAGATCATTTTTCCAGTTAACAAAAAAATCCCAAGCTTAGCAATTCATTAACCAAATAAAATGGCGGTGTGTATTTTGAAAAGATTCCAAGTTTATTTCCATTCTTAAAGCTGAAATGCATAAGAGCAAGCATGTTTGTACCTGTCAAAAAGAGCAAACTCATCTTTCTTGATAAAAGTCTTATGAAAAGATCCCAATAAAGCAAAATATTTTATGGTCAGCAAAAATTCACCACTGTGTATTTCAGATGTTACACCTTAAGACCAATGCAGGACAGGAGGAATATTATTGGGCAGCTATGTTGTTAACCATGTTTACCGTCTTAGTTTCTTAAGTACAGCTGAGGCTGATGGGAATGACAGTTTTGCAGGTACTTTGTCATAAACATTTGACCTGGTGGTGGCGCTAGATGGTGATTAAAAGGCATCACCAAAGTCGTTATAATTCATCTTGGAGGACATGAACGTCTGCCCCAATTTCATAGCAATAATGGTTGAAGCAGAATAAAATTGTATTCTTGTTTTTTTAGGTTAAATGCATCTAAATTTGGTTGTACGTGAGAATAAGTTTAAGTTAAAGAGTTCATCTTGAGAAGGGACAGTTTTGAAAGGTAGCGTGCGAGTGCAGTTCCTGTGTTGCATCACGAGGTGGACACTCGGTTGTGCGTGGACGCTGCAGAGGAGATTATCTGCGTCGTGAAGTAGGCTCAAATCCTACACAGTCAGCATTTGGAGGGGGTAAGGGGGGCCGATAGGCTGCGGATGTCATAGTGATCAAGTCGAAACCGCGCGGCTGATGAGTCACTGCATTCCTGCATATCTTACCATGAGTCTGCAAGGTGATCCGGGTGCACTATATGCTCAGAGTTTTTTTTAATTGCGCTATGAAAAGCATGCGAGTTGTAACCCAGTTTTGTTCTCGGCCAACTGAATTTCTGAATTATGCAAGCAGTGATTTACACAACCTTCCTGTTACATCATTAAAAGGTTCGCCCTGCTCCAAATCATTAACGTCATACGCTCAATTTAATCAAGAGACCCTCCAGACGATCAGGGACTGGAAAACATGTCTCCAATTCGCTTGTCTTTGCTTCCTCTCCGGCGATACTGTTTGATTATATTTGTATTGGGAATTGGGCTTTTAGCAGTCAATGGCTTTATCATTTAATATTACGCAAACAGGGTTTTCGAGAGCCAAACCGAGAGCTCATTCGCCTGAGAGAGTGTTGTGACACCTCAGTATTTATCCACGTTGAAGATTTCAGAATGATGAACTGAGTCTGTTGAGCGAGGGGCTTCTGCAGAGGCTGCCAGATGCACTTCACAGGCAGTCTATGAGGTAATAAAACATGATAGGGGGGAGGGGGTGGGAATAACACCGGACTGATCTGATCCTTCTATCCGAGGTCCGATGGCTCACTGAGAGTCACTGATACGGTTGCACTTTAATATCAAAGGTCTAGACCGGTAGTGCCCAACTTCTGGAGGCTGTATATTGTGTGAGGTCCAAGATGATTAACGAGGAGAAACAGATTTTGATAAGGCAGATATAGATTTATGCTTTCAGGCCTAAAAAAATGATATTAATCTTTGTTTGAACTGCCCAGGATTTTTAGACTTTAAACCTGTGATGAGGCTTCACCCATAGAAAAAGACATAAACAAATAGTCCAATATTTGGGTAAATGCGCCTATTTGTATTCTTGCAGAGAGTTATTTGTATTTTTTAAAGGAATTATTAGAAATGCACTATCTATATATAGATTTGAAAGAAAAAAATACATTTAAGTGCCAAAAAAGAATACATTTAAAAACCGGCCAGAAATTATGACCCAGTTACTCAAGATAATCTACACTCATTTTCATACACTTACATGAAACTGTTCATGAAGTTTCATACATGAAACAGCTCACAATGTATTTTGGATTTGGGGCTGAACTGTCCCTTTAAGGGGGGACACAAACCCTAGACCTTTTTCATCCAACAGATTAGTTGCACTGATGAAATGCCCTGAAACAAGACAGTGAATCCCTACCAGCTCCAACAGAAACAAACCAAACAACTTTAAACTGAACCAGCAGCTTTCTGAATATTACGCTTGTGTTTTAATGAAAACCAGTTGAAATGCTGGCATGGCTCCCCTTTTCAACAAACCTTTTCATAATCCATCTGCTGACATTAGAGGGGTGGCTATCTGCGATTAGTGACGCATTAAGATAACATTACGTTGTAATTATTACCTTGGGTTTCCAACGCTTGTGAAAAGTCAATGAGCTGTTGACGAATTAGGACTGCATGTCAAGAGCGCGACGACCAGACTGAACATTAACCAGCTGCAAAGTTCGTTTTGAGGTTAACTTTACTTTAAGAATCAAAGTCGGGAGAAGAAAGTCAGTCTGCATATAGGCTTCTAAAACCTCTGTTTGCCCAGTGTAGGATAGCGTGTAACGACTGAACCCGAATGATAAGGAGAACACGCGTGAACACCGAGTCCTCTATTAACAAAGTCCTACTACTAAACAAACTCACCTTTACTGAATAGACGTAGTCCATCAAACGACACACAGCTGTGTCGCAGCAGCCTAAAATAAAACAACGTAGCTATTTTTACCTTTCCAAGGTCAAAAGTAAAAGTCAGAGACACGGGACCAGGGCAGGTCTCCCGGCTAAAAAGACGACATTCGTGAGTTTCACAATTAGCCCTGAAAAATCCAAACCGGATTATCTGAACTCACACACACACACACACGCACATTGTTAAGGAGATAATAATTAACTTGGTTGGAGTTGGAGCCGAGGGAACAACCAATAAGGCACTGTCATAAGGCAAACATTTTTATCTTTCGTGGGCTTCTTGGTCATCAGGCTACACGCTGGCGATTCTTACTATAGCTGAGTCGTACTGTAGTCCACAATCTCGACATGTTTTATGGCAGTCAACTGTCTTGCCAGCTATAAATGGAGATAAAGACATGAACAGGCTTGGCAGAATATCTTTAAGTATGTCAATGGACACCTTCTGTAAGAAAATAACGGTTGGCAAAGTATGATCTTATTTAAAGACAATGTTTTGTGTAATATATACAACTAAAGGGTAGAACATAGGCAAGACTATATTTTAGTTACTGTGAATTCAATGCATATACAACTCATGTAAATCCATAAAATATACACTAGAGAAAGAGAGATACAAATTATGGATAAGGTGGATTCAAGGGCCATAACCAACCGACTGTTAGCCAAGACAGGCAGGATTTAGTAAAAAATATATATATGTTTAAAGGTCAAAATAGATTACTGCCTGAAAATGGTTTGTTAGATGTTTGTGTTTAGATCAGCTGATGATTATCGCAGAAGGAAATTGAATTTTAAACTCAATTTGCACAAACTACGTCAAAGCAGATGTGTACTTCAGTGTGTGGATTCAAATAATGTTTAATGTTGTTGTCATATTATGCTGTTCAATTAAAGAAAATGTATAGAGAGCAAATAATGGGATCATATGAAAATAAAGTATTGACAGAAAGACCAGCTACGGTAGACCATTTATGTTACTCATGTTGAGTAGGGGGGCAGGTAATGTAAGATTGTTCTTCTCTGTGGAATATGTATTATGTCACATATTGTAGCTTATATTTTATGTGATATTTGGTCTGGGAAGTGTACACTGAAGTAAGGAGTAAAATAATAAATACTTCCTTTTAAAAGACACAGAACGAGTTAAATATGTTGATTTAGATTTACTAAATTACATAAAAGATTAAAAATGATGGGAAAATAAATGTAAGTAAAAAATGGTAAAACAAGAAATGGAATGGAGTTAATCCATGGCCTCTCTGTCTTTCTGCACTTCTTTCATGGATCAGCAGTTACAGTAAGTGTCAAATATCCATTTCCACCTCCTAAATACTCTGCATGCTATGTCTGGACTGGTGGGCTTGGATTTCAAACATAGACAGCACTTATGCTGTTTATGTCCCGCTGGCATGCAGGTAGATGCACTGGTCATCTGCACACAGTTGTGCAACTCTGGAAAAGGGAAGCAGCTGACAGAACACTGACACAAACAAAAAATCACAAAGCTTTGGGAAAGCAAGGGTTTCCCATATTGGTGTTGCAATGAAGAACAACGCAGCTCTGGTGCCAAATTAATCTACAGGACAGTCTGAAGAAGAACATGTGTTCTCTCAGTCAGGAATTCTCTCTCAGAAGAACAATAAAAAGGTATAGCTCATCAGAAAGAGTGGTCTTTTTTGCTCCCACCGCTCCACAAACAGCACTATTTCCACTTACCTACACATTAACCCACTGCACAGTAAACTCACTTCAATGTGGGCTGTTGAACCATAACCTTAACTCAAGTAAATATACGTGAGGATGGTGAATTAATAATAAAAATGCAATCCTTATTCCTAATTTCCTAATTTCCTAATTTCTGGAATGCAATTGAACACAATCCCCGGGATTCACCAACCGTGACAAACTGATGATATCTAACAATATGAGCATCTTCATGGGAGGATTTTTTCCATTTAAGCTTGTGATATTTTCTGCCTCAGCATCTTAATCATCCTTAAATGAACCCGTTGAGAATACGAGAGCCCCTTGAGCTGGGGAATGCAGCCGTCTTTGGCTGCTGACCAGGTGCCCTCTGGGCCGGCGTGTTTATCACATCAATCCCACTCGCAGCCACGCAATTATGTTTTTCATTACGATGTTATCTTAGGCTTTCCAACACTGACAACACATCGACTTAAAGAAAAGAGGAAGGAAACCGTTTCAGCTGTGGAACTGTTGACATTTCGCCAGCGCTAATGAAAAGGGAAATTCAACAGGAGCAGCTCTCTGTGCGGATCTCAAGTGCTCTTGAACTATTCTGAACATTTTTATTTTTGCTGTCAGGAGTACTGCATGTTACTGAGGAACTGGCTCTGGGACTAGATTTGTACACACATAGCTCTGGAGGGAACATCGCTGTCCAAAATACACACTCTGGTGCCAGAGGAGAGGGCGCTGATGCAGCATAAATCCAGCACAGAGAATATGAAATGAAGGAGAGGAAACTTTTATGCTACATAGCTACAGTCTCGTGCATGAAAAGACAATAAATGGCTAATTATGAAGGCCATATCCTGCTGAAGAGCATTTAACCTGGTTACCAGAGCCAATGTGCCTTTAGTAGGGTCGCAAAATGTTGAAATAACAGAAATAAAATTATTTGTTCATTTTATATTTGCCATATGCAGATAGAAACAAACCTTTTACCATATTTATTTATTAAGTAGCCCTTTGGCTCAGACAGTGTAACAGCGTTAGCAGTGATATGGGCTGCACGTGATTGAAGAATGCACTATGCGTGCAGAGGGTTAATTCCTATTTAATATAATACTGGAGGATGATCTGTACATGTGATGCAAGAGTGAATGCAGTGAATAATTACAACTCAGTTAAATGGGCATACTTTAACCAAGGCATGCCACATGAGCTGGATTGCTTTTTAAGTCTATTTTCTGATTGAATAACTTCACTTTTAGAAAAAAATATCATTTTTATATTGAAATTGTTCAAAATTCACAACATATCTGACCTTAACTTCCCATGGAAAATATCATTTGCAAACCATTTGCCACCCTACTCATGCGTTCTATCATGTGGCTAACAATGCCTGACCTGACGGGGCAAACTGAGGCTTTTCTGTGCGCGGCCGTGTGGACTTACGCTGTGAATAACGGATGCCACGGCATCTGTAATCTGGTTGGGAGCGCCGGGGTTGCTCATGGCTCCGCAGTGGAGTTGCTGCTGGAGAGGTTCTGGAAAGCTGGTTCTGGGATCGGTGAGGCTTTAGCCCTTCTCTTTCTCGCTGGGACTCAGACAGCTTTTGGGCAGCATAACCTGGAGACAGATACGGATCCGGGGGGTTAGTCCGCATAAATCTGAAGATTTATAACATGAGCCAGACAAGGCGCTGTGCTGTGGGCCAGTAATCCCTGAATATGAAGTGTAAGTCAGAAAGTATAATAACATTGGTGTGTTTTTAATTGTGTTTGCTGCCTTCTTTGCTCCAGCACAATAGATATGATGTTGTAGTGCTGATTTTGGATTTATATTGGATGAGCAGTGAAGGACTTGAACCCCTTCTTGACCTCCAAACATCTCAGCAGGAATACAATCTTAAAACCTGGACTGCTATATAACAAAGTGACTGTTGATATCTTTGGGTCACAGACGTCTTTCATTACCTACAGACTTTTGAGATTATGCTACTTTCTCTCCTAGAATGTAAGTAAGGGGAATCGGCCATGCTTGCAGCTCTAGGCATTACTTAGACACAGCATTGCTTTGTGCTACATGCTACCGTGAGCATGCTAACATACTCACAATGGCAATGCTGCTGGCACTTGACCTCATAAAGTGCTGTTCTATGTACTGAAGTGTAAGCCAACACACAACATGCTTCATTGGAGGCCCATACGGAAGAGTAATCAACAGTTTCAGGATTTCCTGGAAGCCCCTCAAGTACCTTTGAGCTCCCAGACCCACTTCCGAAACACAAGGGGCCCAAACCGAATGACGTTTTTATGATGACATGGAAATACTGGCGTTGAGGCACGATGGCAACAATGGTGCCTTAACGGCATCATACTTTTACAAACAATGGCACCGTGTCTATTTTCGTTTATTTGATCCTTGATTTGGAGCCCTGCAGCACTTCCTCGCCGCCATTCAAGGTTATTGACCATTAGAGCCAGATAAGGGCCAGATAACACTGTGCTACTGTGCTGAGGACCCTTTGATAAGCAGTGGCACGAGCCTCCGCAAACCTCCGTCACTCTCAAGTCACCCTTGGACGACATGCAACCACAGGGACAGAAGTAATATGCTGCCTGGGAAAAGTGCCATTTACACAGAAATATAGAGCTCGATAAAATATTTTGCAGTTGAAAAACATACTAGGCCCCCAAATAGTCTTAGCATTTATGGAAATGTCTTCAACAGCAGCGTAGCTAGGAGAACTGTGGTTTTCCTTCAGTGCAAAAGCAGGCGAGGGCGCTCGTTTGGTTCACTTTTCAGTGTCACACTTACAAATCATATTCTGGCTCTCTGACAGCAGCTATCAGAGAAACGATAAGCCTCCCTGCTGTCTGACTGCAATCGTATCAATGACCTTGTTGATGGCGAGGGATTTCTAAGAAGGTCTACTCCTCTAAAGCACAATCAGTGGCAGAGAGATTGAACGCAGTGCAGAAGTATGTCAGACTGGTTCTTACATACTGGACATCACCTGCCAAGGAGACCCAAAACTGGCACACCAAGCGGACTACACAATGTTTTGGCAACGCTCCTCGTTTGCTATGCCAACATGGTAATTACTGCGCCAAAATGTTAATTACATTCCAACAGCTGTTCTATTCAGAATTACAACTTCAACTGGTTTCAGACCGTTTGTAGTCGGTGCGGTCGGGTCGATAAAAAGGAGCCTATTGGAGTTAGCTCGGGTGTGTTTGAAGATTACTTTCTCAGTAAACCTAGAACCCACCACTCTGGAAGAGGCAGGACGGCCTACACAGGGATAAAGTTACTGAACCCTGGGATCCTGGGCAAAAAAGCATGGGAACCAGCTTATCTAACACAGGGCGTGGCTGTAATAATACAGACAACAATAATCAGAAGAGGAAAGCAATAATGCTAATTGTCTTTGTCAGCATCCAGATTTAATAATTTAAAAAAACATTGTCCTTAATGATTTAAAATGTTCTTGTCTGCAATCAGTAGGAGGATTGAATAAAAAAGGAACTGGTGTTCTCTTATGTAATAACTAAAAGGACAAAAAGGACATGGATAAACGCTGACAGTGCAAGAGGAAGTGAGGACAAGATGCTCTGAATTTCCCCTGGAAGCAGTTTATCATGTCTTTCCAGAATGATCCAGAAAAACAAAACAAAAACATACTCTTCCTAAAAGAAGATGACGAGTTTGGGATTTTTTCCTTTTCTTTCCTCTTTTCAGTCACAGCCTCAAATGTGTGCACACGAGGCTTTGGGAAAACTATCCTTCTGGGAGGAAGTAAGTATGAAAACAGGAAGAAGGTAAGGAGGAGCTGTAAACGTATTAAAAAAAATAGAAACAGGACACTGGGATTCTTTCTGGTGTAAATAAGGTCAGTGTACGTTTGGACCAGACCTACAGTATATTCCAAAGCCAATCTGGGTTAATACAAAATGTCTCAATGTCTACCTTGTGACATTATAGGTTAACGAAGCCTGTCGCAGCATAACGAGATGTCAATGTTCATCCTTCCCTCCTACAGAGAAGATATATAATCAGATCACGTGTGGATATGCTACCTTTGACCGAGTGGAACTGTCATCTACAGAAAATAAAAACCAACTACTCTGATAACGGATGTATCTGGCATATGAGCCTTAGATGGGGCTGATAGTGAGTGACCTGCTATCTACAGTTTCTGGAATAACATATCGATTCTGAGGAGCGAAGATTTCCTATAAAACAACAAACCGACCTAGTATAAAACTAGAATATCACCCTACTATTACCCTCCTCACCTGAATTTCCCTGAAAAGAGTATTTTCTTTTTATTTGTAATATAAGGCACATTTCAGATAACTTTGAAGGAGAATAAAATTTGTAACCCTGACGCTCAAATCAGTGTCTTGCATTCAAGGTAAAGGTCATTTCTTTAGATATAAGAACAATGTTGCAGAAATTGGGGACTCAGATATTCAGAGGAGAGCGCTACATCTCATCTCTCAATCTCATGTGACCTTTGGGGTGAAAGATGGACAATGAGCACAAAAACTCTTTGTCTTCTCATGATGACATTAACGGAGAGAAGCGAGACAGTCAGACGACAGGACAGAGGTTATGTGCCGAGACTCGGCTGCACGACAAGAGACCACATGTGTGTTAAGCCAATGATCTGCCAGGACACCCAGTCAGGCCCGGCTTCAATCACGCAGCTTGGATGCCAGTATCGACCACAGGCGGTGTGATTATCTACTAATTCTATCAAAAAAGGGCATATTTAAGGAGCAGTTCAATAAAATACACAAACTGCCAATAAAAATGCCTGTCCAGAAATAGCAGCTTGATCATCACGTCCAAACCTCAACCAACGCAACGGCCTGTACTTATAAAAGCAGGACAATGACAGGGAGGGAAGGAGTGGCCAAAAGGTTTCATTAGAGAACTGTGCTGACGGTGTGTGTGACTCAGTCGTTTCATTTTAGCAGACAATGCTCGTTTAAAAAGGAATCTATTTTTCCCCCGATTGTGTCGTTGTCTCCAATGACGTGAAGATCATTTGTGGCCTTCAAGTTTTATCTAACACAATAACATGCTGTAACGTTCCGCCGTGAATTTACAGAATCAACGGCAGCATTATCGCCGGCACAAGATCTGATGTGGGAAACAACGTGTACGATAAACAATAATGGCTCTAGCACAGAGAAAAAAAGACACTAGAAGAAATAAGGTCTGTCTTCTTGTGTCCCTGAATGGTCATTTCTGATTCGAGCGCAGTATTTAGAGGGCCATCACTTCCCAAAAACATGCCCTTTAAAGGATCTAATTTAGGATTTATAAGAGTGTAAAAGCATGTTTGTGCTCCTAAAACTCAAGAGAGGAGCAGAGTTGTTTGAGGCAGTTTTCTGCTGTGTAACCTGTGTAACTAAGCAAGATTCAATCAAGCCCTTATTCAACGAACAGTAGGAATCTTGTTAAGGTTTGATTTGACTGAGCTGGTCACCTAATTGAGGACTAACCCATATAAACAAACAATGAATTAAACAGACAATGAATTAAAACAAGAAAAAAAATGAGCAGTTATGACAGTCTGACAAATAAGACAGCTTGACAACATAAATACAAAAAAAAAAAAAAGATACCCGTGTTTGTACCATACCTTTGTGTGCTCACAGCAGAGAGGCCACCGCAGACATTGTAGTGCAATTCTGAACTCTGCTGTGACGAGGGACCCGGGGGCTGGTCAGAGTGCAGGGCAAAAACAAACAGAGGGAGACGAGAGAGATAGAGAGACAAAAGAAAACGTGAGTTAGAAATGTGGAGCTGCTCATGTGAGGTCCGGTCAAGCCGAGTGCTCTCTCAGACCTACATGCACGGACTGATAGCAGCAGCCTTCCTCCTCGGGATTATGTTTCCTCCTCCAGCCTGCTGACAAGTAGCCATGTGACTCCCAGGACCCGTTCAACACTGAGTCAGAGGCTGCTGCTGCTCAGACACACAAATCTATCCGTCACACACAAATGACCTCAAACTTAAGGTGGATTTCTGTCTTGAAGAACCCCATAACAATGGGGGATTTGCATGTTTTAGTGCAGTGGTTCCCCCACCTGTTCGCCTCCTCTACAAAAACACAAAGCAACGGCACACTTGCAACTCTGGTTGCAAATGTCTACCAGTTCAATTAAAGAGAGATTATCCTCACTTTATTTGAATTCTTTTTATAGTCCTGAAAAAGTACAATTATCCAGTAATTCACTAAAGCGTTAAGAGGCAAGTTTGAAAAAATAAGCATCATTTTGTGGAGCAGAGATTGGCTTTTTCTGCTTTCCTCATCTATGAATCATCTCGCTGACAGCCATCACGCGACCCCTTGTGGAGGTCTCGACCCTGAGGTTGAGAACCATTAATTTAGTCCATTTAGGCCATGGATGTATAAACAACTGGATACAGCGCTGAAGTGGCGCCCCATTAATTCCTATTAAAGTTAAAACAAACTTTCAAGTATGAAATAACCCTTTTTTCCTGCAAGTGCATTAGCATTTCCATTAACGACATCTCCTGGCCTCGTTCTCATTCGCTTACACAGAGACTGGTGCTCTTCCTGTGGGGATTAAGGCGTACTACAACTACTAGTCATGCTAGAGTGATGTTTCATCACATGCTAACATGTTAAACTAAGATGATGAATGTAGTTTCCATTATGTTTGCTTAATATCAGCATGTTATCCTCGTCATTGTGAGCATGTTAGCATCTTGACGTTAGCGTTAAGGTAAGCACTGTGAGTTAACCTGGTTTGCATTCAGAGCGACGTAAGCCCTGTGTAACAAACTGCATTGAGCTAAATGCTAATGTGGCTATGCTAACATGCTTGTATGACAAGTCAGGTATAACATTTTGCGAGTTAATCCTCTTAGTTTAGCATGCTAGCATTTGCTAGCACTACACACAAAGCAATGTCATTAGTTTTGCAGGTATTTGGACATAGACAAAGAAAAATGGTGATGATATATAGAAATCATTATTATAATCAAAGTTCATCTAAAAGGGACCATAGAAATCATATCCGATAGTTATGCTATATTTAATTCTGGAAAAAAGTAAACAATGTTCCTCGTGTGAAAATAATGCATCGACTCTGAAAAGGCCTATTACAATCTCTTTCTCAACTGACAAAAGACATTCATGTTGCGATTGCAACACACAGACATTAGCTGAGTTGCTTGCAATGAAAAAGGCTTTCGACATAAAAAAAAAAAAATTCAAGGGTGACATGAAAGGGAGTGCCACAAAAGCCTGGTTTATAACCGCATACAAGCAAATGAATGACCTCTCTCATTTCAAACAGTACAGACTGTGAGACAAGGAGTGAGTCATTATGTCCTGGCTTTCTTTAGAACATTCTGCAACTTGACTTCTCATGAAGGGCAACTTTTCCAGGAAGCTGCTGAGCATCGGTAATGTGGTAAATAAGTAATCAATATCCTGAAAATAAGCAAAGCAATTGAATGCCGGCATTGTGTGTATATTAAGTTCAAGGCGAAACTAGTGCACATGAACTTCAGACATGTTTATAAATTTGCACAGGATGTTTATTCATGCATGCAGAAAATGAGTGGGAAAGCAATGACATGTTGCCTATTATACCGAAATTATTAACTCAACTTTTGATATAACTGTGGATGCTACAACACGGCATTTTAAGTACGCTCATCATTTTTTGTTCACCTGGACCATCCGCTTGTATTTGTATGGTTTAAGGGCAGACTTTCCTTCAAATACACCGCGGCATGCCAAAAGGCTCTTAGTGTATTTGGCAGTGGGGAAAAAAAAGCTTGTCATGTCATGGAGGAATCAACACTATTACACAATTAATCCCACCTAAAGTCATAAAAAGCCGCCAGATTAATTGTGTTTTGCAGCGAACAAAGAACGGTCCTGTGATCTAAACAAGTTGCTTACCCGCTCTCCAAATAATCAAGCGCTGCATTCCACATCAGCTTATATGAGCCTCAGGGCTAAAGAAATACCTCAGGAGGAACTTGACTGTGTGTGTGTGTGTGTGTGTGTGTGTGTGTGTGTGTGTGTGTGTGTGTGTGTGTGTGTGTGTGTGTGTGTGTGTGTGTGTGTGTGTGTGTGTGTGTGTGTGATATAATTGTTTGTCCCCGGGGATGAGGGATCACTGAGGAGTCACATGCGTGTCTTGCGGGGGAAAAGAAGCGCAGTCGAAGCCACGAGCAGCTAAAATTGAAGTCTGCATCAAAGTCTGGGGCTTTCCTCAATCCCCATAGTGTGCTAATAATAGCATTACCCACCGTGGTCAACCATATCAAGTGCCGTGACTTCATGCGTGCAAGGTCAATTGACAACTTTTTCCTAACCATGACCAACCGTTGATATGTATATTACACAACAAACGCCACAGAAGAGAAACACTGTCCTCATTCTTGTCGGCTTTTCAAGGTTCGAGGTCAATTTATTGTCACAAATGCTTTGGGGGCCAAATGAGGTGAAGTAAAGTTCATCTGTGCTATATGCAAACTATCTCCTGCACATTTAACGTTCTCACTGCCGAAAGAAATAAGAGTCAAATGCAATTAAACAAGATATTTTACACAATAAATACCTTTCGTCAACACAACTTGGAAATTCTCGCTCCAGCTTCTTGTTATTATCCTCTCCCTTCAAGTCTAAAAACAAGTACAAGGCGATATTAGACAAGCTGCTTACTTTAAAGACAACGGGGTATCGCATCACCATTCCATCAAAAACTGCAAAACTTCAAACTTTACATTAATTGACAGAAACTCACCAGAACACTGCTTAGTGCTCCTGCCCACTTAAGTCTCCTGTTCAGCTTGGTAATGCCGAGCGACCACGATGTAGCTGCACACCATCCAGAGCTGCACTGTTTGTGGATCTCTATGGGGATTTGGCGTTGGCGTATGTTGATGGCTGTGTCTGTCGCCTCTGAGTGTTTTAGCCTGAAATAGCTCAGCAGTTTAGAAGTCACCCATCAACCTCCTCTTTCGACATGCAGACGTTGATACCTCAACGCTCTGTTATTCGCAGTCCGGTGGCCACACTAACTTCACTCAAAACTTGGAGGGGTCCTGCACTTTAGCATGGCCGTGCTAAGTTATGTGCACACAGTCACTGGAGCACTTCCAGTATCGCACACGGAGCTAACAGCTGCGCTCAAGTCAACGCATGCCCATCTTTATCTCGCTCTTTGTCCCATCAGGGGCTTCAGCCAGCAGCGGCCGTGCTTACGGCTAAGACAGCACCTGTCTTTGGGGTCAAGAGGGATTGAAGGGGCAACTAAAAACTGGCAGCTTACATAATGCCTGCCCATTGTCCTCTACTCTAGAAAAGAAAAAAAAGGGATCACCACAAGTATTTTTATACCTTGAGGAGGGTTAGGAGTGTAGAAAGCCAACAATACACGTTCCCAAATGGAAACAAAATGTCATGTGGAAACATTGTTACTGCGTGCAGACTGAGAAATGGCCTTAAGCTGCATGTAACAAGCTATATCAGTGAGTTAGAATATGAAAGGTTTGTGGTCAAGAGAGAGACAGAAAAGTTGGAAGAGTGATGCAAGCATGTCAACGGAGATCTCACGTAACATTTAACACATAATTAGGGGTCACCAGAGGCCCCACAATGCAATATTGTCACGATACTAAAGTCATGACGCAATTGGGATTCTAAACATTTAGCAAAATGCTGAGTATTGTGAGAACATATATTGTCATAAATCACTGTCCAACCACTGCTCCATCTTTGTTTTGACCAACTTTCTGACCCGCTGTCTTTACTCACGATCGCACAAAAAAAACTAAGCATCCATCTACTAGACGGGAAAACGCAATTGTTACCAAAACATTTCATTTGCAAAATAAATACTGATACTTGGCAACCATGCATTGATACAATATTGCCACGCAAATATATTAGTGTAGAAGAAGAATTAAATTAAAAAATTGAATTACCTCACAGTTTTAATTTCATCCTAATGTTCCCCTCTCTTGTACTTATCAAGTGTCCTGCTGATATCCTGAGAGAGACCTTTTGCCCTCACCCGGAAAAACTCTGAGAAACTTCACAACTCAGCTATCTCACGTTGATCAATCAAAGCCCAATGAATGGACTCATTCATTGACATTGTGAAGAGAAGCCAGTCTTGCTCCGAGAGCAGACGCACCTTGGACTTCTCAGGAAGTCTGTTTTCTTTAGGAAAAAGATGCGAGTCAAGGCAAATCCAATCACCACACCTTTCCCTGCTTGCTTCATTTAACTGTATATATTCTGCCCAGAGTCCCCCTCTAGTCAGAAAGGATTCTACAGCTTTCCTCACTGACGGTGATTAAATCTCATCTGAACCAGCCACAGAACCGGACCTGGAGCGTTTTTCCTTCCACACTATGTAGCACCTGCTACTGGTCTGTCCAGTTCCAGAATTGTTAGGCTGTGGTGCTTTTCTTGTCATAGTCACATCCAGGGCTGCTCGGGTTGCACCAACTGCACAAAAGATAAAGCCGCATTCTCACAGAAACATGGTAATTGTGGAGCTTTAAACCCGGTGCACTAATTACTGTATTTACTCTTGTGAGACTCAGACTGGGACGGAAATAAAATAGCCTGTAATACATCCTGGACTCCAAACATGGTACTATGGTCAAATACAAATAAGCCATTATCCATTTTCTTGTGTGGCAAACAACAGACACAAAAGACTGTGAAATACATAAGAATTCAAATTTACCGACATGGGAAAGGAACAGCAGAGGAGGTGGTGGGGGAAAGTGGCAAAGATGCTGATTCTAGTTGAATTTATGCTAAAAATGTGGTAGAGAGACTACAAACTCCAGACAGATTAATGGGGTTTAATGTGAGAGGACAGTAGCCCACACTGTGCACGTTCCAAGGTGCGCTGCCAAAGCACTTAATAGTGATTAAATCAAACTTAGTCGACTGCAGCGAACCAACAGCCAAGCAAGCAAAACTGAATGGGAGCCAAAGATGTGACTTGACAATTTATACAACACAGTCCAAAAATAACAGAGTACAGCCTCACATATTTAATAAACTGTTTATCTGGAGAGGGGAAGGTAAAATAAACACAACGTAGAGAGGCTATGACAAAACAAAAAAAAGCTTATCATCCACCTCTTTTCCTTCCTTGTCTTCCTGCATGACTAAGCAATTCAACAAGAATGTGGCGAAAGCTCATTTGTCTTTTCAAATGTTTTCCCCCCTCTCCAGCAAATCACCACATTGTTGTGACAAATCAGTTTACTCTGGGTGACATATTCCACTGAGGCGAAGGAAAACAGATAAGAGCCGAGACCGTGATCACGCAGATAAGATGGATCTGTCTGATGTGTTAAAAGCACCGCGCAGGATTTACGCCACAAAAGGAAGCTGAACCGCTCTGGAATTCGAGAGCGGAGATCGAACAAGGTCAGATTCGCCAAGGCAAACATTTCAGAACCCGTTACTGTACGAGTCCTTGAAGCGCTAAGGTTGGCGAGATAAAAAAAACATCCCCGTGGTATAATTCACTTAGATCTAACAATCTCCAGCAGAAGAGAACAAAAAGTGAAGTTCCTCCTGAAATAATCTGGCGTGTGCACATAGAGATGATGTTGGGTGAGTCAGCAGAAGGGACACATCCTTCCTCCGTGCTGCCAGAGGGCACGTCCTGACATCTATTCAGCCACGTGACAGAACCAAACTGGGGTGCAGGGGCCTGAAGGCGTCCCGGAGAGGGTTTCAAATGGGTCGACGGCACCCATATGTCATAAATCTGACTTAAAAGAGTGCAGTCTACTGCAATAACATCTTATCATGAACCCATCCCTTGCTTAGAAATGATGACAAATTGATCATAAACAGAGACAAGCCGTAACCAATACATTTGAATTTAACTTTCATTACACAAGAGTTTCTGCCACTGAAGTTGTAATGTCATCCAACCTGCATGTGCAACCATAACCACAACATAAGCCTATTCAAAACACCCTCGTCCATAAATCCCCATTTCAAATGTTAATAGGAAAATGAGTTAACTGGCTAGAGCCGATCCCAGCTATCATTAGGCGAAGGCCGGGCGCACCCTGGACAGGTCGTCAGTCTGCAAACTGTCATAAGTTTCCCTGTTAAAACTCGAGAGCAAGCTCAGCATCTTTATTTATTTTTCATCTTTCCTGTCAAACTCGATCCATCTTGTAGTTTCCACGATGCGTGGCTGTCTCAATAATCCTGTTCACATTAACCTTCAGCATATTTAGCACCCACCTCCCTCCCTCGGGGTCGTCAGACTGCAGACACTTGTCAAAGTAGACACTTGACTTGTCACAGCAGGAAACGCAAAAGGTGGAAATAATTACACAAACCATGGCTCGGCTCCAGTAATGATTTTACTGCGGCAATTAATTTATATTAGTTTCACCTCTGTTTGACAAGTCAAAACACCCGGCTGATGGTGACAATATCACAAGTGACACGCCGGTTTTTCTGGTTTAGATCATTACACATTCACTGTTGGTAAAAAAACAAGAATAAATAACTTATTTGGGGTTTTTGTAGGCTGTTGTAAGCAATTTGTCATTTGTGAGGCATAGTGTTATAGTATGCTCCCTCATTAGTGTGCTCCACTTCCACCTCCCAAATCTATGGTACAATAGAACAGAACAAAACCCCAAATGGAGGTCAATGTGATGCTGTTTTTATCTCTCTCTCCCTGATAAACATAACTGTAAAATATATTAGTGTTTTGGACTTTTGGTCCAGTTCTATTGTTACTATCCATGGGCTTTGGAGGCACAGGAATCAATGGTATCCATTCATATTTAATATTTAATAAGTGGCCCAACTGACAATGACAGCGCTTTATAATGAAGCTGCTGTCCCACCATTGAGCATCACATTTCCACACTGCAGCTACTGTCTGGAGGAGGAGGAGTGGACCGCTAGCTTGCTAGGACGAGGAACTCCTCCGGTGTAACCGTTACCGTTGACTGCTACTACAGGTGGAAGGCTTAAAACCGCGACACAACTAGTCGGAGCCCACTTACGGGACCTTTATTACCTTGGTTAACAAGCTGAGGAACACAGCGAAGTCACTCAGCGGCGGCAGCGACGGCAGAAACGGTCACTTTCCGTGCGTGTGTGGCAGTTGGTAGCTGTCAATGACGCCTCCTTCTCGGGGGAAATAAGTCAACGGCCGAGGCCAGTTTATCGTCGCGCTCCAAAAATTACATTTAAATAAAAGCGTTTTCAAAAAGCGGAATCCTTCTAGGGCTCACAAATCACACACGCAGACCCTGGCTTATTTACTCACCGGTGCCTGGTACTCACCTCAAACTCTATCTGAATGACTCGCTCGACCGGCGTCAAACCCGCCAAAATAAAACCGCGTTCACTTCCGGTACGGAATTCAACTGGAAACCCTTCGTGACGAGCATACACAAAAGCGTGCATTCACCACCACCCCCTAAAAAAACAATATTATATTTAATAATGAGCTCATAATAAATTAACGATAGCAGAACATCAGATAACAGGCTTATGATGCCATTTCGCGCCTTTATTTTGAAACCCACGTGAATTAAATTCCGGTTTTACATTTAAAATTCTGGCAACTTGTTGACATTTTTTTCTTTCTAGGGAGAAATTGTTGCGCCTGCGTAAATCATGATTCATATTTCCTGATGGAGGGCGTCATACCGTTATGATGACACGTCCGGCGACATAAACAGTCCCTTTGTCATCGTGTAGACTATTGAACACGTGATTTGGCATAAAGTTAAGTGGCAACTGACTTTTCATTTGCAAACTGAATTTAGTCAGAATCAGGAATCCCATCATTTCATTTTTTAAGTCAAGGTCCTGCAAATCGACATAATAGTGCAATTATGTGCAAATATTGTTGAATAAACATTTGAATGACTGATATAACAGGTTACCCTCTATATTTGAAGGAGGGGAGAAGCTGCAACAGGTTGTGTCCAGGGTGTGAAGGGTCCTTTTCTGGACTCTCAAGTAGTTATGTCAGCATATGTCAGTTGATTCTCCTTGGAGAACTAACATCATTATCACAAAAACAAATTAAATGTGAGTTTAATCAATTAGGCCTTTAAAATGCGATAAAATAGGCCAATGACAAAATATCCAAAACAGCCAAAAATAATAATTTGGTACCATATAAAGCCTTAAAGCATCACATCATCATCAACTTCCTGTTCTCAAGGACAAGAATAGACTTTGAGCAAAGAGCCCCCAAAGCTGGATGACTAATAATCAACTGGTTTGTGCAAATTTAATAACACATTTGTTTAACAACATGTACCAATAAAGCATAAGTTATGTTAATATATAATATATATGTTAATATATTTTTCACATTCTCTATCCCTTATTTATGAGTGCCAGTCCTCACCCCTTCCTGTTGTTCTGTAGTCAACTGACTATCACCTGCCCACACACACCTGCCCCTCATTTCCCCTAATTACTCACCTAGTAATATACACCAGTCCTATTATTATGCTTCACAGCCACAGTGGTCCAGCCTTTGTTCACTCTATCTGCCTAATGTCTGCTAATATTCGTTCTGTCTGTTTTTGCTATTTGTCTGCCTTCCTGCTTCCTATTCGGGCACACTTGGCTTTGCTGACTACCTACCTGTTGCCTTTTATTTTTTAACAAAGACCAAGTAAACCGACCATTAACAGCATTTGTATCCGCTCTGTCTGTGCGTCCTGCTTTCAATTTATACAGGCTTGGCATCCTGGAATCAACTATGCAGCACAACATCTGATCATTTCTCATATCATGTTTTATGTCTACAATTATTTTGATTTTTTTAGAGTGAAAAGGAGGGAGAGAGATGGGGACGACATGCCGAAACGGCCGCCAGTTGGATTTGAAGCCAGCGTTAGCCTCGGTACATGCAGAGGCGCTGTTTGTGAACAGGCAAGGCAGGCAACTGCTTGGGGCCCCGAGTTGCCAGGGGGCCCCCGAGACTCGGCCCGAGGGCTGTTTTATGAATGTTTAAAAAATCAATTTGATGCCCGCCGCCGCCGCCACTGCCGCTAAAGACCACAATGGAAGACAGAATTAAAAAAGATACTTTTTTTTTCAACCGACCTCCTCATAAAAATAAAGTGTAAATAAACTAGTTAGTTATTATATGGTTTTTATTGTTCTTGACATTTATATATGCACATTTTGAATATAAAAAACGTTGGTTTCATACATCTTTCGTTGGCGTCAGATTATTTAGAAGATTATTATTGTTATTGTTTAGTCAGAAGGGCCCCACTGAAAATTTTGCTTGGGGCCCCAACAGACTCTAGAATCGCCTCTGGGTACATGGGGCGCCAACTCTACCACTGAGCTATCCAGTGCCCCATGTCTATAAATACTTTTAAACAAGCTGTGCAAAACATACATAACATTCCACAGCAAATACTCCCAATACTTTGGGGGAATTTGGACAGAGAACATCCTCATGTTACTGATAGTATCACCATTTATTCTAGTAGTGGTAGTAATTCCTTTAAAGTAGTGGTACTGGAGCAGGCCTAGCTAAAGTAATTTAAAGTAAATCTCCCACATTTTTGACCGTTTATAATAATGATTTTACAATGTTAATTACATGCACATCAATACAAACAGAGTAAGAGTGACCCCTAGTGGTGATGGGCGGGTATTGAACCCGGCTGTGGTTCACCTGCTAAATGAAGTAATTGCAGATCCTTTCTTTCTTACTTAATGTATTTATTTATATGTGGTTTGATTCTGTCTACGTCACTTTTGGGAGTGTGTGCTGTACATTTTCAGGTTGCACAGATTACAAGGACATCTTTAATCATATGTGATTATATTTTTGTTCGGGGGCGGTGGTTGGGGTTTGGCTCTGTCAATCACTGAGAGGTTGACCGGATTTGTGCACCGCTGCGTCAGTTGAGGAAAAAAAAAACTCCCGACTCTCCGCGGTGTTGATAGGCCAGTTTCTTGTTGATATTCTTGTCAATCTACGAGTCAAAGGGCTTCTGTTCAGCGTTGCTAGCATAACGAGCGGCGCTGCGGACTCCAAACCAGGAAGTCAACCAAGTCCCCGATTAACATCAGCTCAATATTGATATTCATCCATCAACACTGACGCAACGGCATGAGTTCTGCTGCCCCTCCGGTAAGCTACACATAACCGAGCTGCGCTGGGCATGACAACACATTTTTTTTAGCTTGCTAGCTGCTTTAGCCTCATCGTCATTTTTTTTTTTCGGCTAACCGTTAGCCGCCGTGCTAACGCCGTTTGTTGACAACCTCACTGTACCGCAGACATAACAACATACAGAGCGTTAGCTGTAAGCTAGCTGGTCGTCTGTGGGCTCGTGTGGAATCGCTGTGTATTAACGCATTTACCCCGACAGAGGCCAGTTAAAGGCTCGAACTTTGCGAGGAAAATTACAATTAAACATTCTCATTACGCCTTTATAATCCATGACTATTAATATGTATTTAATAATAATACCCCTTTAGCCTACTGTTATAAAACATTAAACAACGCGCATTTAAAATAAGTAAATAATAAAATAAGTTGCGCATAGAAACTAGATATTTATATCTAACATGTACTTACAGAATATACTATTGTTATGCCTTGTAATGCACCATACATTCGTAGTGGGAACTTAAATGTTGTGTACTTTGGGTTGTGGATGGCCCTTTTGATGCTTGTTGTTGTTTTGCAGACTATTGGGGAGTTATTCCTCATCCTCAGTGAGATGGGGTTCTCAGAGGAGCAGATCCAGGCAGCCGTACAGGCGGGGCATTTTTCTGTGTCGGATGCAGCTGAGTGGTGAGTCCTAGCCCCTTTTTTTTAATACAATCTTAAACAGTTGGCATTGATTGTCCAGTGAATCACTTTTGTATGTCTCTGTCATATGTCGACAGGCTCTTGCAGGGTCAGTATCCACGGCACAAGTTGGTCAAGCAGTCATCACAGCCGGCTGAGACGGCATTCGCTGCTTTCAACCCACCCAAAGAGGCAGCAAGCACTTCAGAGACCCATACGTCTCCTTCTGACAGCAGAGGTATGACACCAAGCACTTTGTGTAGGACTGGGTTCACCTTTAAGGATCGGGAGTCACGTTTTGTTTTTTTCTGTTTTTGCTTAAACAGCATCTCCTGCATTGGTGCTGAAACCGTCGCAGTCCGGCGCCCTGTCCCCTGAACCACTACCAGTCGAGTCCCGCATCAAACAGGACAGGGGTGAATTTGAAGAGCAGCAGAGGCAACGTGTTGCTCAGGAGGCCCGAGCAGAGAGAAGACAAAAGAAGCAGGTCAGCATTGCTGAAACGTCTGGTCGCAAACAGTGCCAAATCACCTGGACTGGCACAGAATCAAATATTTTACTGTGTAATCTCAGAAGTAACGTCTTGTCTCTGGCCAACCAGGAGCGCGAGTTGGTGTTGAAGCGGATAGCCGAGGATCGGAGGAGCTTGCAGCAGAAGAACCAGACCAGCGCTGCCACAGAGGCGTCTCCCCCAGGTGGTCAAGGAGGACAGAAGCTTGGAGGAAAGACTCAGACTAATGTGGATAACAACTGCGTCCTCATGGTGAGGCGATGAAGATTTGAATGCCTGCGTGTGATGTAGATAAAGCCAGAATTGCTGATCTCGTGTGTATTTTTTTTGCTGCAGATTCGACTCCCATCTGGCGAGTCCATGCGTGAACGCTTCCCAGCTGACGCTCCCCTGCGAAGCGTCGTGGAGCACATCGCCGGGCGTCACCCCTCCCTACCCTCGTTTTCTCTCCTCCAGGGTTTTCCACGGAAACGCTTCGGGGAAGCTGAGCTCGCTTGTTCACTGCACTCCCTCGGCCTGACACCGAACGCTGCACTGTGCATTCAGACCACTCCACCAGAGACGCCACAGGACCCACCGAGTCCTGCACTACCACCGAGTCCTGCACCACCACCGAGTCCTGCACCACCACCGAGTCCTGCGGGTCCACCGAGTCCTGCAGGTCCACCATCAGCGGGACAGAACGAGCCCTCTCCTTGTGATGTTTGTCCTCAGCCACATATCCCTGTCCTGGAGGGGGCGGGAGGGCAGGACCTTGTTCTGCCGCCTCCACTACCCAACCAGCTGTGGGAGGAGGCGGTGAATTACGCAGGGATACCTGGAGTTGGTCCTTCCCTGATTGGGCCGTCTCACTTCTGGGGTAGGTATTAAATACTATTTTAAATGATTGTAAAACAGCTCCTCCACTTTGCAACTCTATATGCTCAGTTGTTTCAACGAACCAGAGTGTTGGAACATTACTTGAGCATTATGCAAACGGCATTATCTGACATCCCTGTTGCTGTTCAACAGGCCGAGGCCAGAGGTTGGTTCCTGGAAATGTGGAGGACGCTGCAGGCATAGAGGTCGACGATGAACAAGGAGAAGAGGACGAACCACCTCACATGCTCAACGGTACTACTCCCTGTCTCTGGGGTTATGCAGAGACATCATTCCCCCCCTCCCCCTCCTCTTCCTTCATCCACACATCTATTTATTCATCCATGTAAAACCTTTTCTTCTCCAATGCCAGAAACTGAGGCCCCTGGCCTCCTACTTGCAGCTTTTAGAGTAACCATCCAGTTTCATACTGTATGTTACATAAGTTTCCCAACATCTGACCGACTGCCCCAGTAATGTGTGTCATATGTTAGAAAGATTAGGATGGGGAAATATGTAGGTGAATGCCCCTTCCTGTCCAAAATATAGTACACAGGTCAGAACTGCTGAGCCCCACCAGTGAGAACTGAGATCCCAGAGTGCTTATAGCCGGGTGGCCAATCATATCCAGTCTTTCAAAGCACATGGTTGTGATATAGTGTTCTGTATGCCTGCCGGACCAGAGTTAAAAGAGCTCAATCCCAGTTGAAGCTTGTCGGAGGAGAATCAAGGATCCAGAACAGAAGATGTTGGTGCTGATGAGAGGTGTGGGATGTAAAAACAAACGCTCAAGAACGGAAATGCGACTTTTATGGTGTACATCTGAGCTTCATCTCGGTGGTATTGGAAAATCCTTGTGGCTTACAGTTGTTACTTTTTCCCAGGAATGCCGCGGCTGCCGTTCTTTCCGGAGAATCGGATTCGTGGAGAATTTGAGCCAAGGCACCACTGGCCAGAGCAAGGCAATCGACTCAGGTGGGTGTCTAGACAGCATGGCAATAATGCTGTGTGAGAACTGTGATTTAATGCAACTGGTGCAATATTTTTGGCTGGATTACAATTACATTAAATTACTAAATTGGCCTCAAAGACAGTTGTGTTGGTGTGTTTCAGGGAGGCTCCAGAGGAGGACCCAGAGCCTGAGGATGTGAGAGTTCAGGAAGGGCCTGGAGCTGCAGGTCTGGCTGCGGTGGAGCGTCTTCAAAGAGCCGCGCAGCAAGAAGACCCCCGTGCCTCCCAGGGACAACCATCACCCCCTAAAAAACCCTTCAGGGCACCCAGCGTGCCGTCTCTATGTGCCTTGGCAACCCGTGCAACGGTCCACCTCATGACCGGTGAGAAACCACGTAGAATAATCACTGTAGTTTCCCCAATCTTCCAGGAAACTGTGTCTCATTGCTTTGCTCGCTGCCGTCATTCTTGGCCCCGTGTCTCCACTCTCTCAGCTCCCAGCATGCAGTACAGCAGCAGTCTGGCATGCCTCACCCCGGAGCTAGCGGAGCTCCTGCTGAACCACATGTCCCGTGAGAGGCTCCTGCGTCCGCGCACCCTGGAGCTGTTCTTCGGTTGCCCAATACAGAAGTTTGTCCTAAACTGCTACCCTTACTCCACCAATGAGCTCCTGCGACAGTTACGGGCCTTCACAGCACTGAAGCACCTGAGTCTGGTCAACTCGCCTCTCATCACTGGTATAGAATGGATGGTTTTTTCTGGCTTTTCAGATATCAATTTTTCTGTTGGACTTCTGTTATATGTTTGATCAATGTGCTAATTGATTTTAATCTCCAACAGACTCTGGTCTGTCAATCCTGTCCAGCCTGGTCAAACTCCAGCACCTCAACCTGGCCTCCTGTAGCAAACTGACCGACTCCTGTCTGCAGCATATCACAAGTAAGACAATCTGCCCTGTGAACCGCGCTCAGATTGTTACCGGAGGGGAAAAGAATACATTATGTAACACCACTTCATAAGAAATTACAATTACGTGCAAGAATGCCAGACCCCAGCATAAGCTGCTTTGTGCTAAGTACGTGTATTCGGTGCTGAATGGGATTTGCCTTGATGATTTTTGTCACGTATATCAACACGTTGTCCTTCTTCCTGTGTCCACAAGGTTTAAAGAGCCTGTGTTTCCTGTCCCTGGACCAGACCAAAGTGACAGATGCTGGGATGGTACTGTATCTCCAGTCGGCTCCGTCCTGTCTCTCTCAGCTCAGCCTGAACCAAACGGCTGTGACTGAAGCCACGCTGGCAGTCCTGCCCACCTGTGTGCCACAGCTACGGCTCCTCAGCATCAAGCAGACTAAGGTACCCCAGCTCCACTGATCAGGAATCACGCCTGCTAACACAACAGAACAGTTCCTCATTTCTTTGCCTTTGCGGGTGTTGTTCTGCCAGGTCAGGAATGTGTCCGCTTTGGCAGAGCTGTCCAGCTTGCAGACTCTAAACCTGGATGGGACGGGTGTGACGGAAAGCTCTCTGGAGAACCTCGCCACCCACCCTTCCCTGTCTTCCCTCAGTTTGGCGGGAATCTCCGTAGCTGACGGTAATCACGCCCTGCAGATCATCTCGGGTACGTAAATGGATGAAAATTACCAGACAGAGTGAAACAAAGTCTGTCGTGAATCAAGCTCTTAGAGGGGTTTTTTTTTTTTACTTTCCTTCCAGGTCTGAAGTTGACTCAGCTGACCCTCCCTGGACGCCACTCTGTGACAGACAGCGGGCTTTCATTCCTCTCTAAACTATCTCTGATCCTAGAGCTGGATCTGACCGACTACACACAAGTCACAGACCAGGGAGTCAACCAGCTCTCTACCATGAACAGGTCAATCCCACACGCAGGTCATCATAACAGAGGTTTTGGTATGTTCTCAACAGGGATACTGATGGAAGTATTGTGTGTTCAGGTTGAAGAAGCTGTCACTTAGCAACACGCAGGTGACCGACGCAGGACTTCCCTCGCTGCGCGGCCTGCAGGAGCTGCAGGAGCTCTGTTTGGACCGGACAGCAGTCACCAGCCGAGGAGTGTCCGAGCTCATCATCTGTCTGCCGCACCTTCAGGTGATTTCTACCGCCGATATTTCTGTCAGCTGCCCAGCACAAGCTTAGTTTAAGAAATGGTATTAAAATAATATATGCTGCCCTGCAATTTAAACTATTTGCCATAATAAACACAGGTTAACTTATGTCACATATAATACTGGTTTATCTCACCTCACTACTCTTTAATTAAAGGTTAAAAGTGGTTTTCAAAAATACTGTTGTGAAAATGTGATAACCCAGCACCAGTGTGTAGGATTTAGTGGCATCTAGTGGTGAGGTTGCAGATTGCAACCAGCTGAGGACCCCTCTGCTCACCCCTCCCTTTCAGAGCTAAGCGCTCATTCTAAGCTAACAGAAAACTAAAAATTATTATTATTTCCCCCCTTAATCCTAAACACTGGACCTTTTTGATGTGGGACCCAGAAAGGGGGTTGCCAAGTTAAGGTACGGTTAAGTATTCATGACATTATTGATGTTTTTTTTAGGTGTTGGGGTTAGCCAGCACCCAGGTGGGAGACACAGTAATAAGAAGAGGTTTGATCCGCTGCAATCAACTCGTGAAGCTTAATCTCAGCCGCACACGGATCACAGACCACGGTAAGATCAAACTCTGACATCAGTGTCCCGTTCTTCAGCTGACTCCCTTCTTAGTCACAAATCTATGTTGATTCTTATGCTTTCCCTCAGGCCTAAAGTTCCTGAAACACATGCATCTGGCTCAGGTGAACCTGGAATGCACCGGCGTGAGTCTGATGGGTATCGCGAGCCTCCTCTCTTCCACCAACATCAGCAGCATTCGGGCCAGCAACACTCGCGTCATTCCTCCTGATGATGTCTCAGATGAGGAGTGGGAAGCCCAGTGAGCAGCGATACCTTCGGCTGGTCCACGCATACTGTAGATGAGTGCTGCGGTCCCCCATGTCGCCCCTGAAGCACGCCGCCGTCGGGATTCTCCGAGATGCAGCGTAACCGAAACACTCCTATTTTGCACTGTTTCAACTGCAGCTAGTGTCACTAATCTGTCAATCACACACGCTACCAATTTGAAACCTTAAATCAGAGCCTGGCGTTAAAAAAAAAAAGTTAACATATCAGAATTAATCTGCATTAACTTGCATACACTGCAGCCCTTTGGGGAAAAAAACCCACCCGACAAAACGTTAAAGCTTTACCTGCAGCATTATAGGTTGGAGATTATCAGTTTATGCTGATTGGCACCATTTGTTGATTCCAATGTGACATCACACAGCATGTATTTTCAGACTGTAATGACTATTGGCCTCATGTTTGAATTAAATGAAAATCTCAATAAGTCAATTTAGCTAAATGTGGTTGAAGATTTTTTTTGAAGGATGTGAAGTCAGATAATGTCTTCCAAAAACCAGTCTATTAAAATTGAGTTGGAATGATCAGAATACATTTCAAACTAGGATGTTTATTAGAATGAGTACACTTTTTTTTTTAATATCCTGCTCTATATCTGGATCCATGACGTTACATGATTGATCGCGACATCGTTTTCTTGTGACACCAATTTGTTAAAACGAGAAATGTTTAAAATGGGATAAGGTCGTACTTTATAACAGGTTTCCCCATTTAAAGAGTTGATTTATGTAGTTTTAACAAGTTTCCTGTTGGAACAAAAACATGTTCTGTAATTCAAACGAGAAAAATGTTAAAACATGTAAAAGGTCTCGTTTAAATTGATTTTATGAGAAACTGAACATGTAGTCGTCCTGGAAACAAAATGAGGCGTAACTTTAAAGCTGTTTGCAACAGAAACCATCTGATTTTATGACTAAGCTAACACCTGTATGGGTGTAACCATGAGTCATTTTTTTAAGAGCATATGCTTGGTGATTCATTGGATTTTTTTTTAAATGGCTGTTGTATTAGTTATGCCAAGAAATGCCACTATCTTTTCAGACAACCCAGCAATTTTAAGTTGACATGGAAGGCAGAGTGAGCAGCAGCAACACGGTGTAGAGACTAAGAGGAGGATCTATGCAGCCATGGGGCTCACAGGCCAGAATCCAAAGCAAACCTATTTTACTCGTCACGTTTTGTCCTCTTGTTTACAGAGATGTAAAATAGTTTATTTTCCCTAAAAGGCTTTTGATTTTTGGATACAAGCACTGTATTCGTTAAGTGTAAAATGAATAATAAAACCTTCTGAATCTAAATATGCTGTTCTGTTTATTCAGACAAACCTTTATTGCATTACATTGTTAAATAAGGAACTGTTTAAGAACTGCTCTTTTACACAGAAAAAAAAAAAAAAAGAAGTCAACTTTTAAATATCATAAAATATGACCTAAAAGCTGATGCATAAATGATGGGATAAAACAGAACATTTCGGAAAAATAAAACTTTTCTATGAAGACAGCACAATGGAATGCATTCCAAAATGCACTGAGATGCTTCGGGTGAATCAGCCAATCAGAGTGCAGCCTGAGGTGAAAGGAGAGAGGGGTGGGGGGTGGGGGTGGTGATCGGGTCAGGTACGGCACTGTCAAACCGAGATGGAAATACAGTACAACATGTACAAGAGACGTGTCCAATAAGATGTATAAGAGATTGTTTCAGTTCTAGTTACGACATTTCCTGTGTAAACCCTGCTCATTGCGTCAGGAGCTGGCAGGTCAAATCCATGATACAAGATAAAGGAGTGACTCAGTATGACGTTCCTTCAGATGTCATGCGCTTGCTGCTTTTGGATCTTTGATTTTAAGTGCTCCTTGTACGCCAGGATGTCCCTATTCCACTTTGTGATGGTTTGATTCTCGCAAACCCAGATCTCCTGAGCCACCTGGAAAAAAATAAGATCACACACACAAGTTAAATGCTGCACCCATTTACAGCCATATGTCAAATTAATCCATTGAATGATTGATATTTACCTGTTGAATTAGCCTGAAGTCGTGGCTAACTAGCATCATGCCGCCGTCAAACTCATTGACGGCTTCTGCCAACGCGTCAATGGTCTCGATATCCAAGTGATTGGTGGGCTCGTCGAGGAACAACATGTGAGGGTTCTGCCAGGCCAGCCAGGCAAAACACACCCGGCACTTTTGGCCATCTGACAAGTTCCTGATAGGACTGACCTGCAAAGAAAGTCAAGTGTAAAATAACAGCTGCAGAAAGACAAATAAAACACAAGCCCTTTCCCATTTGATATTATCTGGAAGAGAGCCCCAATCCTACCTGCTGCTTCCCCGTCAGTCCGTAGCGCCCAATGATCTTCCTCATCTCCTCCTTCTCTTTGATATCAGGGTAACACTTCATCATGTACTCCAAAGGAGACAAGTCCAGCTCCAGCTGCTCTGTTAGATGCTGTAAGATGAGCAGATAGACAGGAAACATTTAGTTTAACAGCAGATATATGTTCTGGGAAAGACTGCTCCCATGTCTGGCACAGCATGGTTTTAGCCCTGAATCAGATGGAGCCTTTTAAGATCACAAATGCTCTAGGGTTGTTGAAGTCTAGATACAATGAAACATGCCTTATTACCCTTTTAGATCACATAGTCGCGTTGTGAAGTGATTTAACAGAAGAGTAGGTGGAATCTGTATTTACATTAATAATTCAAATTTCTTATTACAAAACATTAAGTATCCTTAGCTAAACTAGTGGCAACCAATTTCAACCATTAATATGACAATCAACCTGCAACATTTAGCAACAAGGCAGGTGTTGAGCAAGGCATGACAGTCGTCTGTAGCTCTATATGAGCTACAGTTTAAGTCTACCCACTTCTTAGCAGTTCAATCAAATACAAAAAGAGTCTCATAACTGTGCACCACTCAAATAATCCATTTCAGTGGGACTTTAAAAAGTCTGTACCTACCTAGGTATAATATATCATTTGAGAGTTTATTTACCAGACTTATGCATCCTAACAAACCCATTGCTAGTGGACTACATTTACCATCAGTGCCGATCAGATACACACATAAAAAGTAGTGTATTTTTTTAAACATGCAAGCATATAGCGTAGCCGTCAACAGGCTCAGTGTTTTACCTGGTGATATCTGCCAATCTTGACGTGAGAATGTTTGCGGATCATGCCATCAGTGGGTAGGAGCTACAAAGAGGAAAAAAAGAGAATGATCTTGAAAACCGACACTGCAGGTTGTTGTGAAATAACAATGGGGAAACAACACTGTGCCTACCTCTCCCATCAGCAGCTTCAGCAGGGTGGACTTCCCTGCTCCGTTGGGGCCCACCAGAGCCACTCGGGTATCCAAGTCAATACCAAACTCCAGGTTTCTATATATGTGCGGCTATAGGAAACATTAACAGATGAGTGAGACTAAGAAATACATCGATGTGGGTGAACAAAGCTGTACTCACTATATTAACTATACTTACTGTGTTGTCACTGTACTTGAAGCTCACATTCTGAACCATGATAACCGGAGGAGGAATCTTCCCACAGGGAGGAAAAACAAATGACAGAGTCTGTGGGAGACAGAAGCAGATGTTATACCACAATATTCATGTGACCTCAAAATGCATCTCAAAAGTCTGAAAACCACCGTCCTGAAGGATACTGAAAGTAGTTTCCCCAACTGTATTCGTACCTTGTCATTCACAACTTTTTCAGTCAGGCCTGAGGCCACCATCTTCTGCAGTGTTTTCTCTTTGCTCTGTGCCTGTCGTGCCAGCTTTGCAGAGCCATGACCAAACCTGGCAATGTAATTCTAGAGGAGAGCGATGTAAAAAAGAACAATGAGTACAAGTCTTGATTCAGGCCAATGAAAGCCAGAATAATGATTGCTTGTAAAATTTAACATGTGAATGCCGTTAAAAGAGAGAGAAAAAAGGTTTTATAACATTTCCAAAGCATGTTGTGACTTTCACAGTGGCCACAAAAACCTTAAGGATGGTCATTTATTAAAATGTTGTCCAAAGTCAACCAGGGATGAGTTTGCTTGCTGAATATTCTTGTCAAACTATGCATTCTGTGCAGTGAAAACAATCCACCACATTCTCTCCGTCCTGTACCTTCATGTGTGTTATCTGGTCCTGTTCCCAGTTGAAGCGCTTCATCTGGTTCTCTTCCAGCTCCTCTCTGGTCTTCACATACTGGTCATAGTTACCCTTAAAGCAGAAATAGATTTGCCCAGTCATCCAACAGGGGCAGCACATACACATAATTAGTAACAGCCTACTAAGCATGATGAGGTCACATATAGCAGAGGATTCAAGACTCTTTAATATGTTCTAAGGGATGGCGAGGCCGTTTCCAGTGGTTTCTACAAAGTGGTCTTACCGTGTAGTATTTCAGTTTTCTCTGATGGAGGTGGATGATATTGGTGCACACACCGTTCAGGAAGTCTTGAGAGTGTGAGATGAGCACGAGGATTCGCTTGAACCTGACAACAAGAAGCAGAATGAGCTGCACGTATCGGACGGTTTGGACTCGTTTAAAATGAGGAAGCAGGGGGGGTGAACTTACGAACTGAGCTCCTCCTCCAACCACA
This sequence comes from Eutrigla gurnardus, assembly GCF_963514095.1. Lineage (NCBI taxonomy): Eukaryota > Metazoa > Chordata > Actinopteri > Perciformes > Triglidae > Eutrigla > Eutrigla gurnardus. The sequence continues at coordinate 6,465,718 of NC_139929.1, read as the reverse complement.
CACAAGCATCCAGATCCAAGTGGTTAGTCGGCTCATCCAGCAGCAGCATGAAGGGCTTGATGAACAGGGCTCTGGACAAATATAGGATAGTCATTAAAATTTAATTTAGGAGGAAACTTTATAAATGTGAAACTTGTGGGGTTTTTTTCATGTATATTTTAACCACTCTTTAGTTTTACAGTCGTATTGTCCTCTTGTGTTTCTGAAGCTTGTGTTTAATAATACAATTAAGGAAGTTATATGGACTTAATCTCTTCCATGGATGTTGCCTTTTATGATTGCCGAATAATTAGCTTCCACAGTTCGGCTTAGAAAATGGCAGCAAAACATGGAGCGCTCCACCAAAAACATATCTTCATAGTAGCCCTGAATATAGTATTTTACTATTCAAAGAAGATTAATCAGAGTACTACACTGTTCAAATTCAAACCTATGCAGACACAAAAAGGAAGTCAACGGTATAACACTAAGTACTTTGTTTACCTGGCCAGAGCAACACGCATCCTCCATCCTCCACTGAAGTCCTTCAGTTTCTTCTGCTGCATAGCAGCAGTGAAACCCAAACCATGGAGGATCCGGGAGGCTCGCACCTCCGCCTTGTCTGCATCCAGCTCCTCCAGACGTTCATACAGCTCCATCAGCTTCTCACACTCGGCTAAGAAGGTGCAAAAAAAAAAAAAAAGAAAAAAGAAGGAATTTACTATTAAACGTCAATGAATAAAGCTAGAGTAAAATTATGTGTGATTCAGCTTTCCTAGTCTTTGCTTCAAGTCCAGTCAGATACACTCCCACTAGGGTGTGCCTCTGTAACAATACATCTCCCCTCTCAAAGTATTGCTTGGTACAGCACATTTAACTCACAGTCCTCATGGGCAAGTCTCTCTGCCTCCTTCTCCAGCATAATCCTCTGTTCATCCACCTCCATGACACAGTGAAGTGCAGTCTTCTCACTGGGGGCCATCTCCCGGGTCAAGTGGTAAATATCGATGTGCTCTGGGATGGGGATCTCACGATGCCCGATGGCTGACAACAGCATAGATTTTCCTGGAATATACAAGTAGTTAAAACATTAATTTTGCTCAAAGGATTTTTTATTTCACATTCTAAAAAGGGGGACTGCTGTAAATGGGCAAATGTAGTGACTGAAGTGTATATATGTGTTGAAAGAGTAGCTTTGAGGATGTCCATGTTCCAAAAACAAAGGGATACCGACTAGTAGTATCATGTGCCAGGAGAAAGCGTTTACCTGTGCCGTTGAGGCCGATGAGACCATAGCGTCTGCCGGAGTTGAGCTCCAGGCTGGTGTCTGCTAGCAGCTCTTGACCATGGAAGGTGAGGGACAGGCTGGCAACGTGGACATCAGTGCTGTTGGGGTGTGAGGCCAAAACACCTGTCACTGCCCGTGCCTCCGTCTTCGCCAGCTCAAACTCATCCAGCTCCTTTGTCAAACTGAGAATACCTATAAAACCAAAATCCCGTTCACCATTTTGCTTACATTTCAAGCTGGACATGAACCTATTTGACAGAATAATGAGTTCAAATGTGGCAAATTAACAAGCAGACATACTTGAAGATGTTTCCCAGGAATGATACCATCCCTAATAAATAACAACCACACCTTTCAACAACATGTATTCAAAGATCAGGCCTCCTCTCACCATTGCTCTCGGCTCCATTAAGCTGGGCCTCCGCTTGTTCGCCCTCCTCACCCTCATCAGTTTTCTTGGTACGCTGGCGGGCTTTGGCAGCCTCCTTCTTCTTTGCTGCCTTCTTCTTGGCTAAGTCGGATGGCATGGTTGTGAAAGGCTATTCAACAGCAGGAAATAAGAAAGAAGAATATAGATCAACACGTATTCTCCAATAATACCATTTTATGTATGTAACCATACCCTGATTATATATTGTTAGAGGGTTTGAGAATTTTATGATAGTCCGGTTAGTACAATGAGTGGCTAACGCTTACAAACTGTGCCGGTAGGGGAAGAACATTCGCCGATTAACGAGTATAAAAAAAATGCCGGTAACGTTAAGTGAAACTCGTGGTGTAACTCCAACTTACAGCTGACTTTGAGGAAGGGCTGACGCGATTAGAGGCCTAACTTTACCGGCAACGTTACAGCCTACATAGCGGTGATGATGATGACAATGGTGACCGCGACGGCATTTTGCTTCCATTCCAGTCCCACCTGCTCGCACGTTGGGTTCGTCCCATTATAGAGCCCCGAAGCCTAACTGTTAGAAGCTAACGGTAGCGGATGCCGCTATCGATACCGGTAGATGTGTCACTTCCGATGGAATTGGTCGACGACAGCACCGAAACTGTCGTGTTCGACGTTTATAACAGGATGTCACACACACGGGATAAACGTATACATTTTGGTAAACTAGCCGCAGGCTGCGTTACCGTTAGCTCTCTGGCTAAGCTAACAACGGCGGCTAGCTACAGCTGACAGGCCTGAGCCGCTAATGCTAAAGCTAACCTGACGCAAGGCCCAACTAGCTACGACAAGCTATGAAAGCGGACAACTCGGCGTTTAACGTTTCTCTTTCAAACGTATTATTTACTGTAAACAAATAAAACAGTGTCTCCCATTCGAGCCGACGTTGACAGGCGCTGTAAGTATCTCTCTTACCTAGATAATGTGTAACGGGTCTCTGGAGCACACCGATGTCTCGTGTCCACTTTTTGCCGGGTGGATGTAGCCGCACGCAACACCGCCAGACGGACCATATATGGTCAAAAGGGGCGGTGAGAACGGATGTTACCGCCCCCTGTCGTGGGACTGCAGTAAAAAAAACCTTTAGGCTTATATTAGTCACAGATTTTATTAATAAATCTGTATAAAATAATGTAAGTATATGCTGGGACTTAGAGGCTACGTCATTAACTGTATTAACCAGTAAACATGTCAATAAAACTGAGGTGTAACCACACTGAAAATATTTTAAATGCACCCATTTTTCCACACCATTATAAAAATATACACATTTGGCACAACTGTAAACTAATCACACGTCTTTGACATATTATCGGTGTGTTTTCTGTTTTAAACGATCCTCGTAGCAAAAAAAAGAAAAAAAAGAAAAAAGAAAAAAAACACACAGGTCCCTTCAGTCAATCACGGGTGATGCTGCGGCAGCATTAGTCGGTGATGATGAGGGTAATGCCGACGTGAGAGGGAGGTTATTCCACTCTGTGTGTGTGTGGCACTCAGTTTTCGAGGAAGTCAAGAAACCCAAGGAAAATGGACGACTTGTGCAGGGCTGCGCGTGACGGATTTTTACTCACATCGACGAAGATAAATGGAATAACTGACTTCAGGTCGGTGTTCGTGGAGATGCACCGAGGAGCGACATATCAACACTAAAAACAACTATGCTAGCCAGCTAGCTTGCTCTCTGGCGATTGTTCCTCCCGAGACATACCGTTGGACGTCGGAGGTCGTAATTTCAGACGCGTTAATGGAAACGTTTGAGTCGTAACGTACACTCAAAACGGCAACTCTACCGGGTGGCATTTAGCGTCCATCTACGTCAGTTAGCGGACTTTAAGAGGCAGCTATTAGCGTCGATGCTAGCCGAAATTAGTTCGGCTTATTAATGTAACGTTAGCTCAAAATTCAACGACAGGGAAAACAAGCGGCTCGGTTTGTTACACAGCAGTAATAAACACTTATTACCGCTTTAGAGCGTTACTCGCACGTTTACATTTGTGGCATCTTTGAATATGAGGTCATAAATAAAGAATAAGCTCTTATATTTGACAAATCTGTTATGTATTTTTTTTTTATTGATATTTAGTTAAGAGGTTAGTAACCTCACAACGACTACCTCCCCGGATGGGACTGAAGAAAGAGACACTATGGGACAGTTTTCTCACTGTGGAGTTTCCCCCTAACATAGGTTCACTTCCGGCTAAAATGTGTAGAAGTTAGGGCAGCAGACTTTTTTTTCTTCTTCTCCAGAACAGCCTCATCAAAGTGTGGCTCACAACCACCAGACATGCGTCTCTCCTCCTTTTTGGCCGTGTTCAGGCCTGCTTTGCCCCTCATCCTCGGGCTGTCTCTGGGCTGCAGTCTGAGCCTTTTGATGGTGTCCTGGACCCAAGGCGATGCCGACGACTCCTGTGGAGACGAGCTGGGCAACGGGAGGCTTTTCATGGGCAGAGAGGAAGCCCAGAGGGACCCGAGGGATGGAGCCGCGGACGAGGACTTCCAGCCACGTATCGTTCCCTATCACAAAGACCCAAACAAGCCACACAAGAAAGTCCTCAGGTGAGTGTGAACGCTGATTATTGGCTGGAAATGTTTGCTTTATAATAGTTTGTTTAAATGAGTTGGAGTGTGTTGAAATCTGATATTTCTTGGGTTGGAAGCAAGTTATGAGAAAGCCTTTACTCTGTTTGTACTTCTCCAGGACGCGTTACATTCACACTGAACTGGGCATCAGAGAGCGGCTGCTGGTGGGCGTGCTGACCTCCCGAGCCACCCTCAACACGCTGGCCGTGGCGGTGAATCGCACCGTCGCCCACCGCTTCCACCGCACTTTCTTCTTCACGGGCCTGCGCAGCCCCAAGGTGCCCCACGGCATGACCGTGGTCGCCCACGGCGACGACCGCCCCGTGTGGCTGATGTACGAGACGGTCCGCCACCTCCACCAGCACTACGGCTCGGACTACGACTGGTTCCTCTTGGCCCAGGACGACACGTACATGCAAGCCGACCGCCTGTCGGAGCTGGTGGGTCACCTCAGCGCAGGTCAGGACCTCTACATGGGCAGGGCGGAGGAGTTTATCGGCGGGGAGGAGAAGGCACGCTACTGCCACGGGGGCTACGGCTACCTGCTGTCGCGCAGTCTGCTGGCCCGTCTGCAGCCCCACCTCGACACCTGCCGTAACGACATCCTCAGTGTGAGACCTGACGAGTGGCTGGGCCGCTGCATTATTGACTACCTGGGTCTCAGTTGTGTGGAGGTGCACCAGGTAAAAAAACACACAGACTAGTTCAATTTAATGCACATTCGTCACAGTTTTATCATCAATACGAACGTGTCTTTTCTCACAGGAGATGACCTATCGATACTTTGAGCTCGGGAAAAACGCCGATCCGGAGCGCGAAGATGGCGTACAGTTTAAGAACGCCTTCACGGTCCATCCTATATCAGAACCGAACCTCATGTACCGCCTACACAAGCGCTTCAGTCAGATTGAGCTGGAGTGGACGTACCTACAGATACAGCAGCTGCAGGTTCGTGACATTTAACGGCGATGAGCTCTGCTGTTGTTTCTTCTTCCCTCCGCCAGCCACACCCACTATTTGAACCAAGGTTGAAATTCCTGACAAACATAATATTTATACATGTCAGAGAGCCAAGACGAGGGATTAGGTGTTGTGCTCGGGCAGGCGTGCTACATTCCAGTGTCATCATCTTGTGAATGTGATATCTGCCCGAGAAGCCTTCTTATGTAATAAAAGTAGCTGCTAAGGAATCACATTTACACTTTTTAGCTTTGTTTTTGTTGCACAAGACAGATTTTTTTGTGTTTATACTCATCAGGTGCAGATCAACAACCTGAGTGACCTCACACCAGAGGGTAAAGCCGGGGTCACGTGGCCCATCGGGATCAACCCCCCCTTCAAACCGAGAACCCGCTTCGAGGTCATAAACTGGGAGTATTTCACCGAAGAGCACATTTACTCGTGCATCGACAGCTCGCCCAAGTGTGAGATGAGAGGGGCCGACCGCGCCGACGTCAGCGCCGTGCTGGAGATTGCGGTGGAGCGTCTGAACGAACGCTACCAGCCCCAGCTGCGCTTCCGCAAGCGGCGTCTACTCAACGGCTACAGGCGCTTTGATCCCACGCGCGGCATGGAGTACGTGCTGGACCTGGCGCTGGAGGCCTACACCCAGAAGGGCCACAGTCAAGTCATCGCCAAGCGGGTCAACCTGTTGCGACCTCTCAGTGCGGTGGAGATCATCCCCATGCCCTACGTGACGGAGGCGACGCGGGTGCAGGTCATCCTGCCCGTCACGGCCCAGGATCAGGACTTTGTGGGCAACTTCCTCGACATGTACGTGATGAACACGTTGGACACCCACGACAACGTCCTGCTCACGTTCCTGTTCATCTACGACCCCTTCGATGCGCAGCGGGTCAGCCAGACGGACGTGTTCGCCGGCATCAAGGCCATGATCGGGGAGGTGGAGAAGCGCTACGGAGACGTGAAGATCCCCTGGATCAGCGTGAAGACGGAGGTGCCCTCGCAGGTCAAGCTGATGGACATCATCTCGAAGAAGCACCCGGTGGACACGCTGTTCTTCCTGGCCGGCGTGTGGACGGAGATCAACGCCGACTTCCTGAACCGCTGCCGAATGAACGCCATCAGCAACTGGCAGGTGTTCTTCCCCATCCACTTCCAGGAGTACAGTCCCGCCGTCATGTACCGCGACCAGCAGCCCTCGGCCGCCTCCTCCTCCTTCGCCTCGGAGTCGCTGCGAGACGGCCACTTTGACCGCCACGTCTTCGACGAGGCTTGCTTTTACAACGCGGACTACATGACCGCGCGGACCAAGATGGCCGCGGACATCTTAGACAACGAGGAGCTGCTGGAAAGCATGGACGTGTACGACATATTCGTGCGTTACTCGGGCCTCCACGTGTTCAGAGCCGTGGAGCCGGCGCTGATCCAGAAATACGTGCGGCGAGCGTGCAATCCGCGATTCAGCGAGGATATCTACCACCGCTGTGTCCTCAGCAACCTGGAGGGTCTGGGGTCACGCTCACATCTAGCTATGGCTCTTTTTGAACAAGAGCAGGCCAACAGCACTTAGAGGCCTGGTGCTGCCTCAGAAACGCTGCCCGGACGAAAGAATACTCAGAATAATGTGAATTATGGTATTTTTGTGGCCCATATGCTGAAATTCACATCCTTGTATTTGGCAGAAAGAGGTCAAGATCAGCTAAGGAACAGCATCATCTTGCTCAAGGGCACTTTGAAAAGAGCAAATGTGTGCTTTTCCAGCTGGAAACCTCTCTGCTCAGTACAGACGAGTACTTCTAACTTATGACGCTATAATCCTGACTCGTGTCTAGACAATTTATGAGTCACGGAGGTTGTCTGAACGCGGACTCTGTTACTCGTGTCCCTGCCATTGATGTATTCTTACAGGAGCTGAGCAACAATATTTATACACCAATTTTATTTTTTAAATATAGGAGGTTGTGTCTTAAAATAAAACAAGAACAAAGGCCTTCGTTGTTGATGATGGGGGGGGGGACAAAAACCTTGAGCCATAAGTCTTCCTGAGTGAAGATGTTTGAAATAATACTGGAAACAAGCCGTTGGCTGCCTTTTTCTTTTTTCTTTCTTTTTTTAAGAGATATTAAAGGGTGATAATTCTGTTCAGAGTTGTTTCTTCATTCGTGCCCGTTCGGAGAGCGTTTCACTCTCATTAGACAGGAAGCGTGCTGGAACAGCTCTCTCCCGGAGGTATGCGTTATCTGCTTGGCAGAGCTGAAGAAAAAGGCAATATGGCGGAAAAATATTGTGGTCAGTTAGCGATCGCGTGCTCGCGTCATATTGGGAATGAGATAATGTCGTCTTTCCGGTTTCGCCTGGCAGCTTTGCTGCAGCGCCCGGAGGTAGTGAACACTTTGTTCCGAAGCAGCCTGCCCTGCCCCGCCTCGTCTCCCCACATTAAGTCAGTAAATCTCCAACCCGGCCCGGGCCTCCCTGGCTTTCTGGCGAGTATTCAGTACACATGTGCCTCTGGGGAGACAAGTGAACCCAGTGCCCAGAAGGAGGGTCGTGTCTACCTCGCCAAGGTCCTGCCGTGGTGGTGCGGGGCGGTTAACCTCCACAGCGAGATGGTCGGACAAGCTGAATGGCTTTACTTCACACAGCCCTCCTCACACGGTCGCACCGGGGCCCCTTCACACCACAGAGCGTCTCCGTGTGGGGGTTGCCGGGGAGAACAGCGGAGCGGCGGGGTGAAAGGGGCCCTTTCTGAGGGCGGGAGCCGGGCTGCAGTCAGCATTACAGCGTTGGAAAGGGCCTCCACCTGCTTCCTCGCGGTGAGGTCGTCCGACAATAAAACGCCTGTCTGCCGCCTTCAGAGGAACGCCCTCGCAGCACATTTAACCCACCGGTGGGTTGAACACAAAACCCTTTCTTCATGCAAAGTGTTCTTTTAACTACTTGCATTATGGGATACAGTTTTTTTGGATCCCACAGCTAATGGCATTGATTTGGAATATGGAAAACTTAATTGGATGTTAATTATGGAGTTCTGCTGTGGTGGAAAATAATACAGATGTGCATATGAAAGGGTGTGAGTAAAAGTGAAACCGAGGTCCTGGTTGTTGCTGACAAGTCAGGGTTATGTTTTGATGACGGGGAAAAAAGCACAAGTGTTTGCAGAAGCAGTGTATATTCTCATCTGATGAGCTCATCAAGTCTGTTTATACTGTGTAGAAGTAGCTACAGTATAATGAATATATTAGAGTTGAAAGATTGATCATTTTATCTTACAAAAGTGCATAATTAAGCTTTGTGTCAATATAAAATATACATATATGGCCTTGACTTACAGTGTTACATTATTAGATGTATATACAGTTAGCAAAAATAGACACATTGTTTCAAATCTATCTGAATTTATCCTCCAGATCTTAAGAGAGGGAGAAAACATTTCTGTTCTTTTTAAATTCAACAAAAGACTCCAAAACTGCACCACCAGCGAGCCGCTTCACAATCCTCCTTTAATCGAAAGCTGCTGGCAGCTGTCAAACCATATTCAGGTTAAAATAGAGGAAGTAAAATGGGAACATGTCTCCATGAATTCTGTAATTCACTGTAACACCAAAACACATGGTGAATTTAAGTCACATTATGTATCAATTAAATAACCATATTTTATTGAGTAAAAAGTGCAACTATCAACTAAAAAGTATCTTCTATAACCTTTAGATGTGGAAACACTTGAACTGCTTTCCTTAATTCCACTGACATTCCCTACGTAATATCACAGATTCTTTCACATTATTTCTACAGAACACTGAATCATCTCCTCAAAAAAGGTGACCGGATATAAACCAGAATTCAAGCCTTAATTTCATTTCCTGTCTACTTCTGAATGGCAGAAACACAAAAACGTATTGAAGGATCAGGTAAGCTTTAGAAATGTGAAATCTCTTTGTTTTCTATAAAAAGAAAAGTCCCTGACATTTGACAAGATATGTAAGCACATCACATTAAAACACTTTAATACACACTTTTGTGCAGCAAAGCAGCTAGAAATGAATTCCCCTTCAATGGGAAACTGTGGTCTAGGGAACTTCCTCTCATGTGCACAGAAAAGTGTTGTGTCATGGTTATAAAGAGAGAAAAAAAGAGACACTCAAGATATCATGGCATTTACAAACTTTGGCAAGCGCTTCTTTATTTACATCCAGGCTGTCTTGCAATGTCACAGCTGTTTTCCCTTTTTTTCTCATTTTTTTTTTTTTTGTAGAATCACCAAACAAGTTAGCTGTTTACAGATATACAGTGTTACGTATACTATGATCTCCCCGTCGGTGACGCTCTGGCAACAGTGTAAACAGAGAGAAAGGGCACTTCCCACCCGTCACAAACACATGCATGGAGTGGGACGAACGTGTCGACAGTACGTCAGGGCTTTTTTTTAGGAACAGGAGACACAGTAGTCGCGTTTTAAAACCTTTTTGTCAGATATTCTGATACCGCGGTGCTCAAAGCTGAGGTCACCCCAGAGTTGCAGCGTCTAGTTTCCTCCACAAGAGGGTGCAAGAGAATCAGTGACTGTATGACAACAATGTGAATGCCCTGGCCATACAAAGACGACTCCTGGTCAGACGCAGGACTAAGATACTACCAGTGACTATCTCCTCTAATGAGTGCAGTTAATATAACTTAGTCCTAGTAACAAAAACACAGTTCAGAAAAAATCACACCTACAGTTAGTTGCTGGTAGGGCAGATCATTTTTGGCAAAAAAGTTTCCAGAAGGCATTTCAACAAGTCTTTTCCTCGTCACACAGACTGTGTTATGCCAGCTTTTCTCTATTTACACATACTATCTCATCAGATTGATAAATGTCCATGGAGCATGCATAGGTCATCGTGAAATCATCCGATCACTTCATGTGTACGTTGGAATAATAAAGAGGGTCTCACCCATGACGAGAGTCCCGATAAAAGAATTACAGCACAGTGCGAAAGGAACCCAGAAAAGGTTCCGGCTAGAAACTGACTGCTGAGAAGAAGAAGAAAAAAAAAATCCTCCATCTGACATTACAACATATACATACGAGTCAAGTGTCATTTAAAAAAGTGTAAAAAGGAGATTGGTGCAGATTATATCATGTGTTACAGCTACTGAGACTGAAAGCGAGGGAGGTCTTTCTTTGTTGCAGCTTCCAGCTCCCACGATAGTTACGGGATGGACCGAAAATAAATCACCCCAACCCGAGATAGTACACAGAGGAACACTAACATTCCTGCCCTACTAATTCAAAACTCATGGAGCTCCCATAATGCACCATGGAACTCAGCCCCCCTCTCCTCCCCAAAACCCCCCCGCCCACCCCCCCAAAAAAACAAACACACAAATAGTCTGTCGTATGCTGTACAGTCGGCCCTCTGTAGGGAAAACATATTTACATTCACATCTCGAGAAAAAAAAAACACTTTTTTTTTCTTCTTCATGTAACACAAAAAAAAAAAAAAAGTGTAGAAATGGACAAAATCCTCCAGACCTGGGCTTAAGTGTTCATTGCAATAACAGTTTGAGGTTTTGTTTATGAAAACCCGAGGCCTAATTGGCTCCGAAAGGAACGTTTAGAAGCAAACATGTGGAAGTAAAATCCTGAAACGACCCAGATCGTTCGGGGGTTTTATGACCACCTTACATGGAGATGTTGTGCACGTTCTGTTAAACCCAGGTGAGGATCGTTTGCCCACTTCTATTTCAGTGATCATGTTCTCTTCTTCTTGTTGCAACCTTTGGTAACACCTTCAGGACATCAGCTGGCAAAATACTACGCAAGGAAGAGGCAGTGAGCGACTTTGACAAAACAGATCAGTCGACAAGTCCCGACTGGTATTTAGGCATGTTTGTCATTTTGCTATCATTACGGGTACGAACGAGTTATAATGATGATCAATACTTTTCCTTCATTTAAACACTATTCTTATATACTAATGCGATAATACTTAACTTATCTAATACTGTTTTTGGCGAATATGACTAAAACGAGACACACTGGAGGTTTTTTTCCAATTGATTCACTCGAACCTGAGAGTGAATGAAATCCACGCCTCCGGTTTATTGATAGAACTGATTCCTGCAACCCGATGTGACGCACCGTAATCTCGACTTTGCTGGTGTAATTAATCAGTCTTTCAAAAACACTCTCCTAACGAGAACAAACGGAAAAACACGCACACAGTCACGCTTACAATCAAACAATTAATCAGCTTCAGAGTCGGAAAACGTAAAAAAAATACGAAGACTCGTCCAGAGCGCCCTCGACGACTTGAACGTTTCTGTCGGACGCAGCAGCAAACTCTCCCGAGATGAGGATCCCAAACACACGGCGGGCGCGTGGGCAGCCGCTTCAGTTCGCCTCGACATGTTTGTGACGTATTTACAAAGGAAGAGGAGGTTTTCTTTGTTGGAGAGGGTCTCGACCTCGGAGGATGCAGCTGATCAAATGCGGTTAATGATGACGATGATGTCCTAACACTCCGGAACAAATATGCAGATGACGCACGTCGCTGCACATCCTCGCTTACGTTAGAAAACCTCCCCCTCTCATTTGAATTTCAATTTCGAAAAAAAAAAGGCTCTGAAACGGCATCGTCTCTCATCACTACCACAAAAGATTATTATTATTTTTTTTAAGTTACCGACATTTTTAGAGGCATATGGTTTCACCAGACGACAGCGACGGCCTCGCACGCATCCAAACACACACGCGGCTCTAAAACCAGACGCAGAGATTCGGGAGGGCCTTGGTTTAGGTGTTGCGGACAGCTAAGGCCTGTTCCAGCTCCTGTCTCCTCTGTTGGATCTGTGGAGGAAAGAGGAGAGGAAGAAACGCGTCGGACAACGAAGCAAGAGGCGACTGTGGTCGTGAAGTGAGGGTTGAGCGCAGCTGCTCACCTTGCAGTAGAAATAGCGGCTGACAGCCTCCTGGGACCAGGGCTCGTGGTAGAACGCCGCCCTCCTCTCCTCCTCAGGGTTCCCCACCACGTCTGTCATCAACTGCAGCCAACGAGAAGGAAATCATAAGTGACAGAACAAAATAATAACCATCATTAATATTGCATCTTGTATGTGAATCCTTAATATTCAAAGTGACTGTCAGATCATCCAGAACGCATGTCCAAATAAGGCAGCGACTTTAAATTAAGAAAGGAGCGACATGAGTGTGTGTGTGTGTGTGTGTGTGTGTGTGTGAGTGTGTGTGTGAGTGAGAGTGTGTGAGTGTGTGTGTGTGTGTGAGAGTGTGTGTGTGTGTGTGTGTGTCTGTGTGTGTGTGTGTGTGTGTGTGTGTGTGAGAGTGTGTGTGTGTGTGTGTGTGTGTGTGTGTGTGTGTGTGTGTGAGAGTGTGTGTGTGTGTGTGTGTGTGTGTGTGTGTGTGTGTGTGAGAGTGTGTGTGTGTGTGTGTGTGTGTGTGTGTGTGTGTGTGTGTGTGTGTGTGTGTGTGTGTGCGTATAAGAGACGAACCTTGAGATCTCGGCTCTGGGATTTGAGCCAGTCCTGGATGTAGCCCTTGGGATCTCTGGAGAAACTGAGCATGAAGTCCCTCTGGATCTTCAGCTGGTTGATGGACTCGATGGTCTCATGGATCTGAGAGAGGAACGGTTACAAACTATATATCAAGAAAAGGTCTCGTCTCCGTTCATTTAACTGCAACATAACAAAGAACAACTACAGCTGACTGATCTATTTATCTGATAAAAAAAATAAACATTTGATCAAATCTAGTTAATCTGATCATCAAAACTCAATCTTCAAAAATCTTGAAACAAGAATGTATCACATCGAAAGAGAGGGTCATTACAAAAAAAGATTAAAGAGATTAAAGTGGCAAATTTATGAGAATTTCAAGGAAAAATAGAGTTGTTTTGTCAAGGAAGCACGCTGCTTTACTTCTGGATCAATCTCATTACGCACAGACGCAGAAACGTGTTCCTCTGCAGATGATGACCTAATCAAATTACACTTCTAATTGGATTTAGCAATAAGGAAATACTTGGGATTTTACCCCAGAATCACCATTTATCAGAAGCATCTGGACTTTGAAGAGATGAATGAGATACAGAAGAAACCAACCAGACTTTAGTTTACTTTCTCGTACATTTGATTTGATTTTTATCTGAATATTCCCCCTCTTTATTCATTTATTTGAACTAAAATGACCCTTTTATGCCGTTGTACTCTTTGTCATCATGCAATAAAGATGAATAAGAAAAATACTTGTTGCTGGTTTATGTTTTTTTCCTGCTCACACACAGCAAGGAATGTCAGTTTAAAAGTTAAAACGTGTGAAACATAAATCCTGGAAACATTAATATCTCACACATTTAGAGCAGAAATCCGTTGCAGACAAACTACCATAAAGCAAAGCCCTCCTGTTAAAAACAAATGCAGTAAAAGGAGTCGTTCCCACGAGGCAGCTTACTTTACGAGCGAGATTTACGGCGTCAGACGTCGGTCCCGGGCATGGATTCTGTGATGCGCGGCGAGCTCACCTTGTTGTCGAGCGAGGCGATCTCCTGCTGGTTGGCGGTGGAGAGGAGGAAGCTGCTCATCTGGCCCTTCAGGGGGTCTTCCACCTCCACGTCGATGTCGTAGCAGGCCGTCTTCTTCTGATCGTTGGGATCCACGCTGACGGAGAGCAAACGGTGGGAAGAAAAATCACTACACAACCCAGAGAGAACAAATCCTTCACAGCATGTCACGTTGACTGCAAAAATGACCGAATCCATGTTCCCTAAATAGATGTCTTTTCTTTTTTACGATAAATAATGATATTGACATCATCTTTGGCAATTCAATCCATAGATATAATTCAAAATGTATTCACATGACCTCATGACACCACCGTTAAATCCAGTTGGTCGTTGATATTTTATAATACAACATCAATTATTCGTCTCCCTCTTGCTGCAGCCATCGATCGCCCCGCTGCGACGCGACGCTTTTCATATCGAACCCTTTCTCCTTTATTTCAGTGACCGTTCGACCCTCGGGTGACGAGTCATTAACAGCACTCGTTATATTTCCACATTGCCTGGTTTTAGAAGGCCCCTTAATTCTGCTGCTGACGCTGCTCAAAACGATATTTTTTTCTTTTATGGATTTCAGGACTTCAATATAGGACACATGGGGCAGGAAGTGTAGCCTTATATGGTATCTTTGGGACGTTAATCATGCTCATGTACGCTCGTTAAGCACAGGTGGAGTTCATCATGCTCACGCTGGTCATTTACACGGCTATTTGTATTCAGGAGAGCGTGGCACACTTGTACTGGCCTACCGTCACGGGGAAAAAGTACGAGAAAGTTAAGATAGGGATATGAAAATGCTCTTGAATGAGCTCCATCTTTATGACTGACTGCCTCGGCCAGGTCGCCCTTGAAAAAGAGATTCTGATCTCAATGAGGCTCTTTGTGCTTAAGTAAGTGGAACAGGGAATCTACCTGATGACATGGTTGATGACGATGGGGTCGGGGGGTAAGAGGAGGTTGGTGAGGCGCTGAGGGATCTCAGAGAACTTCAGCCGAGGGCAGTCGAAGATCTGTGGAGGAAATCATCATCTATGATCAACTATGGCTAGAAATATTTTGTTAAAACAAATATGAAGGTGTGTGGATATGTAGCGTTAAAATATATGATGAAAGAGCACACTGGTTGAACTGTGAGCGACTCATTTGTTTAAGTGTCATGTATAACTTGGACATTACAGAGTCTGATATGAATATTTATGCGACAGCAGTGTGATTTGTAGCACGGAGAGGGTCCCGTACCTGTTGGAAGTACTTGTCACAGTTGATGTACTCCTTGTCATGGGAGTCCTGCAGCTTGTTGGTCTTGACGTACTGCCAGAGGGCCTGGATGATGCAGGAGCGAGTCTGAGTGTGAATGCCAAGCAGGCGGGCCAGGCGAGGGTCCAGCTTAAACTGGGGGGGCTGCGGAGACAACATAATCTCATTACAACACTTCTGTGGGCCGCCGTTACGTCATGGCATCTGACAACCTTATCATATTTCCCCGCCATGGAGACAGATGTCTTTTAATGCACTCGGTAATGTCTCTGCAGACTGGCGGTTATCAGCGACGTGAGGCCTGCAGGTTGTCACTACAACGGCTGATTAAATACACAGAGCGGTGAGACTGTATGGCGCCCCCTACCTGGTAGTCCAGCATCAGCAGCAGAGTGCAGCGCACGCTCACGTCTCCGGGCCTTTTCACCTGGAAGCCGTCCGTCTCCTGAGTGGTGGGCGTGCGGTGCCACTGCAAGAGGAAACCACCATACATTGACTACACACCCCAAACTGAGGTGGTTTATTCAAACTGAATGGTCATTTTTGTTCAGTTTACATATATATATATATATAAATCCCCCCACAAACTAAATGCAGATGATGAACATGGTAAACCTGCTAAACATCAGTGTTTTCCAAGGTCGGTTTTCTAAGTTATTAAATACCTCAGGAAGTTTCTTCCTGAACTCTAACTCATTGTTGTGTAAAATGTAAAAATTCTTAAGATTTGGAAGAGTTAAGGGGCTTTAAGGAGGCTGCAGGAGTGTTGGCACAATTAACAAATGCACAAAGAAGTCATTGAGTGCACCTGTAGCCATGATCTCGACCCTAGAACACATAGTCTGTGGTTCAGTGAGAGGTTAAATATCTTCAAGCTAGCCATGCACAGTGTGCTGAGAAACCAAGATAGCAAAAGGTTAACCATGTGGCCGTGCAGCTGAATGCTGTCACATTTAGGATTACACCGCCAGTGCAGACTTGAAGTGAAATAACAGAAAATCCAAATATCAGCCCGGCCAAAATACAACAATTCCCCATAAGATTCCGTGTTTTAGTCTTTGTGTTTACATATATCAGGATCCGCTCTGTATCTAACTGCAAATTAAATGCTTTTTACATCCCCATTTTATCTTAATTGCTCGGAAACTGAAAAGAAAAGCACTTTGAGCACTATCTTCAGTACGGCGGATCGCAGTAACTTGGCATGCGATACAGAATAATGTATTCCTCCGACCAATGGCTGATTCAGAACAAATTAAAAAGTGATTGTACCTCAAGGTAGAGGAAAATTTCTTTTGATGGAAATCATTCAAAGCGATGCGCCTGAGTGCCTTGCCAAAATACCCTCTTAAAAAGCAGGAACCTTGAGAAGTCATAATTTTCACTTTGGAAGTGTTTTCTTTTCAAGTCAATGCATTTTGTGAAGATACACAGTGAAGGGCAGCTAATGATTGTTTTTAATAAGTAAGCACTTGTTTTCTCCAGCTCAACCACCTGCATGTTAAAAGAACCTTGCAAATGTTGGAAAAAAAGCCTCTCCTTTCTGTTGTTATAGAAAATCAAATTATCAAAAAAAAAGAGAGGGCAGTCCACCCTCTCAGTCTGTTTTATTATATATTCATCCAATGGAGATGTAAAAAAAAGAAATAGAGAAGAAAAAAGAGCAGGTTAGTTGGGGTGATTGGAGCTAGAGACTCAACCAGACATTACAAAATAACAATTTTCAGTGAACGTCGCTCCTCTGCGTGATGAGGAGGCCGTCAGCGACCCTGACTCCACGGCTGAACACTCGGATTCACTAATTGGAGCCGCACAAAAAAAGCTCTATTACTAATGGATGGGATCTCAAAGGAAAGCATGAACATGTGAAGCGACAAGAAAATAATTGTACACTGAAGCGGCAGTGCAGGGGAATACGGCTATTGGCGTTCTTGTAGAGAGAATCAGTAAAACCACCTGTGTGGGTGCACTACGGGTCTAATGGAACGGAGCCATTGTTAATGAAATTAGCTGTGATATCGCTCATATCGGTCTGTTGGATATGAACAAAATCTGCCTGCCGGCACCTTGAAAGCTCACGTTAATATTCTGCAAGTATTTGCATTTTTACAGTGACGACTGTAGCTTCATATTTAACAGGCGAATATGAAAATGGTTATCGATTTTCTCCTTATCTCTCAGTATCACTGGTTGCCATGGTGATGGTAACTTCTTATTTCATTGAGATTATGATGTATGGAAAGTGTTAATTGTGTGAATGAGAGCAAGTTCAGTATATTTTTTAAAAGAAGAATTTAAAGCTCCTCTCCACTAACAAAAGGGGAAAAAAAAAAAATCTGAGGTCAAGCTTCAAATTCGAATAATAACCATAATGTATGAAATATGTGTCACATGCTTTTCTGAATGTATGAATGTGGAGCTAAGAGTTCAAAATAAGTATGAAAGGTATGAATGAGAACAATAAAAGCAAGAATAATAATAACGTTGAGTGGGAAGAACTTCCGCCACCAGTGACATTGAAGCCGACTGAAGCTGCATTCATCTCCAAAAACAATGATCATCATGAGGACAGACAGACAGACAGACAGACAGACAGACAGACAGACAGACAGACAGACAGACAGACAGACAGACAGACAGTGCAGCTCTAAAATGATGACAGAATCCCATGTTTGAACTGACCTCAACCAGGTGGTTGTCAGGGCCGTACAGGTCTTTGTCCAGCTCAATCACCAGGCTCTTAAAAAACGAAGAGAACTTCTTCTTCTGCTTCCCCGGCTGTGAAAAAGAGAGAGAGAGATGTTGAATTAATGTCTAAAGCAGACACACAAATGCAAAAGCAAACATTGTCATCGCTTATAGCAACTTTACTCATCAGAAAGCCACAAGAAGGCCGAGTGAGTTCAGAAGGACATCGAGACACTAGACATTCTCAGGGACCACTTCCTCCGAGCTCGACCAGAAATATTTGTGGTCTGTGAAACCTAAATGCCTCCTACTGCTGCGAGATGACGGCCTTGCCTCGGCCTGCTAAGAACATCAGAGCTTTTTTTTGAAGGTTTGCGGTCCAAAACAAATGTGAGATCCTTCTGCTTTTCGAGCGGCGTCCTCAGTCTCTCTGAAAGACTCGTCGCAGCATCTCCCGTTCGTTTTATATTCTGAGCCAGCTGACACTCTCATCTGAGAACATCATTACCGAGTGACTGCTGGCCAAAAGAACCACCAGAGCTGCACACTTTCATACTAAATGGGAAGATTATGAGCTACCATATTTTTTTTAGAGGACAAGCATCTAATTGATGGCATAACACTAAACCCTGCAGCAGATCACAAAATGTGTAATTTCACCCTTAAATTGGCCATTTATTATAGAACTCGGTTATGGAACCACATATAAAACATGCACCGTATATTTGACATTAACAAGACTCACATCATCCAGCAGCTTGCCCTCTACCCGCAGCTCCCACGATGCAATGCTGCCATCTGAGTCGTCAGCGTCGGGTCTGGCAGGGTTGAAGGTGTTGGATATGTAAAGCCTCAGTTTACGCTTCTGCTGCTGACACAAGGGCACATAAAACACCACAAATCAAACGACCATTTCGCAAAAACTTGACCTGAAACCTCATGCTGCAGGGAACCCCGGTAAGCTCAATATAACAGCAGATTAAAATAGTGTTTTGATATAATAAGAGTCAAGAAATAAAATCTTCAGTCTTGAAAAGGGGGAGTTTGGGGACAAAACAAAAAAAATAATACCTCTGTCTGTGAACAAATATGATTTTAAATGACATTTTTGTCTTTTCAAGATACCTTCAGGACATCAGGGCTCACAATTTCTTTTCCAATTACCTTCATTGGTCTCTTCAGTGCTTCCTGGATGTCGACACGTTTCCGCATGATGGTCTGGTCCAGTTTGCGCTCAAATGCCAGCAAATCCATGTAGGCCTGAGACTCGGGGACCAGCTCACGGATCTGCTCAGAGGGTGAGAGACGGTCTGACGTCAAAATCTTTCAATCACACACACGAGATTGAGAAGTCAGATTTTCCTCACATTCATTATCTGAATATCACTGAAAGGCTTAAACAGATTAGCTTTCTGCCCGGCATTTGTGCTGCAGGAGATCCAATGTCTCGTTTCAAGGACGTTAAGCCTCGTAACATTACATGCAGTTTCATTTCAATGAATGGTAAAATGTATAGGATACCGTGAAAGGAATAATTCAGTGCAGTGCAGTCTTGCTGAGTGTTTATCATTATATCTGTACAGTTAATATGAAGTGACTGGAAGCAGCAGGTTAGCTTAGCTTAGCATAAAGACTGGAAACAGGGGGAACAGCTAGCAGGGCTCTGTCCAAAGGTAACACAATCTACCAGCGCCTCATAAGATCACTAATTTAAACAGATTGTTAATAGCTCTACATTGAACAGATGTGAGAGTATCAACCTTGTCATCCAACAAATTTTCCAAAATGTCAAACTATTCCTTTAATTTCTAAATATCACCCGTCTGACACAGTATCACATATTCTGTATGAACTAGATCCAGGTTTTCTATTTCTGTCTTAACTTCCCATCAAATGGGAAACATCTTCATTTCTGTGCATCATTTTACACCCATTTGCCAAATGTTTAGCCTCACATATTTGTTATTTATGTTATTATTATTATTGAAATACAGACAGTTTGAACAAAGTTTGGCTGCACATAAGGAGATTCCTGCTGACTGACCTACAACCAGATATAGTAGGTTAAACTCAAGGCGACTTGGTGGTCTCGGGTTTAACATTCAGACCATGAGCTGTAGTGGCCCTGAAACGACTCTAGGGACTTATGTTGTATGCCATTCACAATCTCCCTCTCTCTCTCCTGATCCCTCCAGTATCATCTAATTCCCAAAAATATATAAAACAAAACGAGTTTGACAAACTGCATTACTCAGATTCAATCTGTAAAATTATATGGAGTAGAATTAACCGTGTGCAATATTTATAAAAGAAACATTTTCTCCAAACTGCCATCCAGCCCACCATTAATACGGTGGTCCAAACCATCCTGGGGACACCGGGGGGATAAAAATGAGATGCAGAGTGTGCAGCCAACCAGCCAGGACTCCGACATTACCATACCGATGAAAGTCCTCGGAGCATTAAGGGCTGCTGCTGCTGCTTACTTACCAAACTGCACACACACACACACACACACACTCCTTCTCCTCCCTTCCTCTTCTTCCCTCTTTCATGTTTCTTTCTAAATGGCTGCCTTCATTGTTCCCTCTCATTCCTGCTTTATCTCCATCTCACTCACCGGGGCCAAGGTGCCGAGCAGACGGAGGAGTGTGTCAGACATTCCCTGTCCCTGACTCATTATTGTGGAGTGGCGCCCCGGCCGTGCCTACTGCTATCTCTCTGTCTGGGTTACGTTAGAGGATAAGACCCGAGCCAAGACGCTCTCGGTCTCCAGACCTCCGTGGTTTCAATGTGAACGCCTTCTGTGTGCTTGCCGGGACGCAGTGAAGTGATGGCTAGCACGGGGGCCGAAAAACGGAGACCGTGAAAATCCCAATCTCAGCCGGTAAAGACTCACCTGTGGCAACGAGGCAATTCTCTTTCGGTTCTACTTGCGGTTGCTTTGCCACATCCCGCTGACCGCTCTAATTTAAATCAATGAGCCACCTTCCACATATCACAATGAAACCCTTAAAAAAAAAATCCCTAAAACCTGATCGCTCCCCCTCGTGCTCTCTCTCCCCATTTGGAAATAACACACAATCATCTGGCCCTCTGCGACTTCCGAGAACCCCTGACATCAAAATTCGACCAGGATTTTTCTGTTTCGGCGCACAAAAGATGATAATGCACATGTGACAAACACGGCGACGAAGGTAAAAAAAAGATGCAGCCTCACCCTTTGCGGAAGAATCTTGTCTGCCATTTTCCTTCTCTTAGCACTAGAGAGAGGGAGAGAAAGACAGAGAGAAAGAGGAAAAAGAGAGCATGTTACTATGGTGACTGATAGCGTAGCACCCAGGCCATCTGCTAAAATGCTGGGCCATATCCAGCACCCCAGCATCCCAGCTGTGTGTGTGTGTGTGTGTGTGTGTGTGTGGCATCTGAAATGCAGCGCTCCACCTGGAGAACGAGAGCCTCTAACAGCCAAAAGTGTCACATCACACACGTCTTGTCTGACATGTATTCACTGCACACACACACACACACACACACACACACACACACACACACACACACACACACACACACACACACACACACACACACACACACACACACACACACACACACACACACACACACACACACACACACACACACACACACACACACACACACACACACACACTCTGCAGAATCACTGGAGCCGCTGCAGCAGGACTCGGACGGTGACACGATGTGTGTTCAAGAGCATGTATATCCATTCATGAATGTCCAAAACCCTGTTTGTTTGTTTTTTATTATCTTATACTTACCGTGGAGGGATCGAGAACATTAAGAAAAGTTGGTGCCTTTCTCAGTACTTTCTTTCTTTGTGATTACAAAGCGTCCTTCCCTTTAAAAGATATCCTTAAATATTCACTCTGTTCGTATGCGGAGCACCGTTGCAAATTCATGCAAGTGTTCTGTTGTTCCTGCAGAAGGTCACTACCTATAAAGCACCTACACTGGAAAAAGAGCAATTCAAAGACTTTTATCGTAGATAAATTATCTTACTAATCTTTACTTCGAAAGGTGTAAAAAAGCAAAAGAATTTGACTTATTTCAAAGATTTACGATTCTTCTATGTGGTCTTGTTTTAGGGTTTTATTATCTTTTACATTGAGCTGAAATAAAGGACAATCTACTTTCAAGCACCTTTAATGTGAATTTTTCAAGCCTCACTGCTTTAATCGAGTCCTTTTGCAGAGAGAGCTGAACGAGACGATTGATGTCGTTCTTTCATAGAACTAGAGATAGAACTAGAGATGTTATATTTTAATATAGTAGGGAGAAATGTGTTTCTGGTTAATCCAAAATACCTGAAAAACCAAGGTGCATGTTAGCAAATCCACAATGACCTAATAGAGCTAATAGTTAGCTATAGATAGCTAATAGATAGTTACTCTGATACAAACAATAAAGAAGGGTATTTATTGGTATCTATGTTTATATTATCATATCGCCCCAACCTTTATTTATTTAAATATATGTTAGATAAATGTTTTTTCTTGTTTGTAGAAGAGGATTTTTTTTTGCAGTGTAGAGAAAATGTACTTTCACAGAGCACCGTCGGTCTGTGAAGCAGTGTGTTATATCAGCATGCCAAATACTGAAACAAGCCTGCTGCAAGGAGAATTGAAAGATCCGGGGATGCATTGTAAAGGAAAACACAAACCTGCATCACAACAATCCCCCACGTTTCAAACGGTTTTAAAAGGGGGTTTGAGGTTGGATTCTAATTTACGTTTACTGTTCTGGCTGAAACAGACCGTTTCCCATCATGCCATGCTCCAATCCAAAGCATGCATCACTAAAGAGGGGTCAACTTCTAGGCCGGAACGTATAGTTGGCCAAAACAGCTCATTCAAGGAGTGCTGGGCATCGGGTGAAAGGCTAGGACTCATCAAACGTAAGAAAAGGGACATGCAGCAGAACAAACTCCTACTTTGATCCGAGCGTGGGATCTGATTGGGGCTCTCTCATGTCCATCTGCCTCGCCGGGATCTCATTGGCTCCGGGGAATCCGACTGGCTTCCTAAGGATTGGTGAGGATTCGAAGGTTGTCCGATTAGAGTTGTGGCGAGACACACACTCAAGTACGATGTCAGCGGGGGAGGAACACCTGGGTGGTTCTGGCTGTTTGTGTGTCTGTGCGTGTGTTGGATGTGTGTGAAGTTCAAGGGTCTGTTAGTCGGGTGCAAACGCTTTAAAAAACGCAGACAAGGGCAGGCACTGGGATGGGCGTGTTACTGAGTCCATGCACGCACAGAGTGCAGCGGAGGAGGAGCTGGGAGGCGTCCTGCTCGCCTGAGGGACACGCTCATTCAACAAAGTTTCTCCGTGAACCAAAACAATCATGCTTCACACACACAGACAGACAATACACTGACAAGGGGGACACACTGGGAACATGAGGATCACAGGGGGGAAAAGGAGCAAACTGCTCTGGATTGAAAATATGGATGTTAGGATGAAGACAATATGCACCTTATTCACTAATTTTCCAAACCTTTCTAAAAGTGTCCAGCAGTTTTAAACCAGCTAGCCTCGCACAAAGAGACCTGTATCATTGTCGCACGAGGCTAGTTCCTAAGCAACCTTGAATGTCCCTTAACAAGCGTCACGAAGCAAGGGGCGCTTTTAGGTTTCTTAGAGGAAAAAAGATTAACATTTAAACCCAAGGTTCAGAGGTTCATCTGAAAGGTCAGGGCTTTAAATATATAATGCATTCTTAAATGGAAATATGAGATCAAATTAAAAAGTTTGAAAAAGAAAATCCGAAACATGTGAACCAAACTATGGGAGGTGATGAGTGAAGCTGGGTTTTCAAGAACAACGGACCACATTGTTCAGTAACCTTAAACTAAAATCACTCTGGTGGTTTGGTTACACACTTTGCAATGAACTGGAAGCTTTTATCCAGAGGAGGATACTGAAACACCGGCCTCCATCTTTGTGTTAATTTAAAATATGTCAGGATAAAAACTGGTGCAGAAACTTTGAATATCAAGAATGAGGTGAATTTGACATTGAGTCTATGATAAAAGTCTGCTGATGAATAAATCAACTGGCTAAGGTGATGGCTGCCATGTTTGAGGTAACTCTCAGAATCGGTATTTAATTAGAATTTTTTTTTTTTACCTTCAGCATTTAATGACACGACGCACCATGATGAAACACAAGGGAAACAATAATAAGCAATAACAATAACTGCTTTGCATAAAAACAATCTTAAATTTAGGTTGCAAAAAAAGATATGATGAGAAAAGACTACTCAGGGCGCAAGTAGATTTTTTTCCCCCACATCTCATTTCTCACTTTAAAGAAAACATTTCAAACGAGATAAATCCACACGGACGTATTTGCTTTAATATGCTTTTTCTGAACTGCTGCCCCGAGTATTCTCCGCTATGAGACACACGGAGGTAAAAGCCTTTATGTTCAAATATACAGTTTCATCTTGTGTTTTGTGTGAGAAAAAGGTTTTCCCACCCCGTCTCCTAGAAATTCCATTTATATGCTACTAATTCGCAACAGAAAATGTGTTTTCTATTAATATAATGAGAAAACGATAATTAATCAAGTCGCTTTCACACATATGGGATCGGCGTGGCGCCATCTGCCTATGAGTTATGTGGTGCTTCCTACGGTACATCAAATATTTCCATACTTGGGAAAATTAGTAATATATGAATGTTCTTAGGACACATTGTTGAGTATTCATAGCACTTCATCTAAAGCCAGAATTAAATCCTATTTTTTGCGCAGGACAGTGTTGGTCCTGCAGAGCGGGTGTCGCCGGGACCATAAGGTCTCAATGACACTGCAAACACAGGTGGCCCGCCCTCAGCTGGCAGCGTTGCGGGGTCTGAACTGGAGCGGGAGGCAAGCCGGAGCATCAACTTGTTTGCCAGAGGACACACACTCTCTCTCACAGAGCAACAGCGAGACAGAGACACCTGGCCGGGTCACCCTGGCCCATCGATCACACGCTCCAAGCAGCCGGGCCGCTCGGGGGGTTGAATCCCTGACGCAGGACAACATTTCCCCTGACCTGTTCGACAAGCCTGCTTAATTGTAAGTGGATCAATCGTGCTGCAGATACTGAGAGAATGAAACCGAGAGAGACAGAGGTCCACTGAGTGCGCATATTGATCTCTAATGACCATACCTGCCACACACCCCTAACAGACATCCATCCACTTTGTGAATGTGTGGGTCAGGGATACTGATGTTCAGATCCTTTGTCAGCAGGCACTAGATAGTACTACTACAAGTATTAGAGCCCGAACGCCTGCAGACAGCAGCAGGGACACCTCATAGATGAGACCATCGGGGAAAAAACTAGACAACAAAGACACACAAAGAGTGAACAGAGGGAGACATTCAGTCACAGCGGTGGTTGGGATGGTGGGAAGTGGATGCACAGAGCGGTGAGCAAGGCAAAGGATGCAACTAAACAAAGAGCAGTTGGGGTGAACTTGATATGGAAGCTGAACAGACGCACAAAAGGTCATGGTTTCACTTCTCCTGCTATGATGAGAGACTACAGTATGGAAATGCCTGTGCTGTGCAGGTATGTGTCTTTACTGTAGGAATGCAACTTATGATCATTCACAACCATTTTAACGAATATGCCATAAAACTTTCAAACGGGTCAGATTTTTCGTCTATTATCTGTTAAACTAATGACATCAGCCTCAGCTGGGCTTTCTGATGGGTGCTAATTAACGAATGTTAGCATGCTAACGCACTAAACTAAGATGGTAAAAATTATACCTACTAAACATCAGCATGTTAGCACGCTGACGTGAGCATTTAGACTGTCTTGTTACTTGAAAATGCACTTAAAGTTATAGTTCTAGTATTGTTAAAATTGTTATAATACTGGTGCCAGTATGATGACTATGTTTCCGTATCATTAAAGCAACACTTTTTCCAATGATTTTTTCCACAATTATACATTTTTCTTCTCCAAAACTCTTTTTTCTCTCTTAACACAAGCAGCTGGACATTTGTCTGAATTACATGAGCACAATAATGTGGGATTTTGTGATCAGAAATTAAGTAAAACGCACTAAGAATCTGACCCAGCTTATTTTAATGCCTGTGCATGATTCCTGACCATCTCCATGTTTGGTTTTTAACATCTATGCCCGACTAGACTAACCACAGCCTCTCTACGATCTCAGTCATTCCACACAAAAGCGGACAAACAACGAGTTCGATATGCAAGCCATGCAGTGTTGAGGTCGGTGTTGGAGGTCGACGGCATTCAGACTCACTTTCTGGCCCGGCTCTGGACAGACTGCTGCTGCTGCTGTTGCTGCTGCTGCTGGACCTGCTGGGAGGGGGCAGGCCTCTTGCGGCTGGGCTCCATCACCGGGGTGGGCAGGCCGGGCCGCACCGCCGGGCTGCCTCCGTACGGTGGGCCGGGGGGGCCCATGGGAGCTCCCTGATGGGGCATCCTTGCTCCAGACGGCATGCCAGGACGCTGGGAAAGGAACGCAGGAGAGAAGACATGTCACAAATACGAAGAACACATTCTCCGCTGTGTATTCTGATTAATAACAATCACAAATTAGTCCTTCTAAAAATACAACAAAGGAAACATTAGATCAATAGCAAATTTTATGCGTTTTCTTCTGATGGATGGTGGAGAAGCTTCAACAAAGAGTGTCACGTCCGTGATCCAGGCCTCACACATTTCAAATACAATTCTACTGTCTGCTATTGAAACTGGAGAGGGTCTCTTCTACCTTGTGAAACATTTCAGAAATCAAACAACAGTCTAGCAAACATGAACACACAGAAATAGAAATATTATATTCATAACTGTGTTGTTTTTAGTGTATAATGATCTTAGAATGAGCCGATTATATCTACATAGGGAGTCGGTCATCATCACGGCGTCCACCATGATGCAAACACTAGCTATAGAGTGCCGAAGCGGAAGCAGGAAGTAACGGCGCCATGGGTCCTTTCGGAGCGAAAAAAATGAATGGTGTTCAATGGACGGAAAATAATTATTATCTGATCCCCCGGTCGTTATGCCTTGGATTACACAAATGTTGTTTATAGGCTTAAATTATAATTTTCCATGTCAAGAGTTTGACCGTTTATTGTGCAATTCTTCAGTTAAAATTCATTGAGAAAACACAATGATAAAGACTACATGTTGTGTCGCGTATGTGACGTCACGTCATCGCCCTTTCCCCATCGGCGAAGTTGAGGCTCTCCACATGACCCGACTTATAGTGGTTCTCCCCCCTTTCGATACTTTTATTCTGCCCTTGGAAAAAAGCGGTGAAGTGGAGCAGAGAAACAGCCATCTCGGCGGACTTCGGACTCGGCGGGTGGTGACGTATATCATTCGCGACGAGAACAGCGAGGAGCTGTAGTTCACAAAGCGGCTCACACAAAACCTAACTTTATCAAAACTCTTCGCGCTTAATTGTCGTCTTCTTTGCGTGAAAAATTTTCTTTAAATATCACAAAGAACATATGTGAAATCCATGGCACAATTCAAACGGGACCAGAAAATAATTTGTATCTACCCATTGAATCGCATTGATATTTTTTTGCTTTTGAGGACCCATGTCCCGGAAATGGAGGGGCGGGACTTCACCACTCTATAGACAGAGACTTTCATGTTTTATTTTACCCGAAGGCCACCAAAATTCTCTGACACGCTTGGGAAGGGAGGGGTTTTCAGTTGGTTGCCATTTTCAACCTCACCACTAGATGCAACTAAATCCTACACACTCCTCCTTTAAGTGCTGCAAACGTGAATGAAACTGCAGGAAAGCTTTAAAAGACGTACAATACAATATATAGAGTCTGTTTGTGTTCGACAGTTGACCCCAACACGAAATATGTAGCTTGAACTTCAGGCAACTTCTGAGTCCTTAAAGTGTCAGTGAAATCAATCCGTCGTGACATGCGGTAATTTTTAGCTGAAGCCAACATTTGTCACAGATTTGCTTGCTTAAAAGGTAGAAAAACAATTGCTCTTTTCCAGAAAATGGCAGAAATAAGAACAACTGCACTGAGAATAAAAAGCATTGTTTTGTTATGATATTTTCCCCCCTCGTCTGCTTTAAACAAAAATCAAGTTTGACGGCTGAAAAATACACTAAATGAAGTGTTTTTTCTTTACTTGGTCTCACACACACACACACACACACACACACACAGACACACAGACACACAGACACACACACACACACACACACACACACACACACACACACACACACACACACACACACACACACACACACACACACACTCCTCCTAAACAATGCAAACAGTGTCAGAGCCCATAGTGTCACACCACCATCTTGACGCCTGGGAACAACTGGGGAACTCTCACCTGTTCTTGTCTCTCCGATGGCAACAGCTGCCTCGGTTTATTGTCTGAAGCCTTTGACTCATTAGAACGAGAGTATAGACTGGCTACTGTATGAGAATAACTGTGTGTCTTCTGATATAACACAATTTAATGTCTTTAAATGCATCAGAAGTTGAAGACATATTCAGATATATCATCAATATTCAAATATTCTACGAGCAAAACTCAAAGTCCTGCATTCAAAATCATCGGAATACGTCGCATTACTGAAGCGAAAGGTGCTCCAACTGAAGCTTTACTGCGACTTTTGTAGCTTTAAAGAATTCAGAGAAGCCACAAACAACTATTAACTAATTAAGTTTCCACACCGCGCTGCTCTCATACGGCCGTTACAGCTGACGGCATCGTCCAGACCGAAGGCGTTGTTGTAAAAGCGTAGTGTCCACTCTCCAATTCCCCCCCTAGCTTAACAATATTAGCTCTGTCAGCACTGTTGCGGTTGATTGCACCATTCGTGCTGTTAGCCGCCGGCTCAGCCGTCGCCATGTTGAGAGTCATGTGGAGGCAACCGATATGTTCTGATTTCTGTGTTGAGCATCTTTAAAATATGTGTATTTTTTTTTTAAAGCAAAACTAAGAGAAACGAAAATGATGAAATGATTGAAACATCACATTATTTTTTTAAGGTCGTTATGTGCAACAGAGTTGAGTAACAATAATAAAAGAAAAAATAACCTGCAAGGCTACAGTAATGCATTATATATACACAGAAAAAACAGGTCATCTCACCACCAGATGAGTAGAACATAGACAACAAGTAGAAAGGTCTGCAGGACTGCCTTGACCCTGACAGCTAATGTAGTCAGCTATACTTTATGTTACTCTTTGACTGAAAATAACCCTTTGGAGCTGCAATAACTGGGTTTTCTCAATGTAGGCATTATATACCGTTATCCAAACGCAACGATGCAAATTAATTGTTGTTATTTCCACATATTGTCTATCTCTATTTGATGTTATGATTACATGCTGCATGTTTACCATCATTTTGCATTCATTCCAATTATAACCAAGCTAAATCGGGGAGGGTGGGGCCATCTAGCATGTTAGTCCGGCATGGCCAGTTATATGGTGACCAATAACAACACATTATATTTCATCATTGTAGTGTTTGTATACAGAATCTTACTCTGTAATGTAACTGAAGCATTTAGGGCAAATGTAGTAAACACAGTAGTATGAAACGTATAGCATGAAAGATGTTCTTCTTCTCCCTCTTTCTTTCTATTATTCTAAAGAAAATCTCAACGTTGTTGTTTGGCAGAGCCGTGACTGAGCGGACACAAATGTTTAACCACGAACAATGTCCTCTTTCAAATCGACACAGAAGCTTGCCTGCTACATTCTGCAACAGAACGAGTAAATGTTCAAGAGGGAGATCGACAGAGAGAGAGCGAGAGGACAGCTGAAGGATACAAATCAGGAGTTTCATAACCTCATGTTTTTCTCTCTCTCTCAACATTTCACACTATTCGTCACCTCTAGACGTGGATTACTGCAACGAACAAACATCAGGTTTGATCTTTAGACTGTCGAACACAAACATACGTGAAAAAACAAATAAACAAAGAACGTAATAAACTGCAGGGAGGGCGTAATAACAAAACTAGATATCGAACGGGCGTCCAAATATAAATGCGTGTATTCACAGAGAGATTTAATAACAAAACAACAAAAAAAAACTATGACAGCATACGAGAAGACTGGCGTGCTATGTGGCCTTTGAAGCAGTGACCGAGCAGAGATCCTGTGATAAGAAGCCCGAGCAGGCGTCGCTGTCACTCCGGCTGGGAGTTTGGTCGGGCGAGGGGGAGGGGACGTTGGGGGGGTCAACGCAACCGAGAGGGGTCTTCAAATGGAAGGGGATAAGACAACATATGGTCAAGGCCTCCTGTTCCAATGTTGTCACCTTGTGGAGTTTTAACAACCTCTTCTTTTTCTCTCTCTACTTCCCACCTAAGCTGGACAATAACAGGCTTAGACCTCCAGCAGCCAGACATTCTGGAGAATTTGAACCTTTTTCAGATAACAAAACATAGCTGGATAATATGTAGGATGAATTTCCCCTAACACTGAGTGGTAGTTTATAATCTGACCCGCTGAACTGACTCCAACACTCTGACCAGCGCTCTGCCAGCCAGCTATCGAATCTGCCATGTGGATGGATATCTGAGAAGTGTGTTGGCATCTCTGGAGGGATTGGAAGAGGCCAAACTTAACCCACACTGTACTAAACATACGAGTCTGCGGCTTGTAACATTGGATGGTCCGCATTTGCAGGCTTTGATTGGAATCAGTGAGGTTCCTTATATAGGACATGACTCATATTTTAGGGATCAATCGGTATGATCCTTTTAATTTCCGATTGATCATCCATGAACTGTCAGAAAACTGTGAGAAATTCAAAAATAACATTTTTTTAAATGCTTGCTTCATCAGATATTCAGTTATCATGGAATATCTCATGTATAAATATAATTAGTGGATATCTCAGTTATTATTATGACCGTTTGGTTAGTACATTCAGATTCATTCATATCCCTGTTATTATTAAACAAGATTTGAAGATATCCGTCTCTTTGATTTATTCCTTCTCCCCGACAAAACGCAGGTAAATGTAATCTCATTTGTGACGCTCTCATCATTGGAAAAACACATTTAAAGAGATTCAATAGTGACATTTCTTTTTCAAAAACAGTGTGTTCCTGTTAGTCTGGATCCAAAGAATAAATTCTGCACAGATTTCATTGAAGCTATTTCTGAAAGAGCTTGGCAAGGTCCGCGGATCATCCAGAGTTACCGGGACATTGGGTTTCAGAAAGACAAGTGGCTGTTGAATATTTTCATGATTTCAATGAAGTGTGCGTCCATAGGACAAATATGTTCACCTCCGTCTGCTGTCGCACAAACACACTGATTTATTGATGACAAAGTTGTCGTATTGGCCAGTTGGGCTTGCCCACGCAGAAAGCTTTTCTCATCACCTTCGCTGACCTCCACACACATATATATACAAGTAAGAAGTAACACAGGGTCTGCATGTGGTGGGGGTAAGGCAGATAATGAGAGAGGAAGAAGAAGAGACCTCAACCAGGCCTTCAGCCCACCCATCAATCCAAGAACTAGACGGCAACAGAACACCCCACATCACACACACTGCTGGGAGGCAAGAACGTGCCGACCTTCGGTAACGGCGACAATGTGTACGTCGTGTTATTTTCCATATATATGTGTGTGTAAATGCATCTGTGTATGCATAGTTCTGTGCGTATATAAAAGCTTCATGAAGGGGGGGAAAGTAAACGTCATCCGTTGCCACAAGCTAACAAACTGCGCCGATTCATCCCCGTATCCCATAGTATAAATATTTCTCCATTCTGCAGTATACACAACGGGGAGGAACCTGCCGCAACTATTATAACAAGAGTTTTCCATCTTGAAACGTGGGGGGGGGAAGAGAAAGAGGAAAAGAGAGGAGGGGTGGGGGGAGGTAGAGCATGAGAGAAAAATAAGCAGGAGGGAAATATTTGGCTTGGAGCAGCCAGAACCTCATCAAGGTTAATTGGTCTGTTGAGAGGACACACTCATCTGGCTCATCAATCACCTGGTCCATTGTTTCCTAAAGTCTGTCTCTGTACGCCGGGCTTCAGCTGCAAAGCCCCTGTAATGACCGCTCCTGTCAAAGAGACAATACCTCATCTTGTTTCAGTGTATAAATCTACCTGCTGTCAGTTCGCCAAACATCAGCACTGATTAAAGCGCCTGGAATCAGACCCGAGTCAAGCTGTGATTTTAAGACGTAACACGATGTGACAAATGAAGTCTTTTTGACCTTCTGGATGCACTTGAGGATTAGGAAGTGATGCCAAGTTTCAGGATCCGTGCAAAAGGTAAAATAAAGTTCAGCAGGAAGTAAAAAAAAAAACACATGCAGAATGAGACGTTTACATTTATGATGTAGGAGTGTCAGAAAATAGTGAACAATTCCTGTCCCCAAAATCCAAATTGATTGTTTCATTCAATTTACAGAATGAAACATCACATGTATTTAGTTAACTCATGGGAAACCAGCATGTATTATAATCTGTGCATTGAATTGAAGATTAATGTGAAAATAAACCTTTGCTCTAAGAATTCTTTCAGCACTAGAAACTTCTTTCTAACCTGGGGGTCGGGATCGATAAACCTTTTTTTTCCTTCTCAGAATAGAATTCAAATAAAGGTTATTAATTATCTGTTTTCAGTTCCTCCAATTTGATGATTTGCTGTTGTTAGCATATCAAAGAAAACTGAACATCATCAGGTTTTGGCTTTTTAGTCGGATAAAATTAAACATTTGAAGATGTCAACTAGAGCAACTAGAGCAAAGCTGTCCAGAGTAAACGATCAATCACAAAGATAATTGGCACATCAATCGATTGAACTCACAACACGAAGCCTGTGACGAGGGGGTCACATTGTATTCAGGGCAAAAAAAACCCAGATTGGCCATGAATCACCACTTTATTTGCACAGTTGAGTCAATGTCAAAGCCACATCTGCTAAAACTTTCAAGTGTCACCGACTTCTACATCACGCTCAACCCTCTAATTCATGCCGCCCATTTCCAAAACAAACTGCTACTGTCCTCCATGTTCTGCTACTAATGTTAAGTATGATAATAGTTGCCTAACCTCTAAACCATGAGCCACACTTCACTTGACATTTCATGCTAGCGTCACATGAATGGACTGATTGTTCTGCGTGATTTCCAGGATTGGCCGCCTGCCTCGGCTCCGTCTACGCTACTACGTCCGATTGTCTCGTGACCTTACAGGTTCAAATACTTCCACCAACCAACAACACGCTGCCTGCAAGGCTACTCTGCCTGTGTTGTTGTGAGTGGACTCGTCCTCCCCCCCCTCCTTGTGTCTGTGACTCTCAGGGAAGCAGCGTGCTTCTCTGTTAGCCAAAGGGGGAGCTGGCTGCTGCTGCTGCTGCTGCTACGCTTCTATTCCTACAATTATCCATTTTTTTTGCGTGTGTGTGTGTGCGTGTTTGAAATCCTCTGCTCCCCATCCTTCTCCTGCTCAGCTCCATCCATCCTTTGCTGCTCCACTTCTCTTTCTCTCAAACCATCTCCAAACAGGCTGGGATCCAGGAGGGGGCTGGAAATAACCTTCACATGGCCAGCTTTACCCAGCTATCTCTCACACACAGACCGCTGCTGCTGCTGCCGCTGCCGCCGCTGCGCCGACTCATGCACACACACAGACGCGCACACACACAGATGCATGCCAGCTCCCTTCATGGGAATGACGGACAGCGCCACTCACCACTCCATGGACCAGGAACTCAAACAGTTTGCTCTTGGTGGCTTTCCTGGCTCCCCCCGCCGTCTCCTCCGTAGCCATTTGCTCAGTCCCCTCCGTTCACCCTGCTATGTCTCCCCTCTCCTTCTTTTGTCTTTCCCTCTCCCTTCACCCAGCCTCCGGTTCCCCTCCCCTGCTCCACTTTCCTTCTCTTTGTGCTCTCCTTTACAGCACTGCCTGTCCCTGACTCTCCTTCTCTCTCTCTCTCTCTCTCTCTTCCCTCCCTCTGACTCTATTTTGAATGTGCAGCAGCCCTGCCGAGTCTCTCACTGTGTGTCTAGCTCACTTTTTAGTTGAGCTGCCTTTCAGGAGCCCGGCACGTCGCTTGGAGGTGGAAAGGGGGGTGGGTGGGGGGGGACTGTGCGGGGGTCTGGCAGGGGGGTTTCAGCCAGCCCACCCTGCCGCTCCCCCGCACAGCTGTTGCATTCCATTGGTAGATAAGGGCATGCGGCGGCGAGGCTGCCGTTTGGTCTAAACGGAGGCTGGGGAGGTTAGAATCGGCTTCTCTGCTGCAGCTCCCCCCACCCCTGGTGACCAACCCAGAGGCCACGGTCAGCACACACGGACCTAAGAGTCCTGGGCTCATTCTCAAAAAAGGACATTGGGCTCTTAAAGGGGCCACGCCACATATCATTACCACATTGACTGCCATATATGATGGAGCCATGACGTGGTGGCGATGACGAGGAGGAGGAGGAGGGGGGTGATTTCTCAATTCAAAGCCATTCGAGGCAGGGCAATTTGTCTTGGAGTGCAACGCTTTCTCACAACGTGCTCCCAAAGCACCACTTCACAAAAGCAGAAGGCCACGTCAAGAGCACCTTCACTTCCTGTGTTTCTGAGCCGGCCTTTGTCACGGTGCATTCATAGGTTACTAGTATTTCCGCCAGTCACCTCATTAGCTTTTACCTTTCACCCACTAGTCGGCCCAGAGACCACATGCAGGCTGTGGCTACAGTGTAATGGCAAACAAACAGGCTGCTCCGCACAGCAAGGTGACTGTGTCACTTGACACGTGTTATTAGGTTCTGTTGGGATTTCTCGCAGGCTGCTTTTTTAACGATTTTTTCTCTCCAAATGCATAAAACTGAAAGCCAAAAAAAAAAAAAAAGGTGAAAAAACAAACCATGTCTTGATGGACAGAAGCTTGTGAAGTGAGGAATAAAAGACGTATTGAGGCACGGCAGAAGTATACACACACACTGACTGTTTGAGTGTGTGTGCTCTGTTTTTTTTTAGGTGGTAATGTCTCACGCTCCCAATTCCTCACAGGCGCAAGCTTCGCCCGCCGCCACACAGGTCATTACTCTGACTAAATCCACGCCACGTTGAAGATTATGACTCTTTCGTGTCTCCTGCTGCTCAAACCCCTCGTTCTTTTCTCGCCCCTCCCTTCTTCCAGCCATCAGATCAGGGGAGTGAAATATTCATGAGGTTATTTGAATGACAAAGGAGGTGAAGTGGGGCAGATTCAGTGGGGCTCGGCTTGTGACACATGACGGCGTATTGTCACTTTTATTGTTTCCTCCTTCCTCTGCCAGTGTGAAAATATCTGAAAAAAGGGTCGAACCAGGTGTCAAAATAAGGAAATTGCCCTCAAGACGTGACACAGAGCTTCGACAGAAAATCCGTCCTTCAATTATCACATTATTCCAAGCATGTTCCTTTAAAATAGTGCGTTCGAGAGGGGGTGTTGTTCCAGTCCTGATCAACGCCGAGAGGAAAAACACAGTTATTGTGTGGACAGCTGGTTAGTGGTTCTGTGACCTCTAGGCCAGAGGTCATGACCTTCTGGAGCATGTACCATCCCTCAAAGGCGTCTAAAAGGAGCCAAGCCTTTTGTTTTATGCATGCACATTATTCATTACAATATTATCCATGACATAACTGACTGAAAAGTTAAAGGTTTTACACCTAAAAGGAGAAGCAGGAAGAGAAGGTCAAAATGTATGTCCTTCAAATTCCTTCGGCTTCGCACCCCTGATTATTGGAATAGACGTATTGATAGGCAAAAACCAGCCCTCTCATGTGTTGCTGGTTGTTATAGTGTTAGTTTGCTTGGTGGTGACACCTGGTGTTCAGATGAGTGTACTGCTGCTGTCATTAATCCGGTCTGGAAGGCTTTGAGGAACATAAGGAGCCCAAACCTCCTCTGAAAATGTTCTCTTTGCAGCTCCAATCCATCTGTGTCCTCATTGTAATACTGCAAAAATATCATCCCAAATTGATCCTATGCATTAGAATAACCTTGTGTTACATAACATATGACACAGGCTTTGCATATGTTAATCACACACTGACACACAATGTGTGAATCTCAATTTCCTGCAAGGTCAAAATCCCAGTTCTTGAGATTGTGCCAATCTCCCGTTTCTCCGGCAACAGCACATGGGTTCAATGATAACAAAGGGATCCGGCAGCTCGGGCCATGCAAAAGGGAGCCTTGAGCGCAGGAGTACCCCCTGCCGGAGCCCCACCGTCTCGCTCACCAAAGCCAGTCAGTCTCACTAAATGGTAATGTCCCAGTGTGCAGCAGACAGGGTGGTAGAGGGGGGCTATCAGGGGGTAAGGGAGCAACAGCAGTGTTGTTAACGACCAACAGAGGGAGCAAACAGGGAGGCAGGGAGGTGCTGACTTGTTTGAATGGAAGAAGGGATCAATGTTCAGTGGTTGGTTGCAACAAATCCATGAGGTATCATAAAGCATGAAAGCCTAAAAACACTGCCAGGACCAAACTCTAATCACTGCTCAAACTATTACATGTTCTAAGCATCTTTTTACGTTTTCTTAAAAATGTGTTACTTCCTTATTTGACCACAAGAGGGAGACAAAAACTCATACTAAGAGACAAGCTTCCTACAATACAGTATTCAAGCCTCTATACAACCTTCAAATGACACAAACTGTGAAGTAGGGCTGTAGTCATTTCCATTACTGGTTACATTCTTGATTAATTGGTGAACAAGTTGTTATAATAATAATTATTATTATTATTATGAGAAATGCCTATCTTTGTAGAAACCCAAGGTCTTAAACTGACTTGTTTTGTCCGACTAACGGTCCAAAACTTAAATATAATCAGTCAACATTGAAAAACCTTTTCCCCACAATGAAAGTATTTCTCTAAAACATTTAGTATTCTTAAAAAAGCAAAAAGCATGATGTCAAACTGATTGGTGAACAGTAGTATGTGACATCACCTTTTTCAAACAGAGCCTCGCCTACTTTAAACCGGTGAGAAAAGCAAGGATACAAAAACAGAATTTTCTCATGTGAAATAACCATAAAATGTTATGTTAATGTAGGACAGCCTCACTCAAGGTTAGACGCTGATTGATGAAAAGTAAAAAAGGTTTTCAAAAAGGGGTCTGAAATAAAAAACTGTTGTTCACATGAGATAAGATGTGCTGCATGCAATCATAGATCCCAAAGTGGTTGAAATATCAATAAGCAATTACCTGTACATGATTTTTTCTTCAATTTTATAAAAGAAATACATACAATGAAAGAAAAGCTTGATGAAGGTAAATGTATTCAATTGTTTGCTCTCCTTATGAGCAGAAAGGGAGAAAAGACAGAATAGAAACCAATACACTGAAGGTTTTCGTCTGTTTTTCTGCAATATCTTCACAATTACCCCAGCAGAGGAAGGTGCAAGAGAGAGAGAGAGAGAGCAAGTATATGAAAAATAAAGAATTCTACCGGTGCTGATTTATAACACACAGTTCCCAGTGGCGTCGTTTACATACCAGAAACCACAAACCTGCCCTCGTCACCATTATTGTCACAGACAGATGGGGTGCACTAGGGGGAATATGGACTGTGCTGAGGGCACGGCGTAACGTCTGATTCTCTCCCACTGCTGGGCCCCTCTCTTTTTCTCTTTCCTCAGTTTAAGAGCTGCATACAAAACCCGGCTCAAGCTGCTTAAAGGCCAGAGCTCTCAGAAAGCTACTCAATGGCCCTCAGCCACCATCAAAGGGACTGTACAAAAGCACACAGACCTGCACCTTCTCTGAAGGGGGATTAAGGAGTGGGGAAAGTACATTTCAGGGCCGATTTCTTGCAGCTTGGCATATTTAATGAAGAACCTACAGTGAGAGAAAGAGAGCAAGGGAGAGAGTGAGAGAGAGTTTCCCTGGTGCCTGAAAATAATGGGGCATCTGCTGATAGTTTGTGATCAAAGTGATTGGGAACAATATACCACAAGGACATAGACGAATGATTTCCCACAAAGCGGCAGTGCTGTTAGGCACCTAACCTAAGAAACAGTAGATAAGGAGTTTAGGGGGGGTGGACCTTGAATTTCAGGACTTGTTTTGGACAAAGCATCTTTATCCAGACTGCGTTCATGGTTCAGCTCCTTGGCTGCGCGCTAAAAAAAAGGAGGCATTGTACGAGCAGATGGGAAGACGGAGCGGTAATGAGCCTCGTTTCCCCGCAAGCGACGAGCAACACACCGGAACAAGGCCTGAAGCTTTACCTGCTTCGGGGTATTTCCTGTTTGCTGTAGCCATGACAACGGCATAATCTGCCTTGAGTCCAAAAAGCCAACAGCCAATCGGGTGGGAGCGACGGCGGCTGCAGTGGCTTAAAAACTGGAGCAGCAGCTGGTGAACCGAGCACGGAACTATTCCAGAGCTCAAACTGTTGAACTACAAAGAAATCCCCCAAAAAAAAGACTTCAGTTTGCCGCGTTAGTCAGCGCTGAAGTCACCGTGGTCAACTTTGACGCAAATATATAGTGAAAGTCAGTCGCTTTTCCATGAATAAACCGACACAGCCATACCATATAAAATTCCACGGGATGAAAAGTAAAACTGGCAGAATAAGTCCGCCATTACACACTCCCTCTGTCCTCTTTCCGACTCTGCATCCAAGCTCGGCGTTAGCCCTGATCCTTCAGCACCACTCTGCCCATGCAGGATGGGAGAAGAGAGCCGACAGAACGAGGGCAGGATCGGTATGTGCAGGGCCGCGTCGAGACCATTCCAAATGCAAGAGATGAAAATCAAGACGCGGAGAGGAGGTAGCCTGAAAAAACAGCTACTCTCTCTGCACGTGTAATCTGCCAAGGAATTTCATGCTGAAACGTAGTGCGGGCCTCTCATCTTCTTTTACATGTGACTATTTTTTAGATCGAAATGCAATGTATCCTTTTGCAGAACACAATTTGTATAATGATATCAAATATTTGAAAAATCCCAACAATAAATCTCAGATTTCAGCAAAGACATGTCATTTCTGGCGAAACAGAGTCTCAATTTAAGGAACAGAAAATATTTTTTTTGTGCAGGAGATGGAATATTTCCATCCATGCGGTTAGAAGTGTTGTCAAGCGACCAAAGACATCACCAGGTATTAGCTCGGTAACTTAAATGTAATAGTTACACATGAGAGACACTGTACGTACATTTGTACTGTATGTTTGAGTACATCTAAACCAATAAAGATACATATAGTGACTCAAGCAAATTCAAAGATCCCCATGTGGACAGTTGTATTCAGGTACATTATAAAAAGTATTTTTTTAAATCCATGTGCACCTGGATTCTCACGAGGCTCATGGTTGTGGTCAGGCTTCAAGTAATTAAACAACGACCACCACTACCACATAGGTCATCTCACTGTAATGAATTCCAGGTGCTGCACAATATGTTAAACAATGAAATCCCAGCAAGATAGCCCCTTTAAGCTCATTGCAGTCAGAGAACAAAATTATAACCACTACAGTAACCTTAAACAACTTGCAACAACAATGCATATGTTACATTATAAACAACCATACAAATGTTCATATTCTTCAATCCCACTGCAGCACCCTGTGAGTGGTAAGTAGCTAAAATCATTAGTCCATTCATCAATTAGTCAATCAACTGTAAATTAATCTAGCAACTATATTGTTAATTGTGCTTCTTGAGTGTGAAGATTTGCTGCTTTACTTTCTTTCATTTACTATCTTTCTGACCCGACGTTCAGAGAAAACAAGCAAGAGGCCCCTTTTCACAGCGGCCATTTTGGCATGTCATTGCAGTGTAAAACACAGGTGTAATTGATTAAAAAGGATTCATGGTCCTGTTCTATTTAGTGTCACAGCCAGTCCAGTGGGCCAGCATGCACACTACTATCCACCTAAATGGAACAGGTTCATAATTAATGTTATTATCTACACCTGTGTTCCCCATGCAATGACTAGTCAAAATGGCTGCTGTGAGCCTTTTTTCATTCCCCCTCTGGTTCAAAAAATAATGATAGAGGAATTCAGTAGAAAAGAAAAAAAAATTAATTCTCATTCATCTGTTTGAAATAAATGTGTTGTTTAAAAAAAAACATAATTAAATAAGCTTTTGCAACTGAGAGGGTTAGAGCAAATGTCAGCTGTGGCATTAACACAAAATAAAACATTGCTGCATGTGTTATATTGGGTTAGAGTGTGGTGCAGTATTGAGCGTTAACACCTAAGTGGGTCAACCAGCCGCTCGCTGAACTGTAGCACCATTAGGAACCAGACAGTTTGTCTCCGAGTCGAGCGCACAATCTCATTAAGACAGCCAACTCGACATTATGAATGGGAGTAATATGCAACTAAAGGAAACCCCACAGATAGTGCTTTAGGTAAGATAACAGTGATTAAAAAAAAAAAAAAAAAACAGTTATAATCTCTTGGTAGAGAGGGAGTGCGCCATGTTAATTCGGTTACAAAGCGCTCGATTCAAAACCATAAAAACCTATAATCTCTCTGTGGAAATGACACAATGGAGCTTCAGACGGCTGTGTAAAAGTGGTTTTCATAGGTTGTAAATTGTATAAAATACATCTCCAGTATTGCAGCTGTAAGTTTACTGTATGTCTGTGTAAAACATGCCAGGGTTGCTACCTCTATATACAGCACAGTGTGTCTGCTGCATTGCTTTACTGCAGCATTCTGTTTTAATGGCAGATATAAGCAAGGAAATCAAACTTTCATAATATTTAGCAAGGCTGTGAGTAATTGATTTTTCCAATATTGAAGAATAATTAAATTATGTTCTTGATTATTATATATAAGTGAAAAACAACCCCAATTTCACAGAGCTAAAGTATGTCTTCAGATTGTCTCTAAGATATTGAATTAATATAATTTAAGATTAAGAAAAGCAGCAAATTGACACATTTTCACAGCTTTTTTGCGTGCATTTTTTACTTAAAATATGATTTAAACAAGCACTTGATTCATGGTTGCTGATTAACTAACTGACCATCATTTAATCTCTAGCCGTTTCAGCTCTAATATTAAGTGAAATTAATAGTTTTCCTGTAAACTCATTTGTTCTCAGGGTAACAAACGGCCATTGAGCCAGCACATTCCACCCCAGCAAAAAAAAAGGAAGTGCTCCATTGTCCGTTTATCCCTGCAAATAACACTAAACACAAAGCCGGGGAACATTTAATTGGGTGACCTGCTATTTAGGAAGCTAAGCCAAATGTATACAACTTCCAGCCTGTCTAACCTGATAGTGCTGGTTCAGAAACGGTGTGGAAAAGATAAAGTTTGACAAACTTATGAAAAACTCTGTACCCGAAACACTCAGTAAAAAACAGATTGACCTTGATTAGTCGCCCACACTAAATTTCTGTGACTGAACAGTGTGACAGGGGTATATGTGTGAGGGGAGGGGGGACAGTGAAGCTTTCCTTAAAAAGCCAAGTCAAGCATTCGGCAGACTGTAAAAGGAGCTGGTCCTCTGATCCTCTATCAGACATCAGGAGCTGTGACGGCACCTTGCATACTAATGTGGCTGTTCTTTTTTTCTTTATACTGAAGGGGAAATATGTGCCAGCGGCTGGGTCGGGGAAGACCGTGGTTTATAAATTAGCTTTTTCAGTCCAATTTTCAAAGAAAGAGTGTGCCTACAGCAGACAACGATCAACCACTTCTACAGCAAACTTAAAGTTTGAAAAAAAAAGCCTCAGTATTCATGCCACAATTTAAAAGCAATCATAAAACAAGTGCTGAGCAGCTCAAACGCTTCCTTAACAGGCTATAACCTAACGTACAATTGAACAGAGAAAAAACAGAAGAGGTTGGTCATCCCTGCTCCGTTGCATGGAAATTCAATGTACGTTCTATCTGGAAAAAAATGTTTGCATACAGAAAGGGGCTGAGGGACTTAATCTATGGAAAACCAACAAACAGATAGGAATTTGTTTTAAGTAAAAATGGTTATGTAATATTCTGTGTTGGCTAATTGCACACAAATGGCTGAGTCCTTACTTTCTTGTTTCCTATCAGCTGAGTCATCAAGTCCATTTCTGTACATGAAACCCAAGCAGGAACATAAAGAGGCTGAAATCTGAGAAAACCCTTGAAATGTGCAATTAATTCAGTGACAACACATTTACAGGTCGTTATATGAGGTTGAATGCCTCGTCAAAAAGTTTTCAGCATCCTGAAGCGCCTGTAAGCTTTTAGTTTTACTACTGACTCTGAAATTGACACCGTGGGAGCAAAAATGATGAGATGATGGTTGAAGCAAAATAACAAAAAGATGCAGCCTACTTTTGCTAATGTCAACTACTACTTTTGCCCAGAGTTAGAAGATTGATAGCACTTTCAAGACTGCATGCTAAACTACAGCTAGCAGCCGCCAGACGGTTAGCTTAGCTTAGTTTAAAGGCTAGAAGCGGGTAAAGCCTGGCCAGACATATTAACCACCATCCAGCATATAACATAACATGTTGTTTTTATGCCTTTCAGATTCAACAAATGAGACAGCAATGTGTTTGTGATATTAGCAAAGCTAGCTACCGGTTTACAGCTAGCCTTTATGCTAAACTACGCTAACTTGGCTAGGCTCATATTTGATGTCCAGACATACATCTTCTCATCTCACTCTCTGCAAAAAAAATGTCCCAAAATATATTCATGTAAAAGATGAGTAATATGAAATTGGGAGTACTTCGTGAATGCCTCTAAATGGCTCTCAACATGGCTACGAAGGCTCGCAGTTCACGGTGCTAATAGAGCTAACGGTGCTAACAGCGCTAACAGTGCTAACAGTAGAAACTACAGCAAAGGCGCTGGCAAAGCTAACAGTGTTTACCTGAGTTGGAACCGGCGGGTGGTTGCTGCACTTCCGTAATAATTCTGTCGGCCCGGCATGGTTTATCTGCTTTTACCGCCATATGTAAGCAGCTAGCTAGCCAGTGTGGCGCGCTCACACGCAAGAACGTGCACACGCAAAGCACGCGCGGCCAGCCCGGCTATGTCAACACAGCGAGGAGAAGCCGCTCACGTAGATATTACTCCTCTATTTACACAGTGCTGCTATGTTAATGTCATACATTGCTCATTTAATACAGACTTCTTATGTGAACAAGCTCCATAAACATTTAAAAAAAAGCAGATTTAGTTCCACACAGAAGTGAATATATCGCAGGCTACAGCTGGGGAATAAAAACTACATTTTCCCTTTGGATCAGCAAAAGAAGATCTGGCTTTTAACTGCACACCCAAAAATTCCTGTCCCGCTGCTCTGTGCACCCACAGCCTGCCAGCAGATTAACACAGTGAAACTGAAACTTTTCCTGCAAGATCCAAAACACACACACATGCAGACTGTGTGTGTGGAGGAGGTGGGGGGGTACTAACATGAAGCCCCATTATATCATTGTGTGAGCCCTGAATCAAAGAGAGGGGAGGGGGTGAAGGGGAGGGGGAGACGGCGGATGAATTAAAGGCATGCGTAAAGGAGGTGAGAGGATGATGCTCTCTCTCTCTCTCTCCACCGTGCATCCCGTCTATTACTCCTCAAGTGTCTGTTTCCCACACCAGACAAGGTTAACAAGCCGCGCTGGTGTCTGCGTCGGCTGGAAAACGGGGAGGGGTGGGAGGTGGAGGTGGAGGGGTGAGGTGCTGCAACTATACAGCCGTGTTGATGATGCAGACAGGCTACAGTCCCCTTAAATATATCCCCAACCACATCCCACTCCCTCTTCAATAACCACCGATGCATTGTGCACCACGCAACCGTACACCGGAATAAGCCCAAATACACCACGAGGTGGAAAACCATCCTTTTTTTTTTTTTTTTTTTTTTTAGATGCACAATAAATTACAGCCTGACGAGGGAGAGAGGGAGAGAGAGAGAGAGAAAAAAACTCCAGTGCGCACTAATCCGGTTGGCAACGCGCCTTCAGTATAAAGACAATCTATAAAGAATAGTTTTAATGGTGGATGCGGACGCTGAGCAAACGCAGCGAGGCAAAGTGATGTGGAATAAAACAAATGGTAGCACGAGCATCCATACCTTTCTCTCCATCACTATGCGCTCTTTTTTTTTTTTTTTTTTTTTTTTTTTTTTTTAGGGCTACTCAACAACAGGAACTGTAGGATGCGTCTCTGTGGAGGTGTCCGGTCCGGCGTCTCGCGGAGCTTCCCCGTACACTCCTCAACTTCCTCGCGGCTTTAAGACAGCGGCGTCTCTCCTATCACTTCCCCATTACTGGACAGCTAGGCGACTTATTAGTAGCTACTGGCCTGTGGGACGCCGAGCCGGGGATGAAGCCAGAGCCAGGATTGGTGAAGCCTTGTTCGGGAGGGAGCAGGAGCGCAGGCGCGGTCCCTGCTGGAGAGTCGATATAATGAAAAATTACCAGCGGTAGGGAGTGTCATCAAATTATCCTCGGGAGCAGGGTTTTTATTTGGGGGGGAGGTATGCCGATGTATTCTTTAACAAAAGAAGCGTCACATTATAACAACAGGTTATTATTACATGTAAACACTGCGACAACAAAGAGTGGTGTTGTTTTATTTGATTTTAGGCCTCGATGATGTACTGAATAAAACCCGTTTACAG
Source organism: Eutrigla gurnardus (assembly GCF_963514095.1). NCBI lineage: Eukaryota > Metazoa > Chordata > Actinopteri > Perciformes > Triglidae > Eutrigla > Eutrigla gurnardus. The sequence goes on along the minus strand of NC_139929.1, from coordinate 6,421,324 downwards.
CAGCTCCTCCAGCTCCCTAACGAAATGAACCGAGGCACTCTCATAAAGCACCCTTTATATTGGCTGAGTAAGTTGAAACCGTGAACCCTTAAATTAATAATTTAATGATGCTTCATAGCGGCCAATACCAACCAAAGACAACTTTTGGCTGCAAAGGAACATCTATTTATTGATTTACAACATTATAGTATACAATTTGTCATCCAACTAAGATATATGTCTAAGTCAAGCTGTTTATATCTGTATTGTTCTGTAAATATAAGTATATTGAGCGCTGCTGGGAACTGGATTCTGTTTTATTTGTATGTGTCAACAAACTTGGACAAAAAAAAACAAGGAAATTATGAATGCTTTTGGCATAAATACCACATTTAAGGGATTTTATAATCTGCCAATCCGAATTCTGTTTAAGGAGTTATAACCAATCTATAAAGAATTAGTAAATTATATATTAACCTTATAAAAATGTGATATTACGTGAGAGCATGACGAGCATGTCAAATTATATTTTATATATTATATTGTTGTTCCCTACTAATGCTTTTTTCAGAAGTGTTCCATATTCAAATCTAATCTCTAAGAACAAAGGGTGCATGTCTTATACTTTACAAATTCATGACTTGTGATTATTAAAATTGACTGGAATCGAAATCTTAAACCTACATTAAAATGAGCAAAAATGCTGTATAATATGAGAGATTTAGAAGGATTTGTAGACATATCAATTCTAGGTGAACTTAATCCAATGTCCTTGCAAAAATAAAGCACAAAAGATTAAAAAATCTTAAAGACTTTACTCTTCACCTTTATATTAAGTCTCTTAAAATCAGCCAAAGTGAACAAACTCTGTATAAGGAGACAAAGTATAGGTGTCAAGTCAGTGCAGGACAGTCCTCAGGTCTATGTCAGCATATTTGTGTCTCAAATCTGAGTCAGCAGCTGAACTCTTTTCACCTCTCAGGCTGCAGACCGAACCGGGCCATCAGCTAGAGAACAGGTTCAAAACGGTCCAGTATCATCCCCCGTTCACACGTCCTTGAAACGTCCTCACCTACAAATCCGGGGGAAGTTTTCAGAAAGCGCAGCAGATAATCTGGGTCATAGCCGCAATTCGAAACAAAGCTTTCCATCCGCAGTGCAGCCCACTCCTACCCACCCACAAACCATCGGCAGAGGTTTACTACAGTAGCCTTGGCTCAACACCAGCAGAAAGAACAAAAGGCATCCCATAGCTGAAAATGTTTTCTGGCATCCTGTCTGAGCTCCCGGTGCTCAATCTGAAGATAAATCTACCTTTATGAGAAAACTTTATGAGTGATTGAATATTGTAGCCGATGCATTAAATCCACATCAACGATTGCGTGCTTTGAGTTGGGTTCAACGAGGGGCCGGTCGCAGACCAAGGAGACAAAGAAAACCCTCCAAAGCTTTTCAAAATGGTCCGTGCAAAGCTCAATCAACTTTAATCAACATCTGAAGATCAAGGGAAATGCTCAGCACTCATTCAATTCATCCTTCTAGATCAAACAAGTGGATGTCCCTTAACATTTGATTATGAAGCCACAGGATTTTTTATTGATATTTGATGAACACAAATGAATCAGGCTTTTTATGGCAGATGTGTTTATGAATGGATCCTGAGGTTTACTCGTCTATTTTGGCCTCATTTTTAGTCCTGGACATCAAAATAATCTATCACAGGCTCTTCTTTAACCATCTTCGACCAGGTGCCTCCGCTAACGGCCCTGGGAGGAGAATAGAGAGGGAGAGGAGTCATGAGCACACAGTGAAATCTGAACATGAACCATAAAGGGTCACAGCCCAAGTGAGAGGACTTACTTGCTGCTGTGCTGTTTGATATGAGCGATGGGAGGAGGGGCCCTCGCAGCCGATTCTCGCTCTATCAGCGACGTCAGGGTTGAGTTTGGACAGGCGGCCTTCCCTCTGAGAAATGAGCGAAAATACACAAATTCAACGGGCGACACTTTTACGCGTTACCAAGGAATACAGGCTGCGTGTAAAGTCTTACTTGTGGGCCGTGATGACCACGTTGCGTTTGGGCTCGCTGTCGTAGCTCACGCTCTCCACAGTGTAGACCTCAGCGAGCTCGTGGATGATCTTGCGGTGTTCTCTGTTCATGGGTGGGAAACAGTGGCTCCTCTTTGGCTGTTTCCCCTGTAGAAACCAGGAAACGTGTGTCCATTATACTGGAAAAGCATTCGCAAAGCCTCGCTGATCTGCTACCCTCCAGTGACATTTACGTGTTGTCAGAAATGTATTCCAGCATTCACGCAATAACCTCCGTTTGGAAAACTAGAAACCCACACAGAAAGGGCAAACGCTGGAAATTAAGTCAGTAATGTTGCAGCAACTTGAAGATGAAATACGATTCAAGCTTTCCTATGCGGACCGAGGCAGTGCTCTCGTGATTCATTGTTCCAAGGAGAGATTCAGCTGGTTATAAACTTTACATTTTCACATTCAAAACCAAAGCAGCAGTGATCTTGACAGCATCGTGCCCGATGGCCTAAATGCATGCAACAAAGCTGAAAAAGAGCATGCAGACTATTTTTCTAACTGCCCCACGAGGCAACTACTAATTTAGCCTGGCTTGTTACTAAAGAGGCTTCGCCGTCCTTTCAGAAACCTACAAGGAACCACAGCTGGTTCCGTCCTGCAAGTCCAATGGAGAGCTCAAAAATAAACAACTAGGTCAGAATAACGTATACAATAAGACGGCTAGCTTTAGCCAGCTAAAAGTGTAGCTTTTCCCCCCTAAACTGACAGCAGCCCATGCAAATGTTTAGGGTGAACTTTTGTTCAGATACAGAGGAAAGAGTACATTAACTGTGGTTTGAATACAGAAGTCATGGAATGATTGGAGCAGCTGCACTTCATGCAGAAGCCGAGGCAATTCGTTGCTCGTTTTTTATTTCATCAGACATCTGTGGAGCGTTGTAACGTTCTGTCTTGCTCGCTCATTTCCTCAATAACAGTGTACAATAAAAATCAGTGGGAAGCATCTGCATTCCATGGTGCCAATAGGGATTGGATTAATGAGGAACTAATTTCATAAAATTATGGAGCACAACCCCTTAATTATCCCAAATTAAAGGGGTCGTGGCACTTGTCGTTGTGTGAATGCAAAATCAGGAGGTGCTTTTTTTTTTTTAAATGCAAGCTGCGGACTCCTGACTCAGCCACTAGAGGGAGCACAAGAGGTGACCCAAACTGTCATTACCATACTGGCACAAGGGATTCCTTGTATCATCCTACCTTATTAGCAAGCTCAACAAGATTCTTGATCTCCTCTTCTACCTCTGTGACAAATTTCAGGTCTTTTCTGAAAGAGAGGAGGAACAGAAGACCATCTGTATTTTGTCTCGGCAGTGGGAAGATTAACCAGCTGGCTCAATTGATGAATGGCCATTAATAAATGCAGAAAAACAGACCGAAGGGTAAAAGACAGACCTGGCATCCTCTTTGAGGCTGTCACTGTATACAGAAGTAGAGCGGGCGTTGAAGGGGTCGGAGGATAGGTCTATCTGCAACGCCTCCGCTAAACGCCTGTTTCTCTCCAAAGTAGCACACTCTTGATCACATTCGAGCCTGGGAAAACAAAGCAAACCATTTAAACAGACTACGTAGGCAGATTATACATCAAATCCTTAAGTTGGATCCCGATTTGCTCCTCATTTGTTTCAACTTGCTGTTCTAAAAAAGGAGTCTTATGAAACAGATACTGCCGAGTGGATGCTGCAGCAGCTGTAATCCATTAAATGCATTACCTTTGATTGATTTGTTTAAATATTGATGCACAAACACAAAGCAATCCCTCACGGTGAACAGGAAATCGATTTCTTTGCAGAAGAATATTTAAATAATGTTTCTTTATAGATTAGAAGAAAATGCACCGTGCCACGCCTCGCAACTGGACTAAAATGACCGTTAAGAAAAATGCTCCTTCTCCTCAAACGCATTACATCAACAGCTTTGACCACAACTCTTCATCATCGGTCTCCTCCGTCACTCTACCTGGTCTGTTTCAGCTCCTTCTTAGTGAGGAACGGGCCGATGTCCATCGAGTCACCAAGCTGCATGTCAGACAGTTTAGTGGCCATGGCGATGGCAGCATATCTGCAACGTATGGAGGATTGTGGGACGTTTCAGTCACTTTATATTATAATTTTAACCAGCTGAATCCAGAAACGGTCAAACTGACCTCTGATATGAACTGGCTGCGTCTGTGCAGGCCACCATTTCCTTTCTCCGGCCACAATCGCACTGCAGAGCGACCTGTGAAAAATGATAAAGCATTAATCTGCCACACATGTAAAACATATGAGGGAATAGACTCCAGTGTGTTGCAATAGGCTTTTGTAAGCAGACAAATATGTTCCTTCTTTGAGAGTTTGATGCTGCTTGTGTGAGGAATTCCTGCAGCTGTGAAAGGTCTCATTGTTTGCTGAGCTTTTGACTTTGGAGGACTGCCACCGAAATGTTATTATTTCATCCAAGTTAACCATTTATGACAGTTACACACTATTACAGCCGATTTCCTCAAGCCACGTGTAGCTAAAAGGAACAGAAATAATACACAGCTGCACTGTTCAACACAACCTTTAACAATTAGGGGATTTGACATCCATAAAAAAACCCTTTTCATCGGGGTAATAAGTTATTAAATGGAGGAGAAACTTTCCAGGGTGGGAAAACATGCCTAAACTCCCCATGAATCCGAGCCTGGATGTAACAACGACCATCTGCACAAACTTTGTAACCCGTATTTCAGCTACTGGAAGTCCAGCTGTTCTCAGTGGGCAGTGTGCGGTACCTTGGCAGTGCAGGTGGTGCGTGGGCAGCTGCTGCCTTTATGACAGGGAGCGGAGCACGGGTGGCCACAGTCTGGACGAGGCAGCGCGCAGGGCTGCTGACAGCTGCCTCCTGCCAAGCACTCGTTCCGGTGGCAGATCCGTCTGCAGCGGTGCATTTCACATGGCAGCGTTTTATTACACGTCAGGCCGCAAGAAATGTCCTGCAGGTGACACGGGATGTTGCTGCGTTGCTGTCGGCCGAGAAAAAACACAAAAAAAAACAGTGTCACCTCAAATCACAGGAATATAAATGAGAAACTAATTCGGCAGCTCAGGAGACGTTACCTCGTGGTTTCCCATGCACCATTTCTGAGTGAGGTACGTGCACGGTGGACACTTCTCATCACTGTGGCAGTTGTGAAACACTGAATGAGAGATACATGTTAGGGTTCTCATTTACCGTTTATTTCTGCGGTGTGAACGTACTCTCACCTGGGTGGCTGCACTCGTGTCTTCTCGTACACATGTTTTTGCACTCTGGTGGCTTCGTGCCACAGGGGATTGGCGGGTACAAGACGGTGAGGCCACAGTGACACGCCAGCTCATCAAAACCTACAAACAGAAGGAGTCATAGGACACCACATAGGACATGAGCTGTGTGGCAACATTAATGCCAGACCTAACACCACAAATGTCAAACAAAATTATGTAAAAACAAATAATTATGCTTTTTGGAATGGCAGACTAACTATATGGTACTTCTAAGACTTGGCTCATAAACACAAAGCTGCTAGACTGCAGAGGACGCCTGCGGAACTCACTGGATTGCCAGCAGGGTTCACAGTTTCCACGGTGACAAGGCTCGTGGCAGCGGTGAAGGCCGCAGCTGAGCTTGTAGCCGCAGATCAGGAGGCACTTGTGCTCCACAGTCTGGAAGGACGGACAGAAACCAGTGACACCACCTCATATCATCGAACGCTCTACCGATAAGGTTCATTGCCATTTTGAATAACTGTAGACCTTGAATTGAACACTTTTATCAGATCTGTGCTGCAAGCTGAAATACTTATTTGTGTCGCCTCCAGATCTGTCCAGCTTGCATGAAAAGCTCACATAAGAGAGACTTCTTTTTTATGTGGCTGACTTCTAAATGGCATTCGACTTGTACAGTTTTACTCAAATAAACCGGAAATAAAGCACCACATTTTTGCACAGTTTGAGTTTTTGTTTTTAAGATTTAAAATCATTAAAGTATCATAAATAAAAATGTACAACACAAGCATCGTCTCAGCTCTTTTGTCATTTTCAACATCAGTTAGTTTCATTCCTATCCCTAAACTACATTGACGCAGAGTCGCTGAATACTCACCACACAACACAGCTCGCCGCACTTGTGTCGACCACAGGAGCGTTTCTTGTTGCAGCGCTTCTCACAGGTGAAGACAAGCTCTTCTGGAACAGGAGTCAGAAGTTAGATACATACAGAGTACAACGTAGGTGGTGATCTCATATTTGTGTAATTCGTTTAAATCTCACCTTCTTTTTGGATTGTTGCACATGGGACCTCCTGAAAACACAGGATTCTCTTTTTTATTTCCTTGATATCACAAACAAAGCATAACAACAACACTGGTGTTTCCGCCTACCTTCGTCTTGGCGCCACATCTGCATCTGATGGTCGAGGTCAGGGAGCAGGGCCCACAGCTGTCCTCATGGCACAGCTTCTCACACAGATGGATGATGTCTGAAGTAACACAAGTTCTTTAAGATCCGACAGTCTGTTGTATGCAAGCTGGACCTAATCCTGTCTGAACAAGTCTTCCTTACCGCTGGAGCCACAGGCCAAGGGTTTGTTGCACGACTTCCCACAGGAGGGGATGGCATCAGAGCAAGTCCGCCGCTCAGGGTAACCCAGCTCCAGGAGTTTGGCGAGTGGCGTCTGACCGCAGGGACACGTCTTCACCAGGCTCGGGGAGAGCGGGCACGGCTGGCATGGGCCGCGGTGGCACTGCTGTTGGCACCGGTGAGCCTCGCAGTTAAGCATCCTGAATGGAGGAGAGTGAGCGTCAGGCAACGGTGGGAATGACAGCTTCGTTGTTAACGGAGGATGGGCATCATTGGTGCCGCGAGGTCAGACTTACTTCCCACATAATTTTTGACAGGAGAAATGTCCCGAACCATCAAATCCATCTTTGTCTGTGCCACACAGGACTTGACGCGGGGTAACGCCACAGTAGCACGCTGAAGAAAAATTAAAAACACAGCAGAAACTTATAATGAGTCCACCAATTCTCCAAGATTAAAAAACAACTGCTGGACAAATTTGTGGGAGTATTTACGGAGCTGACAAAGTGAGACTCACCCTGCTGGACTTGCAGCTGGCAGGGTTGGCACGCCCCGCTATGGCACACTTGGGTGCAGGTGTGTTTAGCACAGTTGAGTAAGGCACCGCACACCGTGTCACACTTGAGCACTGTACCCAGGCCACAGCGCATTGGTTGACTGCAAAGATAGAGTCCTACAGATAAGAAACCAGTCTCTTTGGATAACACTTAAATAGACAATGAGCGGATATGCATAGATAAGATACACAGATGTAAACATCATTCAAATTCAAGTACCTGGTCTTCCCGCAGATGCAGGATTTTGTTATGAAGGCAGGACATTGTGGACAAGGTCCAGGATGACATAAACTGAAGGGGGACAGAAAATCTTGTTCACAAATAGTCTGGAGAATTTAAATACACTGTATTATTTAAATAATCTTCTATTAAATACATGCAAAATCTGTATAACATTGTTATTATCAATGTGAACGCAAAATCATAGTAATTTTTCTACATATTTTCCAGATTTACTTTTTGCTGTGTAATTTTCTTCAATTCCCAGCTACGATAAAATCACAGATTTTTAGATTTCATCTGATAATCATCAACTTCACAACATCCAAAACATTAATTCCCTGAAAACACCCGAGAAAAACACCATCATGACACGTTTTTTCTTGCGATTTCAAGGCTCACATGTTACAGGGGTGGTGGCAGTCCAATCCGCTCCTTTTCTTCCCACACATGTCACCACAGCTGTGGGGAATCTCACTGCGCTGCCACTCTGGGTTTGTCACTTTACCTGTCAATCAAATGTGGAACAAAAAGGAGTCATGACCTTGTTTCACTGACCTTCGGTGACAGTCTTGATCGGTTATGGGACTAAAAATGGGGGACGAGAAATAAATGACTATTGATGACATTTGTTTAATGGCATGAATGAAAAGGTACTCACCACAGAAGCAGGTGTAGGAGGTCGGTTGTTTCAGTGCAACATTCTGGCAGGCCGGACAACGCCAACCTTCAGCCGATTCTGAAAAACAGCTTTATTTCAGTATAAATATTTTTGAGATACATTGTCCATAAACAGAACAGCAGTTTCCCACTGGCCTCAGACTTGCAATGCAACACAACAGACTGCTGATGCAGTAGGAACTCGCTGTAAAGCCTGAGAGCTGTTTTTTTGTTAATGGGGCCACAGTGACTATTGTCCATCTACACCACAGTATTATAGTACATTACAGTTGCTGAGGACCTGTGGTTTTGTTGCCTCACAGAGACAACCATACTGAATGAAATGTGAGGCAATAATACACAAAGCGTTTAGTAAAGATCCAGATGTTGCTTAAAATCTGTACCGTCTGCCTGTGAGGCCGGGGATCGAGCCCACTTCTTAATGCAGTTCAGGTGGAAGACGTGGAAGCAGCTCAGGCAGCTCCACACCGGGGACATGCACCTGATGACATCACAGCAAACCATGCACTCGTACTTCTCCTCAGACAGCTGCTCAATCAGACACCCTGTGGAGGGAAGAGATCAGAGGTTCAGGGGAAACGAGCTGCCAAAGGATGGTTGTGGCTGATTTACCTTGACGCCCTGTAATATTAAAAACTGTAGTAAGAAATAGGGATGGGCGATATGGACTAAAAAATGTATCACGATAATTTCTGGCATTTATCCTGGTAACGATAAAAGTGACGATAAAATACCAATTCACCTGTACTGTAAAACTGTAATGACTCAGATCAAACAAGTCTGAAATGTGAGAACAGATTCAACATTTATTCAAACTAAGGCACAAGTTAGCATCAGTTGGCAGTTAGCTTATAAAATCACAAACAACTTAAAATAAAACCTGATAAATTAAGAAACTCGTCTGGAGGCAACAGCTGTTCAAACTCCAATCACTCGCGATGTAATGGACTGTGAGGCTAATATACGGCTCAGTCGCTCGGCTACTCCACATGTCTGTGGTTGAGGCAAAAAACTCCACTGTAGACAGCGTTGTTTGTAAGCCATCACGGCACTCATCATACATCTTAGGCAGGGCTGTCTTGGAAAAATACTTCCTCGAGGGCATGTTGTATCTAGCGTCGATTTTATGAATCATTCGCCTGAATCCTTCCTTCTCCACAGTTTGGAGTGGCAACATGTCTTTAGCCAGGCAAAACGCCACTGCCTCCGTTAATTCTTTCCATCGTTTGCTTTGCTTATCATATGGTATGGAATGAGCAAATGCGTCGCCAATTTTCGCCTGGCTAAGAGTTTTCTTACCGGAGGCTTTGGCTTAAGTTGACGCTGTCGCTTTTGCTGCATCTGTGCGCATTTTCGCATCGCTCTCAGCTCCGCCTTCCGCCATGTTTGTTATTGTTCTTCACGTGAGCCGAGAGATCAGGTCTACAGGCAGAAGGCAGGTGCCTGTCACGTGAGTTGGGCTGCGAGTGCGTGGTCGCATACAACGTCATCAAACGAGAGTAAATCTGAATACAATAAAGTTGGGGGGGGGGAAAAGTCATCAACCGGAATTTATCGTTATTACCGCGAGATGACAAATTCTTACCGTGCTGAAATTTTTTGACGGTATATCGCAAACGGTAAAATATCGCCCATTCCTAGTAAGAAAGTAACTTTAAATAAAACAAAAACCTATGACCAACTCTTTGGTTTCTGTATAGGAGTTTACTGGAGTTCCAGTCTAACCTGTCTGCGTCTCCTTGCTCTCTGGCACCTTGTCCCAGTTCCTCTGGCCTGGCCTGCTGTTCTGATGATGTGTCCTTCTCCCCCCTCTGGCCTGAAGGGGAGTGTGTCGTCCCGAGCCTCGTCCAGCTTTATAGGCAGGATCCTGAGATGGTCTGCCATGGCGAGAGTCATCTTGGACACCGGCCCCCCTCTCTGAGCCTGTTTCCTCTTGAGTTGGTGGTTTTGGTGGTTTGATGGGTCCTTGCCGTCGCTTCGGCTCCATTTGTTTTCTCTGGTGGTCATCATATTGAGATGCTGGACCTGTCCTGCTCCTCTGATTTCTTTCCCTGATGTCTGATGTGGGGTTTTCTCCTTTGATTTCATTTAACCTCTGACCCTCTACTGCAGTGTTGTTCTCCTTTAAGCGACTACTTTTTTCATTTTGTTGTCCTCTCCTCTGCTCCTGGCTATACTTCCTGGGTTTTTTAGCCCGGGCATCCAGATCTTCATTAGTTTGATCAAAATTCCTGCCTGCATCGTCTCGTCGCCAGCTGGGTCCTTCAGGTCCATCATCCATGGGATGTGCCCTGGAGTGAAAACCACCTGCACCTCTATTGTTACCACGATATGGACCAATGTCACCTCCAGGTCTTTGCCAACTGGAGCTGGAGCCACCAAAATTGCCATTTACATTTCTATTGCCATCTCTCCTCCCTCTACCTCTGCCGCGCCTTCTGGCTCCATCCTCGCCTTGGTAGTGAGCATACTGATGCAATGCTTGATTTACATTTTCATGGCTAAACGGGGGGTTAACGCCTTGATCAAAGTGTCCATAGTATTGAGAAGGATCATAACTATTCAGGTTCCTGTCATTGTTGTATCTGGACCGGCCTCTGCTGGATTTGTGCTGATATTGTTTTTGTTGTGACGCATTTGGATTGAGGTCGGGTGGGTCTGCAAACAGAAAATAGCACCAATGAATGCCTTTGTTTGTAAGATGACCTCATACAAATACACGTGCCACAAAACCGGTCAATTCCTGTCCTTTTATTAGTCTATAATCAATCTTACAATACCAGAGCACAGAATCACGTATTACAACTGTCATAATCTAGTATGACCAACAACTATTTCTTATGTAGCCAGCAGTTGAACTATGTTACCCAATAGGTTCGCTAGTGGCTAGCTAGCAATCACAGTGTCATATATTACAACACACACTGACCGGCTACTTACATGTTTATTAGCTCCGCGGTCACATAAAGATAACTCCTGCTACTGTGACTCAGGTTAGGTGTAATGTCGGATTTCAAAGTTCAACCTCAACTATTAAAGGCTAACGATAACTAAAATATAGTTAAAAGAAAATAAACGGCTCAGTCAGCTTGGCTAATGTTAGCTGAAAGTTAATATCAGCTAACGTTAGCCACGCTACGAAACTAGCTAGCTTACCACATAAAGAGTTTGAGTAAAACTAGTTACTAGCGTTGTTGAGCGAGTTCGTTGTTTTGGAGAGCAAGGACTTGTTTGTATGACTGCGTTATTTAGACCGCGTGTGAATGTTATTTACCTGAGGAGCCTTCAGCCATTCAGCAACTCCGGTTGTTGCTTCTTCCCAACGCCACAACTTTGAAGACAACGAGGCTGTTGAATGAGATGACAAGCGCCCCCCTGGTACTCGACTATATCCACGTTTTCACACGAGTTCCGACTGTTACAACGTCAGAAGAACTCCCCCCGGAAAGCAGCAATAATCTCCTCCTGCCGTCAACTCACTTTATCAACACTAGCTTAAAGCTAACACAAGCTACATTAAGCTAGCGAGAATCAAAACTTGAACTTCCTGTCAGTATTTTCAAAGTAAAACGGAAACCGAATTTAATTAATACGACCTTTCAGAAAATAATCCCCCCCATAGAGAACCCTATCTGATAACACTGTGGGTTCAAAAACATCGTTCGGAACATAAGGATCCAAGCTTGCAGTTATAATAATATTTTGTAATTTTCTGAGACAACCCATTCGAGGCATAAAAAAGACATTTGACAGAACATACTATTAATAAACTACCACAAGGTGGCGCTGCACGTATGGATTGAGAGGCTTCTCCAACTGTTAAGGGAGGGGGGACTAGTAAGGTTTTTAAGATGACATGTCATAGTTTGGATAATGTATTCACTTTTCTATGGTAATTGTTTAAAAAGTGCATATTTCAAAACCAGTAGGCTGTGCTTTTAGTAAATTGCATATGATTTTTATAAGATATATAACTTTGGGATGACCAACTGAAACAACTTCAAATGGTTAGGAGAAGGTCATGACCTCTCTGTTGGGAATAAATCTCATTGTCTCTAAGATATTGTAGATATTATGACACACAGCCTTGGAGTTGGATTTTTTTTTTGTAAAGGAAGAAGCTTATGTTACTTTGTGTCAGATATGTTTTTGTGTTATACATAATTCACTTTGCCTTACATTTTACAACATTTTTTGTTTCTGCGTGGCTGTATCTGGCTGCAAACCTGCTAGAATGCCTAACAGATGATTACCAACTGTTAATTTGGTTATTATAATAAACGTTACTTTGCATGTTATTGCTTTTGAAGGGAGCTATAGATTCAACTGACAATATAAAGGTAGGCTTCTATTCTAATGACGCACAGGGCTGTACATATTCTGCTAAATTTCGCTTCTGAACAAACGAAACAATAATGCTTCCCCCCTGTAAATCGTTTTTTTCTTTCTCTGTGGCGGGCCTACGGTCGGATAGAGCTCTGGCAGTCATGGATTCCAGATCACGCACGCGCAGAGTGGCTCCTCGGCCCCGTCAACCAGGCGAAGTCGGTGGGAGGAGAGTTGCGTTAAGCTACCACCAATGGGAACAAAATATCGGGAAATGGATCATTTTGTTTCAAAATAAAATAGTAAAAGTATATCGTGGTTAGCCTTCTGCTGTTTTGTTGCAAAAACTGCTGTAACCGTGCATTACGATAACAACTTGATTAGGTTTCACCATAGAATTTAACTTCATATAACCCAATAATTATAATATCATAGCTAAAATTAACTTACAATACATGTTTAAGATATACAACCTTCCTGTGTACACATGTAGCATATAGCAATGAATTACATTTAGGGCATTTTCAATTAATCCACTTTGGTGCTGTGGTGCAAAGAATCTGACAGCAGCACAAGAATGTTTTTAATGAAACTATTTTGTGTCATATTCACTCAAGTTTTAACACAATTGCCATTAAACCACGCATCTTGGGCAAAACTACCAAAACATTTTAAAAAGATGGTGGCTATTTTAGGTGGCATTATAGTAAAACTCCTGCAATATATTTTCAGACATATACGTGTATTGATCTGCTATTTATGACAGTTACATTCAAATAACATCCAAAGTTCATTTTGGGATTTAAAAAAAAAGAAAAAAAAGAGAGAAGTCATCCTGTGCTTTTATTTTGAAAACCCTGATAGGAAATCGCATCCTACCTTCCGGCTGGCTTGACACTAGCTCGCTGAGAAGCTCGAGCGCGGCCGAGCAGGAGAGAGTGGCAGCGAATGTGTCTGCGGCAGCGTTTACCGTTAAAAAAACACCAACTACGGCCGAAGAAGAGTGGACCAAACCCCGCCGCAGTGAGAGACGACCTCGGCAGAGCATGGACTATGATAAATCCTGAACGGAGGCTGGTAACGGCGGGCTGTTTTGACGACAGGCGGTTTATTGAACATCTGTAGAGCATAATGAGGGCATCCGCTATTCTTTACGGTGTTTTTTCCTCCGCGGTTTAGTTAGACTCGGAGTGACACTATTTATAAATGCGTCGCTTTTAGACATCCTCTCGAGGAAGAAGAAAAAAAAGGCACACCGAGGGGACAGTCTGAAGATATTTAGTTAATTCCCTCCTCCCATGGCCCCCGGGGAACAGTGAAGTCATTTGAGAAGTCACCGGAGAAGAAGACACGTCTTAATCATCTCCGCAGTTTAACAGTTTCGCGAGGAAAATCGTCTCGCGCCCCCCCCCCCCCCCAACCCCCCCGCTTTCCAACGGCTTGCACCAGACTCCCCCCGCTTTTTCCTTTAGTTTTAGATCTTACATGGTTTTGTCTTTCTGAGCATTCATCGCCGACCCTCCCCGTGGGCTTCCCCCCCCCCCCTTTAGCTGAAGGATGCCGGATCAAATATCGGTGTCCGAGTTTCTCTCGGAGACGACAGAGGATTACAATTCCCCGACAACATCCAGCTTCACCACCCGACTGCAGAGCTGCAGGAACACCGTGAACGTGCTGGAGGAGGTAAGGCCACGGTGTCAGCCTTGTTGTCTGCGTGATGGATGGATGGATGATTGAAGACGCCGGAGTAAACACAACCAAACAGACTAGATTATAAGATTTAAAACATACATTTTAAAGCAAACACAACAGCTTTTTTTTTTTTTTTTTGCATGGTGGAATGCAATTTATATATTTTAGCATTAAAAAAAAAAAAAAATTCCCATTCCCATCCGAGGTCCATTGATTATTGTGTTAGAAAATACAAATATTTGCACCTGTTGAGCTGCAGAGCATTTGATGCAGAGCAGGTGAACACCCGTTATACGTGCTCGTGAATCTGCAGCTCTATCTTTCCAGATATGTAGAGTAATAGAGTAATAATAGGGGGGGGGGGGGGCTTTGGTGGTGTAGGGAATAGGAGGATGTGCACTCGGGCCTGCAGCTCTCTGTGTTCACTATTACATAACTCAGCTTCAGAGCATGCTGCTAGGATGTAGCTCTCTCCCTCTCTTTCTGATTGTGTGTGTGTGTGTGTGTGTGAGAGAGAGAGAGAGAGAGAGAGACCTCTAGTCACACTGGCAGTCAAGTCAGGATTTAACCATTTCAGGATTATGGAGTCTCCCCACATACGCCAGATTGCATCCAGAAATGATAGATTTGTTCTCAAGGGGATATACTATATTGCACCAAAGCCACACTCTATGATGCAGTGTTTACCTTTGATTATGTGATGGGGGGTGGGGGGTGGGGGGGGGTGTAATCAGTCCAGGCCGGTGGGTACTGTGCGTGTTTCCTACTTCCCCACCCCCACCATCACCATCGTCCTCCATTGGCATCCTTCCTGCTATGATTAAATGGAGCATCAAACCGGAGGAGCGCGCACCTTTCGCTGTTGTCCGTCGACGCCGGGAACGTGGCCTCGTTTCCCACTTTAAAACGCATTGAATTACTTCAGACTCCCAGTATTTAAGTGGAACGTGTCGTGGAAAGCAGAAACCGTGACTGCGGTCCATTGTGATAAAATAACTGTACAGATCACGTGTAAACATTAGGACGAGCAGGGCAGTAACTAGATATGTTTGTTTAAAGGACGAACAAAAAAACACAGGTTTCTGTGCTATCTGTTACTTCCATCTCAGTCTTTTAAAAGCGTATTATATCGGGACAATAAAGAAGACGAAAAATGACCGGTGTTTATCCTCCAGCCGGAGCACACTTTTGTGTGTGTGTGCTGACTGCAACGAGGAAAAGGCTCGCATCATGAATCACCTCTTTGGCTCTGTGCCTCCCAAGCCAGAGACTGCAGCAGCACAAACGAAAAACATCTGTTAGAGAGGGCCGCCATGTGCGCTTGGGCTTCAGTAGCCGCTCTGGAATTTTTTGTTGCAGAGATCACATGACAAGGGACGACCATTATGCTGGTACCAAAAGAGGCAGCAACGTGCTCTTCAGCGCTGAAACAAAGGCGAGATGCCCCCTGAAACATGTGGGCCGGGGATCGTCGGGTAACTCAAGCTGGGATCCACCCATCAGGCGGAGGCTGTGGCAAACACACAAGCAGCAGGCAGCCAGCCTAAAGCCACGAGCACTGTTGGAATAGTGTCTGTTTAATAAAATTAGCTACCCCGTTTGATCCCCGCTTAGACACGTAAAGGGCTCGCTTGCATCATACACCCAGAGCTGCTGCAGTGAAGCAAAACGGCCTTCGTCGTCACTTTGCCCGAAGAGGAGCGTGTTAAACTCAAACTTAAACCATTCACCCACCCCCCCCTTTTTTTCTCTCTCCCAGTCATTTCCTTGGTATGTTGACGAGGTAAATTATGCAACGGGACGGCTTGAATATTTAATGCTGTAACTTGAGGGGCTGAATTGACCTGCAGGATGGTCGTCATCCTCTGAGGCATCTGGGGCCGCAAAGAAAGACGTCGCCGCGGCGTCACATCGTCGCGATTCATCAATCTTTGATCGCTGCGTAATGACATAAAGATATCGATGACTGCCCCGGCTTCCACCCTGGAACTTTCCTCTCCCTGTGGCGGCAGCAGTGCACACAGGGGTGTTTACTGTTTGCACTCGGATCAGTGCTGCAATATGGAAAACAATGGAGGGATAAGGTCTTAAAAATAACCTTTCTGGCCCCGCCGTCTTGACACACAGGAGATGGGGGCATTGTGTGTGTGTGTGTGTGGGTGGCAGACGGGAAGCTTCCTTGGAATGTGGCGTGGGTTTTATTTTGGTGTCATCTTTGGTGCTAGTAGGCAGTCATCGTTGTGGTGGAGTTTTTTTTTCCACTGCGTTTCCCAGAAATCAGTGTTTTTTTATTCCATTGGTGAAGTCGGAGGGAAGTTCTATGGTAGTCATCCTTTGTTCATCCAGATTCCAAAGATGAAAGCTGCAACTACAAACAAGTAATGTCATTATGGTTTGTTCAGATTAGCGGTAAATGTCCTCCCATATTCCATGAACTCACATCTTTTGAATTAGTTATCGGAGGTATTCAGTTAGCAGTGTTGTGACTCAGTGAAAAGTCCTTGGAGCGTAGAAATATTTGGTATTTCTGATCTGCTAGCGACGGAGCATAAGGATGATGCTTTTTGGCAGTTTATATCTTAACAGCCTCAAACTGCATTGCCGTCAAATTTTGTTTGTTAAATCTTGCTCCTAGCACTTAATGTCTCATAACCTATTTGGCAGATTTCCATGAAATTCGCCGGAGCGTAGTTAGGCTATCAAGGGGAAAACACTTTTTTGGGTTTTATGACCCCTCTGACCTTTTCTTGAGTTCTACCCCCAGGGCAAACTCAATATTTTAAGCACCTCATCCACAGTGAAAATCCTACAAAAAAAGGGAAGATTGAATGTTTTAGTATGTAGTTTGTGACATCTGAGACTTTTGTATTGACTTGTGTCTTCTTGAACGTTGCGCCCCGAGCAGCATCTGCTTTTTATCGTCTCTGGTTACCTGGCAGCTTCTAACGGTTAACCCCAAATTGTCACTGAATAACTTTCTGCAAACATCATGGCCATGAATGATCTCTGTAGTCGTGGAGGTTGCTGATAATGTACAACCACTTTTATTCTTTTAATTCTAAAAACACACCATGATATACAATTTGCCTTTAGAACTTACTATATGGTACTAAAGTTACCTTTACAGGATGCATTGCTGTTTATTTTATTATATTTAGTATAATGAGTGTATTTTTAGCTATCCGCGATCATGATCATGACTTAGCAACACAATGAATTAGAGCTGGAATGATTAGTTGTATAATTGATTAGCTTGATGGAAAATGAATAGGCAACCATCACGTAATTATTAAAGTTATTATTTTTAGCAAAACTATCCACCGTTCTTGAGGTGCAGATTCTTAGATGTTGCCTTTCTTGGGTTTATATCAGTGTAAAGTGAATATTTTTGTTTGTTCGGACAAAACAAGACATTTTTCAGTACTTTCTGACACCGACGGACTTTATGGTTAATCAAGAATAACCAGCGGATTAATTCATAATAAAAAGAGTTAGTTGCAAGCCTACAATAAATGTGAAGTCTTCAAAAACACAAACTCATTTTGCGCGTTTGTCATATTTAATCTGATTGTTCTCCCAACAAAAATGTACAGTACATGAGTAACCATTTCATATTGACACAAATAATCAGTCCATCTCTAGTTTGTTGCAAATATAACACGTAGAAACTCATCTTTTTTTCTGAAAGAGAAGAAGAACAAACACAATAGCGAGCAGAGCAGCAGAGAACAACAGACCTGACATTTGCTTGCATGAAAATGTCACAGGTTATTACTCTGAACACTCTCCCGCTTTCACTGATATGAGTTAATATTAGCACTTGTTATTCCCCCGGGGGGGGCATGTATTCTCTCCCTTTCTACCCCACAGATGGTACTTTGCGTCATTGGGTTTGCTTTCTTAAACCACATAGAGCCGTAGCAGCGATACAAGGGAAACCCTCACTGCATTGGCATTCCTTTGAGCGAGCCTCTCACACCACATCACATGGGCTGCACCAGGAGACATGTTGACTTTTCACAGTCATTCTATTCAAGCATGACTGGGCTTGACCCAATAAGCAGAGGTCTTTTATATTTTTTGATTTTATATAACAACCTTTTCAGTCACGGCATTTGAGACACTCCAGAGGGTTTGATGCTATCCTGTACTTGTGGGGGGGGGGGATGAATGAAAGAGGAGTTTTATTCCTTTTTAGTCATCGCCTGAAGTCGTCAAAGAGTAATTTAAAGTTGACAAAAGAGCTAGTTTATAAAATGCCCTGTAACAGACCCATTTTTGTGAATTTAAGGGGGGATAGCAGGTCAACAGTGTAGGCCGCGTAGTATTGTTTGAAAGCTGGAAACCTGCAGATTAATTTGAGATGCAGCTCAACGCTGTGTCGTATCGCATATGAGAGACATCGGAGAAAGAAGAACGGGGACGGGGAGGAAGTGAGACTCAGCAAGGGGAGATGGCTGACTGTTGTGCCCACATCTGTAGCCCCATGGCTCCATCGTGGGATCCCAGATCAAGCTGTATTTGGACCGCAGGACGGAGCGCAGGACTCCGGTGGGACAGGAGGAGCTGGATTCTGTGTTCACATCGATGATGCTTGGCAAACACGATGCACTGATCCTGACGTGATATTGAATATCGGGCCGATACTGACTGAAATAGCTAGATCGGGTATCAGTGATGATGGGGCCGATCCATCCAATCCAACTCTTTATACATTATAAACATGATTTTGAATTCCTGAGTAATTTTTGACCAAATTGTGGCTCCATTAACACGATTTATATCTTTATTTGTGATATTCAAGCACATAAAATAATGACCCCAGTCTGAGGGTTAAACACTGTACATGAACAAAACCATAATGATGTATCCACAGAGTACTTTTTAAAGAAATCTACTGAAACTTTGTGTTTTATGATTCACAAAAGCGTTGACACATGACATGGTGTCATGTGAGGTTTTAGGCTCGTCAAGTGTAACCTCTAGTCCACCAACAGGGAGTCCGTTGTAACAGCATCTACACAGATATCACATAATGTTTGCTCTTTATTCCCTCACATATCTGTTCATTAAGAGGATGAGTTGCTGCTTCTTTAGCCGTTTTGATCTGGAAACTACCTGAAAGTCTTAAAGCAGGGATTTTTGTAGAAAGAAAGGTTTCATTTTCACAGCCTGTGTGTTTGGCCTGTTGGGGAATACCTTCTGTTATACACGTTATCCTCATAAAATACATTAGTGTGACCACAGATGAACTGATTCATTGGTTATATTGCCTCCTTGCTTGATGGATGAGAAATGAGGCAAAAACGATGAATGATTCAAAAAGGAGGAGTTTTTTTTCTCTCCCTCTTTTCTTTTTATCACGCTTGGCTTTACATAACAAAACTGAGTGCCGTCTATTTAAAGCTCCATCCTGCAACATTTGCGACTGAGGGGTGCAGCTGTGTCGGATTCAATTATTAATGACGTTATGGCTTTTTTTTATTTTTTATTCATCATTTGTCCCCTGTGTCACCAAACCCAGTGAATCATATGGTGTGAGAGAATGGGAGCATTTTTCGTCCCATGGCACTGTTACTCACATGATGTCTTGTTCCAGTTAAATTAGAGTGTAAAAAAAAAAAGAGTAGTTAGAGTGGTAATTTTCAAGATACATTGTCAGTGCTGACTAGAGATACGAGTGATGCTACAGCTATGATTTTAGATTTTCTTAAACAATAACTAAGCTACCACAGGAAGTAGTAAAACTGCCATATTTTTGTGTGGAAATGCTTGAGACTCTTACTTTGTGTTTTCTTAAGGGCAACTTAAATTTGCCCTGAAGCGCTCATGTCATCAATGGAGCTATTGACACAGGACAAGTGACCAAGCAAGTTGAAAGTGGAGGAAATAGAAAAGGCAAAAGAGTGAAAAGAAGATACAGGAAGTTGAAATGGTCGAAATGATTTTGGGGGGAATCTCAGATTGCAAAGTGCTGTGTTTCGACTGCTTGTTTTTTAATTTTAGCCATTTTGCAACCGGACATTTCTGTGTTTACTTCCGTCATGAAAGAGATGCAGAAGTCTACGTGTCTGAAATGTCTAGGAATTGCATTAAGGATGATGGTATGAAGAGTTCTAACCACGCATCTGCTCATGGTTACAGTCAATAGGACATGGATGAAGTATAAGTCACAGTACTGGTTAGTTAATTTAAAAAAAGAGCATCTAAGGGGGGAATGTTCCTTTAAATCTCCCTCCTATAAATACTAACAAACCTCTAAGCCATTTTCTAATTTGTTCCGTCTCCCACAGCGGGAGGTGAGACTCTGTTGTGTTGCTTGTTTGTCTGCTTGTTTGCCGTCTGTGGCTGAAATCTGATAATCGGTCTGTGGGCCACAGCTGTTGGCCTACCTTCCTGCCACAGCTGCGCCGCGTATATCATCAAGGGCTATTAGCCGGCAGCGGATTAGCCCCCGGACTAGACTCTGCCCTGGCACTCTGATCCCCCTGCTCTACCCCAGATTTAGGCGAGGAAGAGTGGGTCACTGTTCACATCTGTCTGCCGCCCCCTCATCACGCGGATAGATGTTGTTAAAGTCTTCCCCCCATCTGCAGCCATTTTAATCTCTGATGGACACATTCAGCATCCTAGCAATGCAGCTACATTTACATGCTGATAGTTTTTTAACTATTGATTATTTTCATAATCAAATGGTCCTGCTGATTATTCTGTCTTTTAAAATAAACAGTTTATTAATTTCCTTGTTTTATTTTAGTCAGAATTATCATGACATAAAATGTTTATATGCCTTAACACAGGTAGATATTGATCCCCTCCAATTTTCCAGACAATTATTGGATGGATTCCCATGATATTTTATGCAGACATTCGTGGTTCCCAGAGGATGATGTGGTGATCCTCTGACTTGTCGTTTAGCGCCACCAGAAGGGTCACATTTGTGGCTCTTGACAGCTATTGGATGGATTGCCATGGCATATGGCTAGCTTAGTACCATCAGCCTGTACGCATGGTCATTGTGAGCATGCTAGCTCAAAGCACCACTGTCTCTAGCATGCACCTCCTCCTCCTTTGTTCATCTTTTGCAGGTCTTTGTGTTTCTACGTCTATGAATATATAAGATGGTTGTCCTGGAGGGCTGCCCAGCAGAACCAGGAGAGTGTTGTCCTTTGACGACCGGCTGTCTTGTTGTGGCCTGAGGGGTAAACAGTGCATCTCTGTCTGTGAGCTTTGATGGTCTGAACCGTGTGTGTGTGTGTGTGTGTGTGTGTGTGTGTGTGTACAAACTGATACATCCTTTCAATGTTGAATATAGAACCTTTCACAGAACAGCCAAGTGCATTCAAGCCCGGAGGAAAGGCATGGACGGTCCTTCAAGACGACTTGTTTATATCTTTTCCGAATGCCATTTAATGTCAGTGAAAAGTGTGCTTTAAGATCTGGATAAAGCCTTTGTTGGACATCACAGTAAAGGCTTATATCTGTTCCTCTGTGTGTGCAGTTGCTCAGAGTATCTGGACAGCCAAATGGCCGGTGGGAGTGGATGTACACCTGTGGTTTTGGAATAGCCGGTCTCTCGCCCAGCAGAGTCCCATAAAGTGTGAAATTTGAGACTCGTCTGCAGAAAAAACTTTTAAGGAATGCTGTAAAGCACTCTGCAGAGTCTGCGACTTTGGTCAAGGACTTATGACCGAGCACTTGTGCAGGAAGGCGAGAAAACTAATGTTACTTTAGATTGCGCATGTTTATCAAGGGAGCACATTCTTTTGGCGTCGTGCCCTGTAGATTTACAACGCGGGCGGCCGGTTGGTAGAAAGCGTCGAGTTGGCAGGCTTATCAGCTGATTAATAACAAGTGAAAGATTTGAGATGAAAGCTTGGAGGAGTTTATTTTTGGTTTTATTTGCTCACCTTACATGGCACTGGTTTGTTACAGTCTTGTCAGCTCTATAGTGGAGTATTGTAGTACCATGTTATAAATGACCAATATTCAAACACTCAAAGTATTTAAATATGACTCATATAATGACTCATTGTTTATAATTTGTTACTGATTAAACAATAACTTAACAAACACAAAAATCTCACTCAGCAGTTTAAGGCTACAAACATGATCATTTTCATTAGCAATAAATCCCTCCATTATTTTACTGAATTGATTATTTGGTCCATAAATTGTCAGAAAATAGTAAAAAAAAAAAACATACAACAAAAACACAAAAAAAACAGTGTTTTTGTGTCATAATGTGATCGGGGATTCCTCAATGAGTATGTCTGCTATAACTCATCAGGGCCTCACCCAAATTCCTGTGTCATGCTTGTAGGGTTGTCACGATACTAAAATTTTCAACTCGATACCGATACTCAGGAAAATATTCGATACTCGATACCATTTTCGATACCACAAGGATGAAAAAAAAAAAAAAAAATTTAAAATAAATATTTTTATTAACAAAAAAAATGCAAAAATAACAAGTTTCAGGTCTGAGGTAGTGCAAAAAATAAATAAATAAAATAAACAATAACAATTGGAACAATATTTTGAGGTTGTAAATATTAGGCAAGCCTGATAAAAACTAAATCAACTTAAGTGTTCCTTCCTTGGCTATGCTTTATATACATAACAATAAACTAAATGACACTAACCAAAATAGTTAACATGAACCTTACACTGTTGAAATGCTGTATTCTCAGCAGCTGCACCTGTTACAAAAAAAGTCTGAAACTGAAAAGTGCACACAATTATTCAATTGCTGTTGGTGCATCATCTCCATGTTGTTTCTTTCTCTCCCCCTGAATGTTTGATAAAAGTCCCTTCAGATCTGTTCTGGATTTCTTTGTAGGCTGGGTACTTTTGAAATACTTCGATACTTTCGATACTTTTGAAAATGAGTATCGTATCCGGAAACCACATTTTAGTATCGATACTTTTTTGAGTTTCGATACTTTTGACAACCCTACATGCTTGCCACCTGCTAATGAAAGTGAAGGGGGTTAACGACGAAGCGGACTGACATTTAAGTTGGACCAACTATTCTCATTTAGATTCAGCCCAAGCCTTATAAAGAACAACACGGTTTTACCGGAGCAGTGTTGAATCAATCGACTCAGTTTGACATCTTCGATATATATCCCGACCCTTCTGTCTGTTTTTCTCTGAAATAGCCTTTTTGTTTTCCAATTCATCTCATGATCATGTTACACAGTCAAAAGCTCCAGGAGAAAAGCCACTAAACATTGTGGTGAGGTCGAAAATGACCTTTTTCTTCTTTCGAGTCGTGAATCCAAACGTCACACAATTGCGCAAACACGTGATGGGTTTCATATCTTAACTACCATCGTAGTATTTTTAACTAAATCTTTTGGAATTAATTAAGCAAAACTTGGACGTTTTCTGTCACTTTATAATCCAAATAGGTCAATTAGTTTAAGTGAGACAGGATGATCGTTGGTTGCAGCCCTATTTGGCCCTGTAATCATGATTTGTTATAGTTCCTTCATCCCTGACTAGAAAGTGATTTTGTCTGTTTAAACATTCACATTTTGTGTGAAAGAGGACGCTGGCTGTCATTTTTGAATCCCCAGCTGTGAGTTCCTCCCACTATTCTCCTGTTGAAGGCTGTTCATCGCAGCTGCTTCACATGAATAATGACTTCCTAAACACAATATAGATAAAAGTACGCTGCTTTGATGCGAGGTGAGGGCCGTCTAGTGCATCAGTGTGTGGGCGTGGTTGTGAAAAACATGCACATTGCTCAAAACAAGTGAGAGAGATAGATAGCAAAACATCGCAGAGGAAAGCCGCCAAATGAAGTGTGGTTGCAACACTGCTGCATGTGAGATGTGCATAAAAGAGCCGGCATCCTTGCAGCTCTAAGAGTTGGCATCTCACTACAGGAAACGTAGAGCCGGATGCTAATAGTGGGACTAATAGCAGCAGTATATAATGGAGTATCTTGTATTGACTTCTCTTTCTGGCCAATTACATTAGCAGGCCAAGATCTGTGTAAAAGATACGAGGCAATTAGAGCAGATATCCCACATAAACCTGCAGTACCTTATTTTCTGGAGATGGGTAAAGCATCATGAATGGATGTTATTCTGTCAAAGTATCATTCATATCACATGGCTGTCCAGTGGAGAGCACGGACTGTTGCATTTGTGGTTTTGGACACGCAAGTGCTAATGGGAGAATGCCACAAATAGGAATCGAGAGTTGGCTGCAAAAAGGCGATGCATCGACGAGCTGTGCTGCCGGAAAAAAAAATCTCAACAAAAGAAGGCCGAGCTTTACAGGCAATGATGAAATAATGTTTGGACATGTTGTTAAACCGGAGAATGGGTTCTCAGAGGGCCCGTGTACACGAAGCACCGAATGTGAAAAAACAAGCGATCCAATCGATATCACTGCAGCTGCTTCATTGTACTATTTGATTACCGATGTTTATCACTTCGCCGTTGCTGTTGTCGGCTGACATTCGTTGCTCCAGACTGAAATATCGCAACCAGCTGGAATTTGGATTCAGACATTCATGGTCCCCTCAGGATGAATTGTATTCCCTGCATGCTGATGTTAGCAGCGTAGAGCCGTAATCCTGACATGTATTGATTCCTTCATCTCATATTATTGTCTTTTTTCTAATGGCCTCGAAGAAAAAGCAAACATGAGTGCAACGGCTAAAAGGATGATGCAAGTTTAGCAGTTCCTTCCTTCTCCTCCTTGCCAAGTTTTTTCCCCACCAGAGTACTATGTATTTAAATACTAATGTGTCGTAATGAACTTATACATTAAACACTTCCCCTGTTATGCTGTGGAGAGTGGTCAGCAGAAATGTGCACTCATGTATAATGTGTCGCAAAGGGGTTAAACCATGTACACACACTGTTTTTTTTTTCAGTTTCATCCTTTTAGTCTTTTAGTGAGACCATCCTCCATTATAGACCAGTGAAGAAATGTGAGTAGGAGGACTGTGTTACAGTTTTTGCATCAAAACAAAAAGCCTGCATCGATTTGGACGTATCAGCATGTGGCCAAGTGATTGTTGAGTTATTACTATTGATTGAGAACCCGCTGTATAAATATAATATGCTTTTTGAGTATGAGGAGTAAACAAAAAATGCAAAATTTTTATTTGCCATTTCAGTGGCATTACATCGGTCATGTGGTCATCCTGATACACCTCCTAACCAAAACCAAAACCACTGGCAGCGTATCGCTCGCTTTCAGTATCGTGTCTGCCTGTGTGTGAGTGAGTGAGATATGGGCCATCTGACCTCCTCTTTTGGAAATGTTACCTCCTTTCCTTTTTTTCCTATTCCACTTGGAGAGCTGAAGGCCTCTCCGGCTGCCGGCCCAGAGAAAGGGATGTGCATTTGTTTCCTGCCAATGAAAGCAGCTCCCCACCCTTCCTGCTTGAGTCATGCCACATAGACTCAACGGACGGACGGACAGACAGACAAAATGACTTGACAGGACAACCTCTATGAACTCTTCATTCAAACACACTTAGAAGCCAGCTTTATCTCTGTCGTATACACAATTTTTTATAGTAGCTGTTGTGTAATTGTGAGCCAAAAAGGAAATGAGAATACATTAAAAAAAGGAAGCAGAAATAAAACCTAAGATTGGTGTTGAAACAGGTCAGGTCCCTTTCCCTCAAAGTCACTGGCGATGCCAGATTCCTGTCTCTGGGGAAATCCTTTGATAATTTAGCCGTTTCCTGTTTTCTTCTTCAAGGATATAATTAGCATATTAGCAATTCTAAAAAGCCTAGTGTCCGATCATTGCTGGGTGAAATGTGCCACAGTGGCACAGTTTGAGTCCCAGTGTGCTGCTGACAAACAGAGAGCAGCTTCCCACAATCGCGACGGCGAAGAATGTTGAGCCGACGCGCGAGTCGGCCAGACCGCATCTCCTTGGTAACCCCCAACGCCGATGCCATGCCAAATGCCGAGGTGGAGGAGAGGCACGAGGGAGCCGGGAAGGATGCGTTCAGGGAGGAAACGAGAAAGGCGACTCAACGTGCCGTGAAAGTGTCGGAGCAGGAGTCTGGCGAGTGGACAGTGGATCAAGAAAAAAAACGTCCCCAGACTGCCGGAAAGCATGCTGTTTTTTTTTTATTTCTCAGCTGTCAGCAGCGAGCAGTTGGTGTCATTAGACGGAGTGCTGCCGACCCAGAACAGGACACTGACGAGCCGGCCCGCTTCCTGCTTCCTGTCAAAGGACGGCTGCAGGGGAAACGGCAGGGCTGCTGAGGGAGGATAAGGCCTCGGGCAGGAAGCGTGAAGCTGAGACGGCCTCCAGTCGGTCATGCCCACTCACTCCGACACTCAATTTCCCCCGAGGGTTTGACCTCCTGGGCCTGACTGTGTGTGAGTTTGTGTGGTTGTTTGGGAACCAGGAAGTCGGCCCCATTAACCCCATTGGTCACACATGGGTCACACTTTAAGGGCTTGCTGGTCCTTTTGAGGGTTATTTCTGTTTTAACTATGAAAGTAGGACTGCAACTAACTCGCCTTTGCAAGTTTCCACGTCTAAGTTGACGTCTTCACATTCTTTCATTGGCGAAGATGGAAGCTTCTGATGGATTCACCCACTTATAAAATCTGTTCTCTTTCATTTTAAATCCCACGTTTCAGTTAACTTTTGCCAGTTTTTACAGAAAATGATGGAGTTTTTCCCCTCTCTCTGTAGCCCTAATTTAATTTAATTATAGTTTGTTGTTGATGAAGTGGGTTGTGTCGCTGCCAACTGATCCGTATGTGCTTAATTTCATAAATGAACATGAAGAAATGCCTTTTCTACCTCCTGATTTTTAACGTAAGAACATATATAAACTTTCAAGGGCATTTATTTCTGATCTCATGCTGCTTACAAATCTGTTCTTGCTGAGGAACCATGCGCCGCCGCCGCCCTTCACCTCCTTTAAGCTGGCCCTTGGCCTCGTTGACATCGTCTCTGACAGACGTCTACTTAAAAGCATTCTGACACTGACATGTTGACTTTCACAGCACGCGTATCTATGTAGGAACGCTTCTTCATACGTAGATATTTCTCAGTGGAATCACACTGTGTATTTTATCCTTTGCTGCTTTCTTCGGCAGCACATGTATCTGGTGGAGAGACGAGCGACCGCAGATGTTTTGGCATTGTCACACTTTTCTAAATCCCCCCCTGGGTTGAGTGGGAGCTTGCCATTGGCTCCCTGGCAGATAAAAACAATCCTTTGACTATATTCAGTAGTTGTCGGGCCTTTTGGAGAGCAGCGTTTGGATGCATTCTTGCCCGTTGCCAAGGTTTTGCAAAGAATGTCTGCAAAGGCAGCGCTATTACATTGATTTCTCCCCCCACTCCCTTAAAAGCGGAGATATAATTGGTTTACTGCTTTAACAAACCCGCTCTTCAACTTCTATTATTCACATTTACCACAGAAATAGTGCTGGACGTTGTGTAGATGTGTACCAGTTAACCCTCTAAGCATCTAATCTTGTTATCTAAATGGTATAAAACATTCATTAAATCAGATTTTGCCGTAGTAACGTATGGATGTATGGACAACCACATCTAAATTGGCTAAGAAAGTGAATCTGTGAAAGCTTGTTAATGTCACGACTGAAGATTTATTTAAGAACACACAGACAGAGTGGATTATGGGTGACCCTTCGGTGGCAGGCGGCATCACAGATTTACTTTGGAGGCGTTTAAATGCAGACCGACTCGAGTGACGAGGGCGGGGTTTGGTGCGCTGCGAAGAGCGCAGGAAACGCAGCTTGTTAGTGAATGTGTCAGCTGTTATGGGGATCTAATGTGTGACTTCTGCGGTATAAAGCAACGTGTCTGATCATTTGGATGGAGACTGTCTGGAGTCGGTCACAAGGAAATTGATCTTGTGTGGAAATAAAGTAGTAAAGTAATGTTCGAAGTTATATTTATGAAGCTTACCAAGTCTTTTAATACTGGTAACTTTGTGTTTGGTTGTTGTTGTTATTGTGTTTTTGTTCAAAGGACTTTAAGTTTTATATCTAAAATTTGTATTTTTATACATTTTATTTATCATGACTTTAATATATTTTGATGTTCCGTTGTGACAATAAAATAAACAAGTTTATTCAAATTTTTTTTAAATTCATATTATTTTAGTGAAGACTCATAAATAACCACAAATAACTAATGTTAGGGAAATCTGTTAATGTTTTGTTACGCGTTTCTGAAAAACATAAAAAAATATCGCCCGATATATCGGAATATCAGATTTTTAAATCAACAAACATTCGGTATCGGTATCGGCCTTCAAAATCCTTTATCGGTCGGGCTCTAGTTCAAACGTTAAAACATATTCACTTTACAATGATAAAAAACCTCATAAAATGGCCTCTGAGGATAGCTTGGAGTGCTTCCCATAGGGAATGACCTCACTCATGTTATCCAAGAACAGGGGTCACCAGAAAAGTAACCTCAAGTTTTCATCTTTTAAGTATGTTTTCATACTGCTGGTAGATTTTCATTACAGTAATTATCAAGATAATGTCATACACAGAGACAATATTGGCAAAGATAATGGTCATATAAACGTTTCACATTCTGTTCGGCCAAACAGACAGAGGGCTGAATAATGAGGTAGTGTGGGGAGGAACTGGGCAGCAGTCTGTTCCCATGTGTGGGGGGATCAAAGGGCTCGGCCCTGGTAGAAAAGGGCCCCGCGGCGGCAAACTACTGCTGCCATAATTGGGGAAGAGCCATGTAAAACTGTCCAGGGGAGGCCAAGGACGGCTTAATTATGTTGTGAAATTTAATTAGCCCTCTGTTTTGTGTGCGTCTGCTCTTAACCGCCTGACCTTGAGATAATGGTGTTTTTGCTGGTGTTTATCATCTATTACAGGCAGAGTTATGGTTGCATTCGCTTTGGATGTGAAATGATTGTACTGTCGAAACAAATTACCGCCAACACTGGCTCACATTTTAAATCACATAGTGAAGATGGGTTATTCAGGTGTTTGTTTTGTTTGTGTCCCCTTTTTCGGAGCTTGACGAAGCTCCCAATTAACTCAAATGAAATGACAATAGATGTCGCACAGACAGACGGCGTTCGGTGTGATTTTATCTCATTGCTGAGAAACGTCTGCAGATCTCACAACAAGAATAAACGCTCGACAACAGTATTGCTGCGTTCTCCCTTCGTGAAGCTTTTCAGGAGGGTCCTGTGGCATTTAGCTCCCATATTCCCCCAACAAATAAGCATCTTCCCTTCATTCCATCACCCTGTGATTACACATAGTAATCAGGGAAATACAGCAAATAACTGCTAGAAACTTAATTGCAGAGAAGGTGCTGTGTTGGAATGCCTCTGGGATTTATTACTAGATAAAGAAATAAATCCAATGTTGTTGGACATGGAGTGATTATGAGCCAATTACATATTAAAGGGAGTATTTCTTCCTTTTTTTTTTATTTACTCATGGCAAGAAAACGGTACTGGAATGAATATGAAAGGCGACCAGTTGTTTGAAGATTATTGCAAGACAAGGAAAAGACAAGGCTATAAAATCCAAAAGGCTTAAAGAAAATGGGCTAATATTAATTAATTTAAATGTGTTTAAGTTTCAGGCCACAACTCGATGATACACCTTTAAATCTAGTTGATATCGCCTCTGACGGGGAATGAGACACAGCCATAACGAAGGCACATGATGAATTTACACGACAACTCATTTTTCCTCGTGGGAAGCCGTTCTTTTTTTGGATTAATCAGCTCAAGGGTCACACTAGCATTGGCTTTGTCTCAAATCCCTTCGCAGGCTTTTTCCTCTAAATATAGAGATGCATCATCGTTAAATGAGTAACCACCAGTTCTAGTCCAGCATCTTTTGAAGTGGTTCTCTGTTTGTGTTGGTCATTACTTTAACTCCCTGGTGCTTTGGATGCTGAAGGACGAATGTGTTAATCTTGCATGGAAGTGAGATAGATAGCTCCTGGCAACAATAGGTCAGCGGCAGTGTTTATTTTTTTCGCATTTAAAACGTTTCATTGTGAAGAATGATTCTAATAAATTGCCTAACTGTTAAAAAATTGGATATCCTGCCTATTTATTTTGCCTATTAGAGAGCAGAAAGGCTGTGCTCCAGCAGTCAGCAGTGAAATAATGATTAATGCCACATTCAGGTCAAGCACTGTGTTGTGAGCACTCTAGATTTATGGGGAATGCATGCTTTGAATTACAGAGGAAATATTGTTGTCCCTATGCCCTAAATTCTTCACGTTCACGTTTAATCAAATATGATCTCTGCTGTCTTTTGATGTGGATGTTTCCAGTATGTTCTTCAGGGTTTTTTTTTTAAAAAGCATCCTCTCCTCCTCTTCCCTCAGGCGTTGGATCAGGACCGAACCTCCCTGCAGAAGGTGAAGAAGTCTGTGAAGGCCATCTACAATTCAGGACAAGGTGAGTTTCTAAAATAAACACGCTCACAACCCTTTCCAAAAAACACTATCCTCCGAAGAGAGCCCAGGATTCCTTAAATATCTTTAATAAAGAAAATAGGATTGATTGTTGTTTGTGTGTGTCTGGAACATTTGTGGGACAGATGGCGTTTTGTGTGTGTTTTCAAGCTGTTCCAGAAACCAACACCTGAGTTCTGCTTGTTGTGCTGTGACATGGATCCTCAGTGATTTTCCACTGGATACTTTTGAGAGGAGGCTACTCCCTCTAAATTGACAGTTTCAGATGTCTCTCCCACAAAAACGTTTGTTTGTTCTCCACAGAAAAAAGGCAGTTTACCTTACTCCCATTGTGACTCTTTGGATGAGAAAGTCTGAAAGCAACTGTAACAACTCTTAAGTCGATAGTCTGTGTATACTGTATGCGGTCTAAAAATAGAAATAAGAATGGGATGTTTGTGCATCTTGCACATGTAATGAGTAGTTAGACTCAGGGCCATAGCTAGGATTTTAGAAACACAGAGGTCATGAATTCCTCGCCCACACAATCCTCCGAAAATTCAGGTTGATTTAGCGACACCTGTGGTGACTGATGGTAACAGCAAGCACTCTTTGAACAGCAACTTTGCATCTGGTCACTGTTTACAGGGCAGCCAAACAAACGTGCATTTTTTTGATAAAGAAGTCAAACAATAAGTCGCTTTTTTGCCGAAACTGAGACTTGATTTCATGCTGCAATGAAAGCAGGAGGGGAAGGAAATGTTGGGTTTGCCTCAGCAATATATTAATGCAGCTCAGATATGATGTGAAGAGATTGAACAGTACATTGTGAGACTGTTATCAATGAGATAAAACTACAGACAGTAATGATTCTGGAATGGTGGACCCCGCCACTATTAGAGCGGTAATCACTGGAAGTAATATCATAAATTTAATCTTAAAAGGGGTTTGATTACAGGAATTTAAGTAATCCTTTCATATATTTATGATATATGTAGGATTTTTTTAATTGTAGTTTAAAAAAACGGAGAAGAAAATGACAAAACCACACAGATGACACTGACCTCTTTGTCCTTCAGCTTATATTTCCGGTTATGACCTCCCTCAGGACTCCTCACTGAACATCACTCACCCTCCGTCTCTCACGTAGCGACATATGGATGCTGCTAAGGCGGAGTTTAAAAGACCCGGAGAATCACGCGTCTTGCTTTGTAGATGACTCATTATAGTCGCAATTTATACACAAAGTCTCTGTGGAGCAGCTCAACCACGGGTTAAGGTCATGTGTGTTGTGTTGCTGTGTCCCTTGTGTTGCCGCACTGATGAAAGAAGAATTTTGCGTTACAGGATCTGTTTCTGCCACATCTGTGTTATTATGAACGTCACCGGGAGATCTTAGAAGATTTATATAAGCCCGTTTGATCCCAGCGTTTTCATCTCGGTTGCTGTTGACAAAAAAATATTCATCACAGTATTTTCTTTATCCTCATCTCTCTTTTTTTAAGAATAAGAATATTCTTTTTGTAAATGTATCTTCCAGCTGTGATAAGCTTTTTTTGGTAATTTGTGTCAGAGTTGTACGTGACCTCCGTAGAGGTCAACCAGAAAAAACAGCCACTATCTAACAAGATTACAAATCTGACCAGGCATGTAATGCCAGCTTTGGTACTCGACAGTTTTCAACATTCAGGCCTACGGGACACATTTTGCTTGCTCATGCAAAGTAGTCCTTTTATTGCCTTTTAATATACCTCTTCCTCCCTGTTCCCAACACAGACCACGTCCAGAATGAAGAGAACTACGCTCAGGCTCTGGACAAATTCGGCAGCAACTTCATCAGCCGGGACAACCCTGACCTGGGAACGGCTTTCGTCAAGTTCTCCTCCCTCACCAAGGAGCTGTCTGCCCTGCTGAAGAACCTGGTGAGTGCAACACGCCAGCACTCCTAATGTCTTTAAAATGAATAGCCTGTCCTTCAAAGTGCACTCCATTCGTGCACCCGCTTGTCCTCGCATGGATAGAAAGAGGAAAATTCTCCAAAGAGAGGTTATTTTTTCCTGCCTTCACTTCTATAAGTGGTTTAGGATTTGGGTTTAGGTTTAGGTCAAGAATTAGGATTAGCGTTCAGGTTGGCCATATAGGGAAGAAGTTATTCTTGAATGTAGTCATTAAATAAATGCACTGATAGGTGCCCACACGTTCATCAATCTAGACACTTTTTAAACTGCGTGAAAATTGCCGACGCGGCCGTACTCGTCATCACAGTCAGGACAGGATAGCTGACTGCGGCTGTATCCGTCTCGGAGCTTTGTATTTTTTTCCCCCCCCGTCAAGGCTCTTATCTGCCTGCCGTGGATTTCCCCTGACGTTTCTGTTGAATAATGTGTCCTGTTTGAATCCTCTGTGAGTGATTGTTGTTGGAAGAAGAGCCGGTCCCCGCTCTCTCGCTCTCTTCCTGTGTGGCTGACAGCGAGATTAGACTCCATAAATACACTTGGCAGCACCAGGAACAACTGTCTGAGTGTGTGTGTGTCCATAAACCTTCCCCGAATCACCCACCTGTTGGCGCTACCTGCATAGGGTAGAAAAGTTTTATTTATCGCCTCTCATTTCCTCCCCTTGTGTCTCTTTTTTCCCCCCTCTCTTGACTCTTATCTTTTCCACTGCGAGTATTTTATTGAGTTCTTTTAGAATTCAATAACGGCACCCTGAGGCCTGCTGGTATTTGTGTGCACCAAAATGAGAATTGATGAATAGCCCCTTCTACTAGATGTCCTACATGTTTTATCGGCTTAAATTTTTACGGATTTTGTGGACAAATTTGGCCACGTTGCTGGCTCTTCATCATTTTTCCCAGTCGCTTGTATTCTCTTTGAGAATCCTACACTGAAAGACACGGTGACTGCTTCCAGGATGGGCTGTTGGAGCACACCGGCAGCCGGCCAGTAGAGGATTGATTCTGACGTTGGCCATATGCAAGACGGGCACTTAAGAAGCACATTACCGCCCATTAAGCGTAGTTTTCTTGCTTGACCGCTGCTGTGTGTTTGTGTAGACTTGGCTAACAACAGGGACTTAAATGCTTAGTACTGTTGTAAGTGACCTTGCTGATCCTGATGGTTAGAGCTGCTGAGCATAACTGTGGCAACCCGAGCTGTTGGCAACAAGCTTTTGCTAATTCTCCAATAGACTAACTTGCACTTTTGCTGTTATGTTGCTGATTTCGTCAGTGTTTTTGCACTGCAGTGTAGGTTAATTAAAGGATAAGGCCAGCGTTACTCCATTGCTTATAGGCAACGGATCCCATCAAAAGTATAAAAACCAACAATGTGTCCTATCTGAGGTGGTGGAGACCAAAATCAGAGCTTAAAGAGACATTTATATTTGCTAGTTGACTGGAAATAAGACTTCAAATGAATGGTCATGTTGCTCTTTAGTTGCTGGATGTGTAAACAGTTTGCCAGAACAATTTTTATGAGTTGATAATATGTCAGTGTCGCGTTTACAGCTTGTGCTAAACACACATTGAGTGCCATCGTGATTATTTCGTGCAGCAGGGTGGTTTATATGGAAACCACTTTCTATACAGTACCAGTGTTCATTATTATGCAGGAAATGTCACCCTCTGTAAGGACGTGGGTCTCTGATGTCGTTTTAATAGTTTTATTTGACAACAATGGCACCAAGTAATGAGTTTTATCATCGGTCAGCGACACAGACATACTTGTTTGTCAGTTTGGCCTCGTCTTTGTTCAGCCGTTACACTTAGTCATCATATGTTTCCTCGTGACAACATTATAACCCCCCTGTGTGTCCTCCCGTAGCTCCAGAGCCTCAGCCACAATGTGATCTTCACTCTGGACTCGCTGCTGAAGGGCGATTTGAAAGGCGTGAAAGGGGTAAGATTTACTGTTAAACATATATTTTTTCTATCTCTTGACTCCTCCTCCCCCCCCCTCATGGCAGAGCTTAGCAGCAGGACAGGGAAAATACATGCATCATCAGCACAGTGTTAATAACCTCTGTATGTTGAGTGTAAGCCAGAAGGGACCAGAGAGACGGGGGGGGAAAGCTCTCTGTTTAAACGCTCACACTGTAAATCTTGCAGAAGTAAACACTGCCTTTGTGTTGCACTGGAGGCGGGTGGCGAGTAACTGGGTCATGAACCAATGATGTTCGGGGCTACAAGGAGGGGCGTTGTTGCGCGCCGTCCAGGGCATAAATCGTGAGCGGAGTGAGGCGTTTTGTTGGAACTCTGGTTGCGATCCAACTCTGCCGACCCCGCGGTGACCTCTCTGTAGTTTGCTCATGCTTGTCCCCCCATGTGTTTCTGCAGGATATAAAGAAGCCCTTCGACAAAGCATGGAAGGACTACGAGGCCAAGTTGTAAGTGGTTGATTAAAGTGTGCTGGCGTAATTCCCGCTCATTTGCACCATCTAGCTCATTACTGAGTACTGAATAATGGATCAAACACTGTTGATAATGTGTTGCAATGCGTGATGTAAAAAACTTGCCCTCTCCTCTGTGCCAGTACAAAGATCGAGAAGGAAAAGCGAGAGCACGCCAAGCAACACGGGATGATCCGCACGGAGATCACCGGGGCCGAGATCGCCGAGGAGATGGAGAAGGAGCGGCGTCTCTTCCAGCTCCAGATGTGCGAGGTAGGTCGTAAAGTGGAGCTACGATACAGGACATTTTTGGATTTGTTTCGCAGCAGTAAACGGGCATCAGTGCGCTCCAGCAGTTAGTGAGGTCAAAGGTTAAATCCCCACAACACAGCATTGTGTGCTGTCCAAACATCCTCTTTTATGCTGCTGTCTCATTAAAAATCACAAAATTACCATTAAGTTATGTTCGGTTGTGGGCAGACAACCTCAGCAGCTTAATATAATGTCTTCTTGATGTCTTCTAATGTCTTAGAGCTGCATCGATTTAATCGATTAGTTGTCAACTATTAAATTATTCGCCAACTACTTTGATAATCGATAAATTGGTTGGAGTACTTTTTTTTTAAAAGGAAATATGTTCTTGTTCCTTTAAACATCTATTATAATTAACTGAATATCTTTGATATTTGATTTCCGATGGAGAAAGTAATCAACAAATGAATTGAAAGTGAAAGTGAAAATGAAAGTAATCGTTATTTGCAGAACTTCTGACTATACTGTACATACAGGCGCACATTTCTGGTAGATTACTTTTCTTTTTTCTTCTTATGATTCTGGCATTTTTAGATGTTGTTAGATGAACAAGATGGAGGTAGACTTTCATCATGATAACCTGATTTGTGAAATGCTATTATTTTAGTTTCTGATGAGCCTTTAAATTGTGTCTGTCACCCAAAGTTGACCTTCCTGGTCCGTATTTCATCTTCCGTAGCAACAGTAACCCACCAACGCAGCGCTATTTTTGGTAGGAACACCCACTTATTAAAATCCTATATGTAAAGTCTTCTTTGCCAGCTGCTTTTAAAGGAGGTTTTAAGCCTGGGATGACTTTTCCTCTCGGATGATTTGAATAATTTATAGACTATCTTCGACACTTGTGCAGTTTCACATGTAGGGATTGCAGCAGCCCCAAAAGCATTCATGAAGCTGTGTACATACCTTGATTGTATATCAATATGATTTAGAAAAGCATCTTAAACACGTGATGAGTATAAGTCATGATAATTAAGCAGCTGGTACTAAACAGTCAAACTGTTTGTCTGAAGTGTGTTCAGATCTTCCTCTGGTCCAGTAAACGTGTTTGCTTCTCAGCACGCTGTGACACCGTTTGAGTCGTCTTTAATATTAACGCTCAAAGACGAGTACTTAAAGAAACGCGACGGCTAGAACGAAGTGTAAAACAAACGCGAGGTCTTTATGTGCCCGAGAGGAACAGAACAAACTGTTAGAGCTCACTCCGCTCTGCCAAAAACCTCTCTAGTGGTGGGTGGTGACGCCTACGCCTCGTTCACTGTTTTATCCTGTTAGGATTTTTTTACTCAAATTACATAATGGTCCGATGGATGTTGCACTGCTGTTGGTTGTGTGAATTATTCACTACAGAACTTGCTGCAGTCCTTTAGTACGCTGCAATGCCGACCCGTGCAGTGACTCATAGACGTTTCCTTCCTCCACATTTCCCACCTGTGTTCACGTCCTCATTCGGCTACAGACCCGGTGGTGATTAAGGCAGGTTATGATGTACAGGGATCGTTTTCTGCAACATGAAACCAGGGGAGCAGATGAGAATACAACAGATGGGAACGACACTGAAGCAGCTCTGGGAGGCTGTACTTGAAGAACAGTGGTTTTAGCTGAATGCTAACCGCAGCATGCTACCATGCTCATACTGACGATGCTAAAATGCTGAGGTTAAGCAGGTATAATGTTGTCATCATCTTGATAATAACTCATTGTCAGACTATGAATCTTCTGAACTGCTCAGATTTTGGTAGTCAAAGGTCACGGTCGTGGTTCAAGAATTCATATTCACACACGTCTTATAGGATAAAAAGATGGATGCAAACTGCAACTTGATTGGTTGGCAGGAAGTACACAACCACTAGGCGAGAAAGCTAGTTTTTCCAAGTTTGAACATGAACTTTTGGATCTTTATATCACTGTATTATCCATTTGTGCAGCCCGCCTCCAGTTGCTTCTTGGAGCCAAAAAACCGAGTTGTAGCTCCCACGTTGTATTAGCACTGGCTTCCTCTTTCATTGGCTGACTAAGTCTTGCTTCTCGGCGTTTGCAGAGCTTTGCTTTCTGGCTTACAGTACGGTGCTAATTTGTAGCGTCTCCATAGGACTGCAGTCGTCCTCTGCACAGTCCCTGTTGGTACGTCCAACGAGACACAAAAGGCCTTTGTGGTTTTGGTCAGTTGTTACTGAACCAGCCTCAGTGTAAACGGTAGTTAGATGACTCTGCGGTTTGAGGAGTTCACCCCGAAATAGCATTGAAGGGTCTCTATTATGAGATCACACTTGTTTCTATACATGTGATGTGATAGATTCAGGCCAAGCAAAGGTCTGCGTTCAGGCTAGACGTAATGAGTGTGGAAAGCCAGATAACCCACCAGCTGCTATAGTCATTGCTGTTGATTGGAATTTGTGGGGTCACAGGGGTTTAAACCCTCATCGTCTTACCTTAGTATTGTGTCATGTGACACACATACACTGAGACAAGATAAATAAGTCAACAGTCGGAGATTTTGCTACTGTGTTTCATGCTTCTATCCCTTTTAATGTTTAATGAATTTGCCTCTCATAGTCATCAATATGCTTAATGGTAATATTGGATTTTTGTCCGGGATGAATTGTTAATGGAAATAGTTGCTGCATACGGCAATGTAGAAATTACATACACTGTTCTTTTTTTATGATTTAATCTATATCTCTTATTGAATATCTTCTGTCACGTGACACGTTTGTTTAATCTGACCTAGTTTTGTGTTGTATAACTGACATAGCTGTGTGATTTATCTGTATTTTTAAGCATGGTGTACATCTTTCAATCAAAAAAAAAAAAAAAAAAGGAGGCTGAATAATCACAAACAGCAGTGACTTTCTAAAATCAACAGTCATCACGGCTGGAAATACCAGCGTCGCCGCTGCTGTTGATGTGTGGGACAGTTGCTGCAGTCAGTGGTACAATCTGTTCATCCCACTTAACCTCATTTCTCTGTGTGTGCGTGCACTCTCTCGCTCTCTCGCTCTCACGCTCTCTCCCCCCCCACCCCTCGCTCCATGTTACTCAATCACCAGATTACAGGAACGCTCTCACTCTCTCACCCTTTTTCATTCCTACGCTGCCACTGAAGGAGTGCAGGAAAAAAGGCAGGGCTCAGCCCGGCCCGCATTATGCGGCGCTCTAGACAACGGCAGCCTCGCCGCCGCTCATTCACACAAAAGAGTGCAAACACGCACATGCGACGGCGCTCTCCGAAAAACACTGAACCCACACAGGGGCTCAGACAAAATGTGGATAATCTCCCGTCCAACAGGCGCTGTCAGCCAGACAAAGGGACAACACAAGCATTCGCACACACATATATACGGACATACACATGCACTCATGCGTACGCAAACACGCATACATCCACGCACGCTATTTAAGGAACAAACTTCAAGCTTCAGGAAGCTTTTGTGCAATAGATTAAATTTTGCCGCGGAGTTGAAAACGGTCTTTCGCTGTGACTCTTTGTAAATCTCTGTGGATTGACGTGCTGCGGGATTAGCTCAGATTAGGATCGTTCTTTATTGGTTTTGTTTGGTGGGAGTCCTGTCTGAAGAATCCTCGTTTGTTTTGAATCCCTCAGACAGCCAGTCTGAGCGTACGGTCCACAAAACACTGGAGGATGTTTGCAATATTTGTCATCATCCTTTTAGAAAATGTATTCAGATGAAGGCAGACGGGATGGTTTTCTTTTGTGCTGTTTACCAGACTGGTCTCCCACTCCCACAGTGTCAAGGCAGTCTTGGCTCCGACATCAAAGCCTTCATGAAGCACTCGGATGCGATTAACCAAAAGTGTCTACGGCGAAGCATGCCACATTTCACCTCATTAAACCCCCAAAAAACATCCTTTAAACGCACTCTGATTTTCAACTCCTGGCTGAACTCTGCACTTCTCTTTGCTTTGCAGTACCTGATCAAAGTAAATGAAATCAAGACCAAGAAAGGAGTGGACCTCCTTCAGAACCTGATTAAGTATTACCACGCACAGTGCAAGTAAGTGCCACCTTAATCCCCCTGAACCCGAATGTGTGAAGCTCCCGTTTCAAAGAAAATGGTTGCATCTGTCTCCTCCTTTGCAGCTCTTGATGGCAATTTTTCTATCTCATATATATATATATATATATATATATATATATATATATATATATATATCTCATAAATATGCACAGGTCATCATACAGATATGTTCTGACAGCTGTGGGGTTTGGTGGGTAAATGAGTGGGCGTTCTCCGTGCCAGAACCACAGCTCACAGCGGCCTGCGACAGAATGACACGTTTTCTCTCAGCGTTGCTAGGTTCCTGTCACAAAACAAAACACTCTCCCCGTTTAATCTGTTCAACCTGGCCGTTGGCGGATCAAAACGCCGGTGGTGATGGATGAGAAGCATAAAAGCAATCGATGGGAGGGTAGGATTGTTTTCGGAGCCGGAAAGAAGAAAACCACTTCTTTTTTTTTTCCATTTGAACCACTTTATTCAACATATTAAGGAGGCAATTAAAGGGACATTTCAGGGAAACATGGACTCTTACTAGTATGATAAAGTATGAATAAGGTTGAGTATGTAGTGCCGTCCAACTGGACAGTATGTGAAGTTTGTAAATGCAAGAAATTCCTGAATCTATACTAGATTAGCAATCATTTCTTAGACGTTAATGAACATACTTTACCACCCCAAAATGCATTGCGGCTCTTCAGACTGTCTGCAGTCCGCCAGTAAGGTAAAATGCTCTAATGTACCATAGAAAACAGATTTAACACAAATATATTTAGTCATTTAAATTTGGCAAATAAACAGCTGCAGGGTTAAACAGATGTTGCTGCAGCGCCAGAGATTTCTAGTGGATTTCTTTCTCTGGGTAAAATGTTATCATTATGACTAACAATGGTCTGTATACCAGAATGTCCTATTAGATAAAAGGTCAAAGTAATGGTAAACACATTTATAACTATATAGTTCAGCAAAACGTCAACTAAAAGTATAACATTCTGCAAGGTCTTGAGTTCTCCGGGGAGAGCTGGATGGAGTGGGAGGAGAGATGTGGGATCCCGGATGGACAGATTAAAAGAAAACAAGCCTCGGAGAGATGTGACCGAGGAAGTAATGAGGAAGCGAGAGGTGGAGTTGGAGGAGGAGGAGAGAAGGAGGGTCATTAGCGATGATTTGCGGCTGCGGCGCCGCATCGAGGTGTGTAACGCTGACAGACCCGTGATGGATTTCAGGATGTGCTAAGCGCCTCTGCAAATCTGCTGTGGACACAGCCAGCTACCATTTCTGTGCCAAGAGCGAACGGCGCCAGAAGGAGGCGAGCTATACATTAAACATAAACTGCAGCAGTCTCCCTCTCCCCGTGTGACCTTCATAGTGGCCAAAAGCAGCACGGTGCAACACCTGACATCTGCAAACTAGTCATATGCAATAAATGGCCACCTTGTCTCTCTTATTTGTTCCAGTGAATGTTGATGATTCACGCGTACTGTACCTTTTTATTTGTTCTCCAGTTTCTTCCAAGATGGCTTGAAGACAGCAGATAAGCTGAAGCAGTACATCGAGAAGCTGGCAGCCGATCTGTACAATGTAAATACATCTTTACTCCTTCTCTCGTGTTGTGTCTGTGGTTTTGTACACACTGTGTCTGTGGTTTTCTTGATATTCTTTCTGAATGTACTCAATAACATTGATTTGACGAGAAACATCCCAACTCAAGGATGAGGATGCTGATGTCATAAAAACTCAAATTTAGCACAAACTTTGCTGAATTCGATGAGCTGATTGCTGCTCACCACCATTTGTTATTTACAGTGCTGCTGTGCTTTCCCCTGAAGCAGCAGTTTTATCAGCATATAATGCTCCTGGAGGTATTATTCTAAGGGAAAGTAGCACATCTGCAGCAACTGTCATGATTCAGAATCTCCCGGAAACTAGTAAACCTCACATATCCAAAGATGGTAACGCCTGAAAGTCAGACAGAAGATCCTCACACTCAAAATAATGTGACACTTAGGAGCTACCAGTACAGTGTGTGGATCTCCTGCTCTTTTTTGTTTTTTTATCCAACACCTTAAACAGTTTTTGAGATGTTATTTCACTAGCGTGAAGTTTCAAAGTAATAGGAACTGTGTAGATGTATTTTATGGCTCCGTTTAAACACAGCTGTTGATCTCTCGGTTCTGCCGCAGCATCTCTTCCTCACTCTTTGCGTTTGTTCTCCTCAGATCAAACAAACTCAGGACGAGGAGAAGAAGCAGCTGACTGCCCTGCGGGATCTGATCAAGTCCTCCCTCCAGCTGGACCAGAAGGAGGTAGGCAGGCCACGTGCTGAGACGCCGGCCGGCCCACGTGCCGACATATAGGGGCCGAACACGTCTGAATCACTCACACCAGCCGCGTTGAGCCGTGTGCCACACATGTATGTTGTTACAAAGCACACACCTCCTCTCACTCTGGCCACTACCAGGTTTGGAGCTTGTCTCCTGCAGCACAGAGCGAGTGCCCAGTGCTGTACCATGCTGGTAGCCAGTGTGTAGTAGGCTTTGCTGGTGACCAGTGTTGTGCCTCACTGGCTGCTCAGTGGAGAGCCACTCACTGCCCCGACTTAACGCAACCATCACACTCTTAAAACCCACAAATTAACTTATAAACATAGTTCGACACTGTATGTGTGTTTTCACACGTTCACTCTCCCAGCGCGCCTTCCTGCATGACACCATCCAAACAGTCTTTCACTTTTAATTCACGCTTCCTGTGGCTTCTTCTTGTTAATGGCACACACACACACGGTAAGCACCACACTTAGAGAGTTAAACAGCACAGGATTGTGGTTTTGAATAGCACCCGGGCAGTCGGCACACTACCTTCACACCCACCGCCTTCACTTGAGCTGGATCTTTCACACCTCTCTCCTCTATCTCCCCCCTCTTCTGCCTTCTGCTTGTCTGGAATCAAGTCTAGAAGAGTAAGTGCTGGGTTGCATGTTGAGCATGCTGGCATCTGTCTGTT
Source organism: Eutrigla gurnardus (assembly GCF_963514095.1). Lineage (NCBI taxonomy): Eukaryota > Metazoa > Chordata > Actinopteri > Perciformes > Triglidae > Eutrigla > Eutrigla gurnardus. The sequence goes on along the minus strand of NC_139929.1, from coordinate 6,379,036 downwards.
CTGCTTGACAGTAGAGTGGTTTGGCCTTTTAGAGGCTTCGCAGCATGCCCTTTATAGGTTTCATTTCCCTGTTAGCACTTTGGTTGTGAGGAGAGATGCGGTACGTGGAGGTTGAGTTTGTGGTGTGTGTGTGTGTTTGTGTGTCTGTGTCGGTGTTGCATGTCCTTCAGCAGCTTCTCTGTACACCCCCCGCGTGTTAAACTTTGGTATTTTGTGTTTGTGCACGCATTGTGTGGACGCGCACAGGACTCGCAGAGTAAACAGGGTGGCTACAGCATGCACCAGCTGCAGGGAAACAAGGAGTTTGGCAGCGAGAAGAAAGGCTACCTGCTGAAGAAGAGTGATGGGTAAGCTGCGAACACGGCCATTACTTCAACACGCCGTAGAGTGCCATTCGTGTTGCATTAAAATTCAAAGTGCACGCAGAAGACAGAGACATAAGTAATATCCTAATGCTCCCCCCTCCCCCTCCTCCTCCTCCTTCTTCACAGATTGAGGAAGGTGTGGCAGAGGAGGCAGTGCTCAGTGAAGGGGGGCATGCTCACCATCTCTCATGCCACAGTGAGTACAAGACAATGGAGCACACACACACACACACACACACACACACACAACCACTGACTGTGCGGATCAAAGGGAGAACATCATGCGGGGAGGTTGTGTTGGTCTTCCTCAATCTGGAGGCTGGCAGAGTGGAATTGACATAGATGGGTTGTCATGGCAACCCGGTCTCCCCTTCCCCGTCGCCCCTGCCCCTCCCCCCCCCTCCCCTCTGCCTGCTGCGCCTCGGTGACTCATCCGAGAGCGAGTGTGAGCGTACTGTATATGCTGGCACGTCTGTGGGGTCGTCTCTCTCCGCTCTTGTGCAGCCGCAGTAGCTGCCGCCGTGCAGGGCGATGCTTTCTTTCCTGCCGTCGACGGCAGGAAGCCGACAAACGTCTGATTTCATTTCAGCCACAGATGAATCCGATTTGGTCGTTTAAGAAAAAAAAAACAAGAACTATTTCATTTAGATTGAGGAATTAGGAATTTGTTTTTTGATCGGACAAACATCTGCCTCATGTTGAAGGTCGTCTGGTTGATAACCAGCTATAGTGCTATAAATTTTATTCAAACTAAGATTACTTGATTTATATCATTTATATCAAGAAGCAGGCTAAGTTTGTGATAGCTGCTTGATACTTGGACTATAGTAAACAGGCTGGGTTGCTTACATGAATACATAAACCCACAAAATACAGTGATTAAATAACACTTAATTCTATCTAAAAGATAGTCAAACACTTATTTTTAAGTAAGATAATTCTCTATCCATATCTGACTGTGAATGATGTGACTTTTCCCTTTTATGAACAGATTTTGGTTTGCAGATGTGAGGAAGATCCTTGTCATAACAATTTTCATCCCTTTGATGAAGTATTCTGGTTTGCTCGTCTCAGGCAACGCAAGATCATTTCTTTTCATTAACGTTTGTGTTATAGATGGAAAATCAGCATTTTGTGTACTCAAGTGATCCTTATTCAAAGCAAAGGCCTGTTTTACATCTTAGATTTAGCATTTAGCCACATGAGCAGCATGGCTCTTGTTGTCTAGCTATAGCCTGTTTATTGAATCAGTCCTTTTATTTCATGTGATACCAATTCAGAATGTTGTTCTCTTCCTGTTTGATCACAGATTGTGACGTAAAGCTAACAGTCTTTATTCATGTTAACGTCGAAGGTCCGGGACAGTTTTAGTAACTCTGAGTTGAGTTGAGGAGATGATCTGGTGACGTAGGATGAGCTCCGTCGATGTATAATGACTTGTGTAACCGGGAGCTTCTGCATTTCAGTGGTCACAGGGTGTGGCGATTTGAACCTCGTCACTGCAGCTGCTTCAAAAATGATAGCATTCTTTATATCTGCTACAGGGACGTGGTCGTCTCAGATATGATATCAGAGGTTTCCTTTTTGTTCCGTTGAGCGACGGAGGGACTAATTCTTCGACCTGTCTGTCTGCCCTTCGTAGTTATAGGAGAGCTTGTAATCATTTCTCCGTGTCTGGGGGCGGTTCACCACCACTCCAAGTTCTTGTTTTCTTCCAGTCCTTGTGGCAGCTGAACTCTAGGTGACTCTAGTTGACGTGGCGTGTTGCCAGCAGGCCAGCCGAGCTGCACAGCTCATCACAGCCTGTTAGCATTTCATTAGCACGTGCCCTGGCCCCTACTAGGCCCGGTCACTGGCAGGAGACAATGATCAGTACACATGTGCCAACTGGGCCTATTATTACAGTGGAGAGCCCGGCCAAGGCAGACAAGTTTCTAAATGGGGACAAGGGAGTTCTTCTGTGACTCTGTTGCTTTCCATTATGGGAATATTCAAATTCCTGAGGTATGAATTTGGATCACAGCAGTACTGGTAAAAAAATATATTCAAATTGATTGCAAAATCTACAGTAATTTTGTCAATTGATTAATCATGTTAAACTTCTATCATGCAAAAAATGTTGGTTCTTAATTTTGAGGCTTTTCTGTTTTGTTTTGTTGTTATTAATGGAATAGTTTGGTGTTTGTAGCTAATTAAAATGCCAAACATTTGATGATTCCAGCGTATTAAATTAGAGTATTTGCTGTTTTTTTCTGTATTATATTATTATAAAAAAACTATTTTTACTATTTTTATTATGACATTTAATAAATCAAAACAACATCAAACAGACCCCCATGTGTGTAAGATAGAGATTTGTTGTGATTGTATATTTCTGGGCTGATTGTTTGATGTGTTGTCCACAGTCCAACAGGCAGCCGGTCAAACTCAACCTGCTCACCTGCCAGGTCAAGCCGTGTGCTGAGGACAGGAAGTGCTTTGATCTCATTTCCCGTAAGTTCCTCTACAGGCCAGAACAGCTGAGTTGTCTACATGTTGCTGTGAGACAGCTGGGGAATGCTCGCCTTTTATAAACATCAAGGAAAACCAATCTGTGGAAGTCTCACAGACTATTTTTAGACCGCGTGTCCCAACAGGTGTCGCATAGACAAGCGATATATTTGAGTAATTCACTGTGTGCCGTCTGTTGCTTCTAATATTATACAATAAGATAAGAAATGAGCTTAACGTCATTGTTTCTGTGTTCAACAGATAACCGGACATATCATTTCCAAGCTGAGGATGAGCAAGAGTTTGTCATGTGAGTACTTCAGATTATAAAAAAATACAAAAGGAGCATTTATCAAGATTTCTTAAGGTTTATGAGTTTCACCCGTATTAAGTGAATGAGATCACAAACCTTGGTTTTTATTAATGGAGGGCTCGGTGAGCGGCTCTCATTTCCTTGAAGACAGGAAGTTACAGAGAGACTGTTGAGAGTGGGTGGCAGCGTGTATAGCAGTCATTCATGTTGCTGCAAACTCATACTGTTGTTCCCCATGCTGTCACACACATGCACGTCCGCCCGCAGTCACACAAACACGTGTACAGACTCATATTACTAGAGTTGTAGTAATGCAACTAATAATATTTTAAGTTGGTTTTAAAGCAAACTTCATTATGGTATCTGCAAATTAAAAGTAGAATCATGTTAAATATACATACAGTACATTTTTATAAAAAAAATATATTTTTGTTTTTGTTTTTTTGTCTGTTTTATATTTAATTATCTTAAGAAAAATCATCATCGTGATACAAACATCCTGTGAATCCCATATTGGTAACAATTGCGGATTTGTATAGTGTATACCCACTTTTTGAGCCACTGTTTAAAGCATATATATCAGATATAGGTCACTGAGGTAAGAAATATATTATTCATAATAAGTTGCTTCATACTGGTGCCTTGCATCTATTTATTTCTTGTGTTGAAAACAAACGCTGGGGTAAAAAATCCAGATAGTTTTAAGATCAAAGATAAACATTTTAACAGATGTTAATATTGACATTTCTTTACAGCTGGATAAACACAGATATGTTTGTTCTTTCTTTAGATTTAAAAACAGTCAACATCAAGCATGTAAAAAATAGTCTCAAGGCATTTAAATGCTCAAAAAAAAAAAAAAAACTAAAAACTTCTTGAGCTGTCTAGACTAAAAACTCTTGAAACACACTCGGGGCTTGCATGTTTGCGATGCTTTGCTGTGGTTGAACTCTCCGTATCCATGTACTTGTCGTCCTTTGGGATCCGGCTTGCTTCTCCTCACTGCCGCTTCAGTCACGCACTTCCAACTGCAGCAGCGTGAGCCTCTTCTTGGGATTTTCCATGAAATATTTAGTATTCCGCAGGGCATTCCTGCTTTGTGCAATCACGCTCCACCTCAATTAAGCTAGGAGCATATTATGCATGGTACAAGTAAACACACAAACACTCTGACTTGGCATCTGTCCACCTACGCATCTGTGGATTAAAATATCTTGGCCTTTTCACATGAATCTAACACGACGTTTAACGGTCTTTGCAGACAGATTCAGGTGACAATGACAGGAGGCCATGTTGGAAACGACTGTTCCTGCATGTGTGTCTTCACCCTTTTCTAAGTAAAAAGTGATGCAAGCGTAAGATGACTGTAATCAATCCAAAATGAGGATGTTTTCAGACACAGTCGTTACTTATAGTCAGTCGTAGAAATATGGAAATATGTTCACCATTCATATGTTTTGCAGCTTGAGTCTATTGGGATATCTGGTGCCAGAAATAACAAATACTCTCCCAGTTTCTCAATTTTAATGATTTTTCTACATTTTGTATCATCGTTAACTGAATGTCTTTGCTTTAATTAGTTAGTTTGACAAAACAAGCAATATGAAGATGTCAGCTAGAGTTTTAAGTCATTTTTATTGCTGTTTGTCACAACTTTCTGTCATTTTATATAACAAACAATTAACTGAACTGTAACTCTTCAACACATTCTAAATAAAACGTGTTATTATGTATAGCACCAGTAATGATGTGTTTCCCTGGTGCAGCTGGATCTCGGTGCTGACCAACAGTAAGGAGGAGGCCTTGAACATGGCGTTTCGTGGCGAGCAGAGCAGCGGCGGCGAGGACGGTTTGGAGGATCTGACTAAAGCCATCATAGAAGACGTGCTGCGCATGCCGGGCAACGAAGTCTGCTGCGACTGCGGAGCTGCAGGTGTGTACTGCTGCTGTTTGTGTGTCCAGAGAGGCTGCATATATATACACCGCCTCTTCTTGTTTTGTGCTTAGTCAACCCCTCACCTTGTTACAGGAAAAGACAAGCACCTTCCATTCAGCACTTTCTGTTTTCACCGAGGGCAAATGTTTTATTTAAAGCTGCATGCCGATCTTGATTTCTTTGCAATGTCACAGCTGCCCTGGACTCCGTGTCCTTCATTCAGTCGGTAACGGAACGAGCTGCAGCCTTCAACAAACGCGTGTGTGTGCGCGCGCGTGTGTGTGTGTGTGTGTGTGTGTGTGTGTGTGTGTGTGTGTGTGTGTGTGTGTGTGTGTGTGTGTGTGTGTGTGTGTGTGTGTGTGTGTGTGTGTGTGTGTGTGTGTGTGTGTGTGCGCGCATTGTTAGCATTCAGGATACAACCCGATCCTGATCCTCCCCCCACATTAGGAAGCAAGGACTCAGCACTCAGGAGTTGTGTAGACATTCAGGCCCTCTTAATGCGCACACACACACACACACACACACACACACACACGCATCTACACAAAGCACACACACATACACGCATCTACACGCACGCACACACACAAAAACACACACAAAACAGCTCACCGAGCGAGAGACGAGAGGATTTTATGCTCTGGGGGTAAAAAACCCGAAACATTTCTATGCTTTGAGAAACAACATCATTACATCACGTTGTTGCATAAGTCACACTCTGTCGACCGCTGCAAACTGCAGAGAGGGGAGGCTATTTGTCATATCTATATACTCGCAGTCCTTCGTCCATTTGTGTACATGGCTTAAGTATTACCACGTGATCCAGACGTGGGTTGAAGCTTGATTCTTGAAATGCTCTGACAGGGTTTTCTTATCTTAGCGCATAAATTACCGACACTTCACTGTCGAAAGGTCATTGCAATGACTTTGAAAGGTCACCTCTTTCTTCCCTCTGATCTGATTGGAAAGAGGACAGCTCCATCTCATTGGATATTCTCCCAGGATCTCCCTTTCTCTCTCTATATATATATATATATATATGACACAGCTTCGCAGCTTTCGCATTAAGCAGCTATAGAGGTCACCGTGCAGCAGCTCATCATGCCCAACATGCCCTCTGTGACCAATCGCCAGCTTGCATCTGTTCATTATGTTGTGAGAATGTGCTCGCCCGCCTTCTGCCTGTGTTTTCTGTTGTATGACTCATTGGTTTTTCTGCTGCTGCCTCCGACGTTTCCACCGGCGTCTGCCCGGTGTTGGCTTGTCAGATCCAGACAGAACAACATCCCCGGCCGCTACGTTTTTAGAGCATTGTTTAAATCTCCCAGATTGGATCAGAACATCAGGCAGCGACGCCGATTTAAAGGGTGCTACATCACCCGTTAGCTTAGCACAGTAGGTTACACAATGGACTCCAGTATGACGTTGTCTGTGGTCACTGTCTGTACATACCATCCTCACGTGGTCTGAAATATCTGTCGAGGCATAAATACAAACAATAACTGCAGTCAGCGTTCGCTTTAAAAGCAAGATTCATGTGTAAAAATCTCCTCAGAAGCATCACATGCTTCTCATGAATAGAGCTGCAACAGAAGTAAAATGCCTTGTCCTGTTTGTTTGGTGTGAGATTTGTAATAAAATAGACAGTACAGGTGCAGTAGTGTTAATAAACCTTTAAGTTATGCCTGTTTTATTGTATCCCGTTTTTTAATAAAACCATCCAACTTTAGACAGCTTTATAAAGAGAGTTTTGTAGCGTAAAAAGGATAGAAAATTAAACATTAGCTTCTTTCGAGACTCAACATTTTTCCTCCCCAAGTTTTACAATCATATAGGAATAAATCAAATGCAGCGACGCTGAGAAACCAATTTATCTACTGACAGCAGCCTAAAAGGACCAGAATACAGAGCAGACACACAGAACATTTTCAGTAAAGGGCTGGTCTGGTTTTATTGCTGGAAAACGTCTCGCTCGTTCATTCTTAAATACAAGTTTAGGGCATTTAGTTAAGATTAGAGATAGAGCTAACGTGTCCCAGGCTGATTGAGTTTTATTGACATTTATTTGCACGGATTCTTGCACTTCTTTGTGTAAATTTGGAGCTTTCGGTGTTACCTGGCACAGCCTAAATCAGATTATGGAGATTATGGAGTCTTATAATGCAATTTTTTCTCATATTGTCTGTGTTTATAGATCCTAAGTGGCTGTCCACCAACCTGGGGATCCTGACCTGCATCGAGTGCTCTGGCATCCACCGAGAGATGGGGGTCCACATCTCCCGCATCCAGTCCATGGAGCTCGACAAGCTAGGAACCTCAGAACTCTTGGTGAGTCAGCAAAAATGGTCTACCAAGTGAATAAATAGCTTCTTTTTTTTTTTAAAGGCAGCAGTCCACGCCCTTTACTATTTTCCTCTTGAGTGAAATATTAGAAATAATGAAAGAGTAGTGGAAATCCTGGGGAGAGCAGAATGTAATCCTTAAAGCAGCAGAGATCATCCGTCTCACGACAACATCCAAAGGCTGTTCTAACATTGTGATCTGATGCTGATTCCTTCTTCCTTTTTAACCTAGCTGGCCAAGAATGTAGGGAACAGTAGTTTCAATGAGATCATGGAGGGAAACCTCTCCACCCCGACACCGAAGCCCACTCCATCCAGTGACATGTAAGTCGTCTCCGAGCAAAAACGCTGCCTGAAAACTCCGTCTGCCGAACGTCCGTCCAGCTGAATTCCTCCTCTTCTCCACAGGACCGTGAGGAAGGAGTTCATCAACGCTAAATATGTGGACCACAAGTACGCGAGGAAGACGTGCACGTCTGCGTCCGCTAAAATGATCGAGCTGTTTGAGGCGGTTCAGTCCAGGGATCTGCTGTCCCTGATCCAGGTCTATGCAGAGGGGGTTGAACTTATGGAGCCGATCCCAGAGGTCGGACCGGTGAGTCCTCTTAATTCTATTCTATTCTATTTTAAAAAATATATATTTACTCACTTACCTTTAGTGGAGTTTAGTCCAATATTCACTCTTAGCTGCTCTGTTTTGATCAACCTGATTTGATTATTTATCTATGAATATCTTTGGGTTTATGACAGTTGCCTTAGGATTTGGTTAGTTGTGCTGCTTATTGGACCTTTTTTTAAAATTGTGTATTTCTTATGATTTGGTTGCTCATGTGGCTAAGATCCAAATGATGTCACATTGACATCATGTGTCGTAAGTTGCCTGGAATCTTCATGTCAACCTCCTCATACAAGGTTGCAGTATATTTTAATCACACACACCATGATGTCACATCACACCTTCCTGGCTGAACACGACGCCAGCAGGGCATCAGATTGTTACAGTTTCTCCCAAAGATGCTCCATTCGCTGTTTGCTCTCCCACTGTATGTTAGGAAGACGCGTTAGACTACAAAGCCCAGATATTTTCCCTCACGGAGCTCCACGCTTGTTCCTGCAGTGGCTCACCCTCACGTGAGGTTCACTGGCAGCAGGACAAACCCACGCTGACACATTTCTACCAGTTGGTGAATTATTTGGTGGGTCGAAACGGTCGGAAAAAGTACAGTCATCGGGATGAAGTCGCCAGCAGGTGGTGATATCCAGCAGCCCTCCACCACATTATAGAGCATCGCCTCATTCTGCGTTCTTATGTGCTCGGATGACGACATCTGTGGCGGCGTGATTTGTGTCGCTGGGTTTTTGTCATACTTTGGTTAAGTCTCTTTGTTTCCTCGCCATTTGCGCCGCCGGTTCAGGCATAAATGAAAGATAAATAACGAGCGGTCGGATGGTTGAGATGCTGCGCGGTAAACAAGGGGGGGGTGATCAGACTTAATCTGACAGAAATGGGTCAAGGTTTTATAACGCAGACATGGTAGTTCTCTAATGAAAAATCAAGTGTGCGATGCAGCAGCAGAATACGAGATGGTTTGTTGACAGAGGGAGCTGCTGCTGCCGTCTGCGCTATGAAGTCTGACTCGACGATATCTGATCTGCTGTCAGTACATCTGAATGGCTGCTGACAGAACAGCATCCCATTCGCCCAGAGGACCCAGACGAGGATGCGCGACTACATAGGGCCCTTACTTTTCCCTATAGACTCCAGAAAATACACAGCACCTATTCCTCCAAATATATTTCATCTTTTATCCCCATCATCTGGGGAAATTACACCTAAATCTAGTTTTAATTCACATTGACGGGTTCAATGAATGTACGATGCTCGCAGAATTGTACGAATCTCGGCGTCATGAGGGCTGAAATAATATTTTAGGAGCCATTTTGTTTACTGCAGCATGTTTAAATGCTGAAAGAGACTCAGAGCGGGAGAGAATACAGAATGGATGCTGCCCAAGATTGTCTCACCGTGTCTTTGCTGTGTTTGATGGCCCCCTGCAGGAATCCGGAGAGACAGCACTGCACTACTCTGTACGGACTGCTGACCAGACCTCACTGCACTTAGTGGACTTCCTTGTGCAGAACAGGTATTTTTTTAAGAGTGTTTTTCACCAAAAAAGCAATAGAATAACATAAGTGTGTGCATTGGTTTCCTGCTCTTCATGCAAATGAAACACAGTCACAGTTTCTTTAAACGCATCGGCGTTTTAAAGATAAATAATGTAGTAAACAACAGTTTTGTGCAAACACGCAGCGTCAAACGTGCTCTGTGTGTGTCTGCTATCAGCCTTTCTTGTCCCGTGCTTTCAGTCTGCGGTAAACGCAGTGGCGGTGCAGAGGAAAGCTGAGCGCTGCACAGCTCCGCTCAGATTCCCACAAGGCAAAGAGAAATGGGTCAAGCACTTGTTCCCTGCCTTAATTTATTCCTCTCCTTTCGATTGTTTACCCACCACTGCTCCGACTGCACACACAAGAAGTGGAACCCTCTCATTAATTGATAGCTCGTACGGCGTCATGCTCAGCCCTCATTATTTAAGATGTTTCTCTTGCTCTTTGTGGGCGCTGCAAAAGATCTAATAGGGAGTATTTACCTGCATTGTGGCTTGAAATTGGTTTTCCACAGATACTTCACTTGGATGTCTACGGTCTAGTGTTTTTTTTATGTTTTTATAACTGATTTAATTTGCTCAGCTTCTTTATTAGGATCCCCATTAGCACTAGCATTAGCAGTGGCTACTCTTCCACACACAGTCATATACACTTATGGTCACAATAGCCACACAAACACGAACAAAACGTCTCATCTCGTTTAATTAACAATCAATTATGGAAGAGAATCAAAATCACACACTAAGTCAAACATAATTATAAATCTATCACAGTGATTTTTTTTTTAAGCATACAAATTAATTGTATTCTTAATAAACATAAACCCTTTTCTGAATTGTCTTTGAGTACAGATTAATGTGCTTTAACACATTTACTTCCCAGAAAATAAGACATTAAATACACCTATCTTCTAATTTTCCACCCAAAGTATACATTTTATTTAAATGTTATAGTTTATACAGTTCAAATAGAGAGTTAACCTGAAATGTTTGGAGATACTATTTTAACAAACTTCTGACTATGAAGGGAATATGAAACATCCTGGCTAATATTAACCTTATGCTGCAGGACTGTGGAAAACACCTTCAGGCTTGTACCCTGTGTCCTGACTGTGTGTGTGTGTGTGTGTGTGTGTGTGTGTGTGTGTGTGTGTGTGTGTGTGTGTGTTTTCTCCCAGCGGTAACCTGGATAAGCAGACTGAGTGGGGGAACACCGCCCTTCATTACTGCAGCATGTATGAGAAGCCCGAGTGCCTCAAGTTACTCCTGAGGGGCAAGCCGGCTACCGATATCAGTGAGTCACCTCCTCTCGTTCATGTCATCTCTGTACGCACGTATCCAGACTCTAAACTGTTGCTCATCCCTCCTCTCGCTTCAGCCAATCAGAACGGAGAGACTGCGCTGGATGTTGCCAGGCGACTGAGGAACACTCAGTGTGAGGAGGCAGTAAGTACAAGACCAACCAGCTGGTGATTTTCTGGACATAGCAGTGGATTTTTACTGCTCCGAAGAAAAATACATCACCAAAAAAATGACACTCACATTGAACAAAAGGTTGCGGTTGATTAAACGTGTTATTAGGCGGATTATTCAGAACACTAGATGGCAGTCAAAGGTCTGTCTGCAGCCTCAAGCAACGGTGACAACAGAGTGGAAATAATGGTGGATGTATGTTCATTATTAACGCTAATGTGACCATGCAGACAAAAAAAGGCTGTTTTAACTGCATGGTAAAATCTCTAATAAATGTATTAGGAAATTAAATGCGATTACATATTCTCCCTTTATGGTTTATTATGTGTCTCGCTTTGAGTTTTCTATTGGCAGCCAATTTAAATGTCCCTTCTTTATCTTCCTGCTGTTTTCCATGTGATTGATAACGGTCGGGTGTATTTTCATGTGTATAACCGGTGTGTGTGTGCGTTTGTGTCAGCTGGTGCAGGCTGCAGAGGGGAAGTTCAACCCTCACATCCACGTGGAGTACGAGTGGAGCCTCAGACTGGAGGAGATGGACGAGAGCGACGATGACCTGGATGATAAGGTTGGAGCGGTGCATCGCGTTGAATTCCATCGCGCCCCCATAACGTGCTGTCCAATCTTATAATGAAAACGGCTTATGAGACAGTCAGTTGTTTGGCCTTAAATGTGCCTACAGTTTAAATCCTCGTTCCATTTTTGTGATAAATTAAATAAGAACAATAATCATTATCATTATCCTACCCATCATCACGCTGCTGCTTATGATAGGTAATTTGGCAACTCCTGACTGTAATTTATTATGACTTTGTTATAAGATCCTTTTTGGTTTGTTGTTTGTTTTGTTTTCATGGAAACAATTAATAACGATTTGGCAACTGGCTATCTTCTCTATTAACTTGAGGTGCTTATCAACTATTCCTCTAAACTAAAGCATCTGCATGTCAGGGTATGATGTCAGCTCTGCACTGACATCATACCCTGACTCCTGGACTGATGTGGACTCTGTCTCATGTCCCTCTGCAGCCCAGTCCCATCAAGAAGGACCGCTCCCCGAGGCCTCAGAGCTTCTGCCACTCCTCCAGCCTCTCCCCCCACGACAAGCTCTCCCTGCCGGGCTTCATCAGCCAACGGGACAAACAGCAGCGCCTGTCCTACAGCGCCTTCACCAACCAGATGTACAGCGCCTCCACCGACCTCACCTCCTCTCCGGTGGCCGACGGGCCGCCGCTGCCACCGAGGAACCAGGGCAAAGGTCAGACCTGCCTGCTCTAAGAACCACAACATCCTGTTTTATCACTATCTTATATCCATGACAGTCTTCAGGATGTTCTAATATTTCTTTTGCAAATGTCAGCCTGTAATGCAAATGGTCAAAAGGTCGTCTGTATGCTTCATGTCTGACTACTGTTCAGGGAAGATAGAACTTTATTACGCCTGTTAATGTTTGATTATATCCAGGACAAGATTAGGTGCCGAGCAATGCTTCGTCATCACTTTTTTTCCTTCTTTGCACTGACAGTCGGTCCACGCACACATGTATACACTCTCCCTGCAGAGGAATGCAATTTGTCAAGACACAAATCAGAGGGCGGGATACAGCTGTCATTAAGACTGCTTACACAGTAAACCTTCAGGAAAACACGGCTGCAGGAGAGGAGGGCAGGGTGGCAACGGTTAGTCAGGCCTGTGAAAGGGAAGCCGGGGGCACACTTCATCATTTTCCTCGACACTTTATACACACGGTACGCTGTGGGCGTGCTGTCTCTGCAGTATTAGAATTAAAAATAACAGTTCTCCCTCTGTGGAGGGGTTTACAACACCAACAGGCACGGCTTTAGTACTTAAACTTGAAAAAACAAAGTACAACAGCTTGCACAGCAAAACATCCATTTTATCCATCGTTTTTAATCCATTATTGAGCATTTAAATCTTATTTAAAAGTAGAAATTTCACCTGTTTCCAGTTGTGATCGCCAAGCTTTCCGTTCTCACACATAATGCAGCTGTTCAGTGTGTTTAGCTGAGTCGCTTTAACATGAGAACCCTGTAAAATGGTCTAAAATATGCTCATACTTGGTAAAATGCTAAAAGAGATCCACATTGAAGACATGGAAATCCTGCAGCACTTTTGCACCTGGAACTCTAAAAAAAATGATCTTCTAATATTCTTGAATTTTAATTTAAAAAACCCTTAAATCACATCAAAAAGGACTGGAAACAAGTGATGTTTGATTTATGCAAAAATAAGATGAAAAGCCTGAGTAAGAGGTTAAATGACATACATGTAGAATAACATGCTAACTCTTCAGATGCTCTCCCTCTCTCTCTCTCTCTCTCTCTCTCTCTCTGGGTGTTGAAGAGCTCACCCCCCCCCTGAGGCCATCTTCGCGCCCATTTCTTCCTCTTTTATTTTCCTTTGCTTGCCACTGATAAGATATTCATCTTGTTCTTTTAGTGTGTGGGAGCAGCTCTTTTTTAACACTGACATACTGTAGATTCTCTCCCACACTCCTCATCTCGCTCTCTTTTCTTTCTCTTTTTTCGTTTCTCTATTCTTTCAGCTCCACACTTGGCATTCCTCGGCTCTCATTCGCACTACGCCACTCTGGCTGGCACTCGACCATACATCAGTGAATATCCTGGTTTTATGTTCTCCCCCTTACTCGGCTGTGTGCCCCCATACAGTGTATACTTATCCCTCAGTTTGTTTCCCTCCTTTACAGCTCAGCTTCACTGGGTGGTGGTGTTTATTTAAGTGGACAATGGGACCATGTAGGCCTTTTCGTGCCTACATGAATTTTTATTATCTTGCTGGAAAGCATGACCCACCATCCTTGAGCTGTAAACTCTTAACCACAGCTGATTCCTCTCTGGCTGAGCTCTCTATTAGCTGCTTTCACCCTACTTTTCTCTATATCAGTGAGCGCTTTGGAGTCCCATTAGACACAAACAGGCATATTAGAGACACCTAAAAAGTGCACCCAAGTCACAGTGTACCTTTTCATTATTTTACATACCCCCGTCCAGACATTTCTGTTATATATTTGTTCAGACGGTATGTTGTTTTACTTGCTCCTCCTCTCCACACCTCATTATCCTCTTCTTAACCTTCTCTGGGTTTTTGGGGGGTGAACAGGATGACTCTTTGGGGAGCCTCGTCACCTCATGTGTTTTATGTATCGCTCCTCCAGCTCCTCCCCCATCTGGCCCTCCCTCTACACTCACACCAGGAGGCAGCTCCACCCTGTCCAAGAAGAGGCCTCCGCCCCCACCTCCTGGACACAAACGCACCCTGTCTGACCCACCCAGCCCGCTCTCTCACAGTCCACACAGTAAAGGGGGCTTGACTGGGGGTGAGACGCAAGCACTCGTCTAAACAGTAGGGCCGGTTTCACTCCGGCTTGGCCTCCAGCCTGGAGCTCAGATATGATCATCGTCCAAAAAGTCCTGCACTGAAATAAAAAAAATTAAAAACAGGTGCAGATAAAGCTTGTAAGAGGACGTTGAGTTAAGACTAGTTCATTAAATGTTCCCAGGATTAAGATTTTCAAATATGAGATTTATTATGTTTTTATAATTTAGAGTGAAGACCAGTCGTGTCTCTTTGTGCAGTTAAGAGTTATGTTGAATGGTTCTCTCGCTCATCACATGGATATGTCTAAGGCTACAGTCATTTTGATTATAGATTAATCAATATTCTTTTTCCCTTTTTAACCATTTGATCTAAAAAAAAAATCCAAATTATTCTAAAGTCCAAGGTGATGATTTTTAGAAGTAAAAAGGAAAATACTTAATCTATTAAAACTTTATTGACCCCACCAGGGGACAATTAAAACGGAAAAAACAGTCAAAAGAAACAGTAAAATACAACGACACACTAACTGTAATAGAATCTCTCATATAATAATGAAATATGAATGTATATTAAAGAAATGATGGTTAAAAAAAGAACGTTTACAAGCCATTTAAGAGGGGCTGAATGATTTTTAACAGTAGTTAGTTTTACAAGCAGGTAAAACATAACGAGGCAGTGAAGGCAACAAAGAGAAGAATTCAAAATGTTTGCTGCTTTCTGTTACTAGGAACATTTTTTAACCCTCAGCTCGTCATTTGTGATGGATGGATGGTGGTGTGAGGGTTAAAAAAATACTGTGCATTGTCATTATCGCATCATATTATATTCACCAATAAACATACTTCCAAACTGCACAAAAAGACATCCGTGAGTTAAACTCACATCAGGTTATTTAGAAAAAAAAGATAATTTCTTAGAAATAAAAGCATCAATTTGTTTAACTTTGGTTGATCTGCAACAAAAAGAAAGGTGATCTCGTGACCACCACTTGGAGACAAAAGAAGGCACCTCAGTCATCTTACCTGCAATCTTTTGTCCCTTGTGTGTATAATGGCTCTATTTTTACTGTTATTTCACCGTTATCATTTGTCCTCTGTGGTGTTTGTGCATTCTGTGTCACCCGTACAGTAACACCCAACCACTAATTTAATGATGACACTTTACTGCACAACCTCCAAATAACACGGGCTCATGGAAAGCTCAGCCAGATGACGCCTCCCTCATTATTATTATTTTTATTTTTATTTTATTTTTTCAACCATCAAAGCATGTTGATTTATTTCCACATTTATATTCAAATGCATCTCTCTGTTAATGCTACGTTATGGTGCTGAATAATCTCTGTCATCATCGATGTGGATGTTTTAGGAAGCGACTCCACCCCGCCTCCTGTCAGCAAGATGTCTCCGGTTTCTAACAAGTTTGAAGGAATTCCTCAGCAGCAAAGGTATATAAAAAAAGAACTTTTAGGCTTTATAGGTGTGAGATGTTTCATTTTTATTTACCTTCATTTGAAAATCTTTCCCCAGCACTACTGCAAGCAACACGAAGTCTACACTTGGTCCAAGGGTTCTTCCCAAACTACCTCAGAAAGGTACCGTCTTGGTCCAGTTATTCATTTTGATGTATGCTGTTGAATTTAGGATGTTATTAAGTAACTGCATGCTGCTCTCTACAGTGGCATTGCGGAAGATTGACACCATACACCACCCGTCTATGGATAAGCCCAGCCTTCCTCCGGAGGTCTTCCAGAAGTCCCCACCGGCCACTGACACCCCGCAGAAGGCTCCCCTGGCAGACCGGCCTCAGCTGGGAGACCTGCCCCCCAAACCGCAGCCGTCTGAACTTCCTCCCAAACCCGGAGAACTTCCTCCAAAGCCGCAGCTCTCCGACCTCCCTCCTAAACCTCAGCTGGGAGACCTCCCACCCAAACCCCAGCTCAAAGACCTGCCTCCCAAGCCTCATCTTGCAGACATCCCCCCCAAACCCGGAACCGCCGAGTCCACTACCAGGCCGCCTCCCGGAGAGGGGCTGCAGAGGCCTCAATCGCAACCTCCGCCGCCACCTCAAACTCATACTCAACCGCAGCCTCAGCCTCAAGACTCGCCGTCACCGAATCAGCAGGCAAATATAGGAACCCCCACCCAACAAGCTGCTGAAGACACCAACGGGACCCCGACGGGGACGGCAGAGACCCCGGTGCCCCTCCCAAGGAAGATCAACACGGTATTTAAACTCTTTTTAAATAAACACTTCTGGAAAACCTCAGGTTAAGTGAAATAAAAGTTTAAAAATGATCTTTCCATCCAGGGGAAGAGCAAAGCCCGTCGGGTGAAGACGATCTACGACTGCCAGGCTGACAACGACGACGAACTGACTTTTGTGGAAGGAGAGGTGATTATAGTCACAGGAGAAGAGGACCAGGAGTGGTGGGTGAGTCCAGCTTCAGTACCACACTCTTCCACTGCTATTTGTTCATTCTTTGAAGCATCTCCAGGGCCCAAAAACAAACCCAGAACGTCCCTTTGCTCTGCTTCTCCTCACACGTTCTCTTCCCACTTCCAGATCGGGCACATTGAAGGAGAACCGGAAAGAAAAGGCGTGTTCCCGATGTCTTTCGTGCACATCCTGAGTGACTGACAGTCGGAGAGACTTGCACTATGCCTCTCCCTAAATTGGGAGGTCCTGTAAATAGCTATCATAACACCTCTTGTCGCACGACAAGTGTCCTAAAAGAAGAAAAAACAACAACGAAGAAGAAGAAGAAACCCAAGAAGGCTGATCTAGCCGTGGATGCCTCATCCATGCTGTACAAAGAATGTGTGTATTCTTCCTTTACCAGTATTATCTTAACCCTATAGCACGGCTGCGACGAAGCCACTCTCAAAACCCTAGCACTTACCTAAAGTCTATGTTTATGCTGTTACTGTGTATATATGTATGTAAATATATATATTTGTGTGTGAGTGTATATACATGTTTTATTGTACAAAACATGTACCATTGCTCTCTCTCTCTCTCTCTCTCACTCTCTCTCTGCCTGTCGGATTAAGCGTCAGGGCGGCCGACTTTTGAATTTTATCTGTATTGATTTTACTGGCCCTCAAGTAATTATCAACTTATATTCCTGGAGAAAAAAAAGGACAAATAAGAAAAGGAATGTGAATATCTCATGTCACTATTTGTCTCTTGCATCCCCCCCCCCCCCCCGTTTGCCATCATAGTCGACCGAAGAGGCCGGAGTCTCTCCCACTGATCCCCCCCACCCCCTGCAATGAAAACATTAAATGTACTCCCTGTTCTTGCTTGCTTTGTGTGTACACGTATTATGGTTGTTTTACAGTATAGAAACCTGCTGCTACTGTGTGGTGGAATATCAACGCCTGTGGTTCACTGTAGGGTCACTAATTTACTCCTTGTTACACTGTTCACTGTACGTATGCAGCTGTATGTGTGTGTGTGAACTCTGCATCTCCACAGTCCTCTTCACCTTCTCTGTGCATGGTGTAACAATGACTGGAATTGAGTGGAGTGCTGCGTTCAAAGACGCTCACCTCAGGGTTTGAAGAGCCACTATTAAGCAGGACTACGCAACAAAAAAAAAAAAGAAATATATATATAAAATTGTATCCTGTTAAAGCCACTATTAATGACAAGTACAGGAAACTCAAGGACATCTTAGCAATAACTTGATTTTCTGACAGGCTAGGTATTTCACATTAACCTGTGTTCACGATTTAAGTGTCTTGTACAAAAACCTCATGGAGCTTGAAAGTTTTTAAGTTTGAGTCATGTAATATCATTCCGTGTGACTGGATCCAGAACATTTCCAGGTTTGCCTGTAATCCCAGAGATGTCTTAGAAGCATGGTGGACTTTGTGAAAGGCTGGAGAGCTGATGTATTTTCACTCTGTCCTCACCGACTTGCAGTTTTTCCCCCTCCCCCCCCCCCATGTTAAGGAACAAACCCATCAACCCGTTGTATCATTAAAAGTGCTGTACTTAACTGAGCCTGCCTTTTCTTTGCTTTATAGCCTTCAAGCCGTGTGAATCCGTTTGAGCCTCCCCTTGAAATTCAAAAACTGGTCTTGGAAGTAAAATTAAATTAGAGTTACTGGTTTACTCTACATTTTGGGAATCTGCCAATTTACATTCTGAAGATAAGTCAATGCCAAGCAGTCCTCGAGTGTACAATATTTAGGTAATGGTTTAATGCTGCAGCTTCACCTCTAAACTAAAACGACTGGTATTTATCCTCCAGACTTGTCCTTTCATTTCCCCAAATATTCATGCAAGAGGAACAAACCATGTGAAAGGCTGAAGACTTGCATTCCTCAACTTTCAAATTCATTTTTAAACAAGTCTAAAATTTAACATTCAAGGCAAAGTTCTTCAAATAATTCTTTATTTTGTTATACCAACAAGTCACATTTTAACCAAAGATTTCCATCCAATACTACCGTTTCTTTTGGATTTTACAACAACACAGGAATAGATTAAACTTAAATACTTTGTGTCACAACACAAATTGCGTTTTTGCCAAATAAAACTGTTCATAAAGGCTTCCATACCAGAATTTACTGGTAAACCAAAGAAAACTAAATTATTTACACACTTGGGCTTTGTGGGCAGGTTTTGACCCTTTGTCCTTCTCCACCGACTTGATGACGCCCACAGCTACCGTCTGCTTCAGGTCTCGTGCTGCAAAGCGACCTGGGAAGAACAGAGCGAGTTGTAAAACACTGCATCATGGGAGATTTGTCTTTGAATACGAGACTTGAGTGAAGTTGTATACCTAAAGGAGGGTATGTGAAGAAGCTCTCCACACACATGGGCTTGATGGGAACCAGTTTGACTGTGGCGGCGTCTCCAGACATGAGCGTCTGCGGCCGGTCTTCCAGCTTGTTTCCGGTGCGCCGGTCCAGCTTCTCCTTGAGCTCAGCAAAGCGACAGGTCACATGGGCGGTGTGGCAGTCCAGGACAGGGGAGTAGCCGGCTTTGATCCTCCCCGGATGGTTCAGGACGATGACCTGGAGACAAACACATCAGCACGACGGGGAGACGACTACAGAGTTCAAGTTCCCCATTTAAACCCTCAACATTCAACAAACCTGCGCTTCAAAACTGCTGACGTCCGTCGGGGGATCCTGCTGGGCGTTGCCGGCCACATCCCCACGCCGCAGGTTCTTCACCGCCACGTTCTTGATGTTGAAGCCGACGTTGTGTCCCGGCAGAGCGGCCTGCAGCCCCTGGTGGTGCATCTCGATGGACTTCACCTCGGCGGTGAGCTTGGCAGGGGAGAACATCAGGGTCATGCCAGGTTTGAGGACGCCCGTCTCAATCTTACCCACTGGCACGGTCCCGACTCCTGGAAAAGGATGAAGAGCAACTCCAGTTAAAGAAGTTTCAGCTGACAAATATTGCTGGTATTCCAACTTTAACTCCTCCGTCTCTAGTTTTCTTGATTGAAACCAATCAAGTTTGGAAATGACTCGGGGGGGGGGGGGGGGAAACACCATAATTTCTCACCTCCAATTTTGTAGACATCCTGCAGAGGTAATCGTAAGGGCTTGTTGGTGCTGCGCACTGGTGGCTGAATGGAGTCCAGGACTTCTAGTAGAGTCCTCCCACTCGCATTCCCTTCCCTCCGTCTGGATTTCCAGCCTTGGAACCAGGGCATCTGTAGAGGGACGTTTAGAGTTTGGTGAACTTTAGTTTAAATATCAAATGAGGAATTCTCTAATGCCAACTTTTAGTGAATTTAGGAAAACTCTAGAAAGAAGAGCCCCAAAATCTCAAAGTGTACCACAGCATGAAAAGACAACAATCAATCCCATCATTACCTTCTGAGTGGCAGTGATCATGTTCTCCCCGGTCCAGCCAGAGATGGGAACAAAGGGCACAGTGGCGGGGTCGTAGCCGATCTTCTTGAGGAAGCCGCTCACGCCTCGCACCACTTCGTCGAAGCGTTTCTGGCTGTAAGGCGGCTCGGTCAGATCCATCTTGTTCACACAGACGATCATCTGCTTGACACCCAGAGTGTACGCCAGTAAGGCGTGCTCTCTGGTCTGACCACTTCTGGACACGCCGGCCTCGTACTCCCCTTTGGCTGCAGAGACCACCAGGAGGGCAACATCAGCCTGAAATAACAATATGTAGGTTAATAAATTAAATACTTAACACAAGAAGAGATGAACATCTATGCTGCTTACCTGTGAGGTCCCGGTTATCATGTTTTTAATGAAGTCACGGTGGCCAGGAGCATCGATTATAGTCATGGAGAATTTTTGAGTGTTGAACTTCATCAGGGAGATATCGATGGTGATTCCTCGCTCCCGCTCAGCTTTCAGCTTGTCCAACACCCAGGCAAATTTGAAGGAACTCTTCCCCATCTGTGAAAAACAACAGTCTTTATACACATTTCAAGACATTTTTGAAGTCAGTTTTTCTCCCCCTCTTCCTCACCTGGCCTGCAGCTTTCTCAAACTTCTCCAGTCTCCTCTGATCAACGCCACCACATTTGTAGACCAGGTGGCCGGTGGTGGTCGACTTGCCGCTGTCGACATGACCGATGATGACCACGTTGACGTGCGTCTTCTCCTTCGCCATGCTCTAATGTGGGTCTCGCCGACCAAACAAATTAACTGTAGGCTTCTGAAATGAACTGACCACAGTCACTTCTTCTTCTTCTTCTTTAGTGTTGACCACAGTCACGCTTCCCAGTTCTTCTGTTAAATGAATGTGGCTTGCCACAACGTGGCGACTTTATAAGCTCCACTCTGCCACACAGGACATTGATTGAAGGCAGGTGTGCTGCTTAATCAAGCTTAATTAGTGGCTGGTGTCTTCTTTTGGTGCAAGTTAAATACTAGAGCTTGAACACCAAGAGAATTAAATGCTGAAAAGTTAAAAGAATTCCGAACAAATATTGTTTTTGTAAACAGTAGTGAGAAGGATTAAATGATCTAAGGCCTACAGTTGGATCATTTAACGATCTAAAATTACAACCAGGTGTTTCATTCGTAGGCGGCAGACTTTGATGAGCCTTAATAAATAACTTCTCCCTATATCAAAGAAATCATGACTGGCCATGAAGCATAAAAGGAAAACAGCTGGCAGGCAATAAAAATGTTTTTTTTTAATTTTTTTTATTTTAAAGAGACGTTTGTGGAAGTTCAAATGGTCAAATTCTTGTGGTAAAATAAAATAGGAAAATGAGGAACTACATAAAGATAAGTCCTGTGATTCCAGATGCTGCAAAACAGACAAAAAAGTACAGTTTGTACTCGCGGGAGCCCCCTCTAATAAATGTCTCCTTTCATCTTCTTACAACCTATTACATTAGATTTCAGTAGTTGAGTTCAAAGAGAGAATTTTTTCATAAACCAGAATATTTGTCTCATTCCAATCTTTATGACAATTCATTTAAATTAAATTGAATTAAACCAAGAGCAATACTCTGCATCGTTGTAGCATAATAAAGAGGTTTTTGAAGCTCAATTTCTTTTCTTGGGCTACTTTGAAAACTCACAAATGCAGCAAAATCAAATTGCTGATTGCTAGGCAACTAGCGTGTTCTTCTAAATGGCATTCAACCTAATGTAACCCACTGAAATTTGAAGTTACTTAATTAAGTCCCTCTTTATTTAATGCTTTGCCCTGTTATTGTCTCATCCAAATCATTGCCAATAATCAGTATTTTAAAATATTAACAGTAAAGACACTCAAAATGTAATATTATATTGCTGAATTATAATTATTGACACATGAATGCGTTCGTAACTTGAATGTTGCATCTGGTAAAGGTGGAGTTTATTTTAGTTTCTTTATATACACATGATTTGTGTCACTGTGCAAATAAACTAAAGTTATGTAATAAATTTAGTGGAGTAAAAAGTACAATGTTTGCCTGGAAAAATGAAGTAGAAAGTTGTATTTAAGTGCAGTACTTAGCAGTACTGGTTCGGCAGTAATATGCAGTAATATCATAACATTAGTACAACAATAAGCCTACCCTGAAAAAAGTAAACCAAAGTAACTGTTCTGGGGTCAGAATGGAGAGTCAGATGGCAAATTTGCGCCCCCTAGGGCTCGTTTATATTAGCCTATTTGCTCAAGGACACTTCGGTAGGAAGAATACAACTTTGGACATACAACCAGTTTTAGCCAAACGGCTAGAAATCCGAATTAAAGCCGTGGTGAGAGCCATATTAATAGGCTGGGTCAGTTGTAATCCGTCGGGGTCACCGTTACAGCACAGCAGCGGGTCTCCACTCACCCGGGCGGGTCTATTTTCTGTTAGGAAAGGAAGGTGTATACGTCCCCCCCGCCCCTCCGCACTCAGAGGTGGAACAAACCGAACGCCCCTCTCCCGTGACGACCACAGTGACGCCCAATAACAAACCCGGAAACGGCAACAGCAAATCGCTTTTCTTCTTCTTCTTTCAGTCCGTTAACGCTGGCTGGCTTTCTAGCGTGGTATCCAGACGTCGACTCCAGTGTTTTCTCCGCGAGCATCAAAGGTAAAACAGAGGAAAAAGTACAACTTTTTTTTCCTCGCCATTTTTTTCCCTTGTCTTCTCTAAAAGTCCACCGGTTGCCATTCAGTCCGGCTTGTTTTAACTGTTAAATCAGGTTAGTTTCGGAGGCGAAAATCCGCGATGAATCATAAACGTGTCCGGCGAAACCCCCACGTATCGCGAAGTTAGGCTACTATAAAATACGAATGGTGGAGACGTGTTTTTTTTTTAAAGGTGCACCGTTAACTTCCCCCTTTCAGAGCGACGGTCTCCGGGTAGACGTTAGACTCCAGCTAGCATGGTTGCTCCCTTTACATGGCCAGAGGCGCTGAATGTTACACGACCCATAGATTACTAATGGCAGGTCTGTCAGCTGTGTTTGGCCTCGTGCACACGGCAGAGACAGGAAACGTGTTGAGGTTTGAACTAACTGTATGGCTCGTGATGCACCGTTAAAAGCTGCAATAAAGGAAATGACAGCCGGTTAGATGATTTTCATTCTGATCAATGCATTATTACAGTTGGTTAACTTTAGTTATAGTAGCAGGGAATGACATGAAATCCTGAATTAGATAAAAGTGCAAAAATACTATCGGATCATTTACTTTAAAATTACTGTATAATAATGAATCATTTATACGCTCATTAGTGGTTTTAAAATCTGAATCAGCAAAATGGCTAGTCATCTTCACTATAATAGTTTTCAAATAAAGATGCAACATTTTAGTCTAAAGTTGTATGAAATGGAAATATTAAAAGAAATGTACTTGAAAATTGTACTTTAGTGCAGTACTCAAGTAATTTGACTTGGTTATAGAGGCCACTGATAAAGCTGCCACTGCAATTTCATTTGAAAGTAGCGAATCTTGCTCTTTTTGCACGAGGTGCATGCACAACTCAACCGCAGAATGGAAGTATAATGCCGTTTCCTTTCCACTCAGTCTCTGCAAAGGTCCTGAAAGTGGAAGTGAAACATCCCAGAAAGCTGGCTTGGTTTGACGGCATGTTAGGCAAGTCAAACTATGTGGTTGTGACGCAATGTCTACATTCAATCATGTCTCAAAGGTCTCACGGTCTCTGCTTGCGCAAATTTGGCCAGTTGTCCTACCCGAGGCGTGTTAATGCAGGAGTTTGGAAAGTTCAGGGTTGTATTGGGACCTTCACCTTCTTATGGCTCTTCAGGGTCTTTCCCATTGGTGGTATTCTGCTCTTCTTTGTGTCAGGAAACCTAGATTTACTGCAAGACTGTGTTAAAAAAGGCCTCAGTCTGTCATTGCAAAACCTGCTGTGTGAAATGTCAAAGCTCCAGGTTATTTGAGTTGCCCTCTTTTGCAATTTGTCTTCCTTTCACTGCAACTGCACATTTTGTAAGAAGGAAGTGTCACCTTTTCTTGGTCTTCTTCAACCGATGGACACAAATGTATCCTTGTGCATGTAAGCTGGAAAAACCATCAATACGTGTCGCTCATGCTCATGCTCTTTCTGCAGTGTTGTGAACAAATGGGACAGAATAGTCTTCAGTCCGCAGCTAATTCTTCCTTGTGTTGCATGTAGAAGTTGCAGCAGCAGTAACAAATATTGCAAAAGTGATGGGAGAGCCTTGCGACAAGAAATGAGAGCTGGTGTTGAGCGTCGTGGGTTCAGGAAGTAACCAGTGGGAGCTCTTTCTCGCAACCTTGGCTTGGCGTGTGGAACAAGCATGAAATGAGAATATGGCTCATTTAGCACCATGTACTCCCCTCATAAATCCCCGTCCAATGCAGGTAGAGGCATGCAGGTGCATTTAGGCATGAACCGTACTGCTGCAAAACTGTCACACAAAGCGAACATTAGTAGCCTTTCCGGATTAGGAAAGGATTCTTTTTGTTCCGGCTTTTAAATGTCACTATTTAGTTATAATCTGGCTGTAATCTTGTCGTACAGCTTTTGAATCCCAGTCTCTTTTCTTTGTTAGGATGTTGTTTACGTTAGATACGAATTTTGTCAGTGCTTTACATCAGCATTTGCATTGTGTGGGTGCTTAAATAACAATAAGGGCCGAAATGTTTTGAATCTGATTAAAATCCCATGTGAGAGGATTTTCCGCATACTTCCTCCAGTAAATGTATTTTCTAGTTCGGACAACTGTAGATACTGTAGCAGGGGTGATAACACGGGTAGAGTCTGTAATGGTAGTTAATTTAAATTATTAATTATTATTACAGGAGTCCTCCCAATGAGTGACCTTTTTAGTGCAAAGCTGCTCAGATGGTTTATTGTTTATTTATCTGCAAACACTCCATACATTAGTTTTGTCAAAACAGTAAATCCTGTGAGATTTTGGACGTTATTTAATTAGGAATAATTTGCTGACTTGGCTGGAATGTCACAAAGTCGCCAGAGGGTCCAGACCCCTGTTTGCAACCCCGCTCCCTTGAACACACCCAGCGTGACTGAGCTGCTGGCTTCAGGTTGGGTTACTGCAGTTATTCTCGGTATGACGTGCCGCTGTAGTCTCCTGCTGACAGGCAGACTATTTATTGCATTTCCGGCAGCAAGTGGATCCACTCCCACTAAAACGTCTTGTCTAGTTGAGCCATTGTTGTAACTGTTAATGTACCATGAATGACATTTCAGGCAGCCCACATGTCTACAGTGATTTGAAAGACTTTATTGCTATCAGCAGCATGACACCTTTTTTTTGTCTTGAAACTGAGTCACCGGAGTGGGAATGTGTGAGTGAACCGTTTTTATTAGTGCTCATGTAGGATGTAACGCGGCAGCTTCAGAGAACAACCGCACCCCTCCGACGCAGTCCCCGCCAAAACTACATTTTCTGATTTTAGAAATGTTTCCATGTTGGTGTTTACATTTTTGCATCCACCCACACTACAGGCAGCAGGCTAGGTCAGGTGCTGCTGTTTTAGCGGCATGCAGAATAAAGCCAATGATCCCTTTCTGTAGAAAAATACTGTTTGTTCAGTTATTTGGATTAACTTCCCCCAGAGTGATTTGGCCTGTTCAGCATTCTGCCCTAACACCATTAACATGACTTTGCTTAATGCTGGGAGAGTCGGTGACTTCAGAAAAGAATGAGTTTTAAGGCACTTGAATTACAATAACAGTACTTTTTGTTTTGTGCCATTTGAGAATTAATACACACACGAGTTTTCCTGGACTTCTCTGTCTAATAACAGTAATCTCGTTTGCCTCCTAGTACACACAATCCCTCTT
Source organism: Eutrigla gurnardus (assembly GCF_963514095.1). Classification (NCBI taxonomy): domain Eukaryota; kingdom Metazoa; phylum Chordata; class Actinopteri; order Perciformes; family Triglidae; genus Eutrigla; species Eutrigla gurnardus. The sequence continues at coordinate 6,352,860 of NC_139929.1, read as the reverse complement.
CCATTGCTACTGCATGTCTGCTCTTGTCCATAAGCTGATCGTAGTTGAAATGATGACATTACATGAGTCACCCAGTAGGAAAAGCTGACTGTGCCCCCCCCAAGTAGGCCTGCCCGTTTCTGCACACGGCTGAATTATTTAGAGAGCAGGTATCGCAATGTCTTGATGTAATTTGCTTGTCACGTCTACTATAAAATTTGTACCTGGTTTTAATGACTTAATCAGTGTTTATTGACCTTATGAAGAGTCCCTGCTGTTCAGTCTGCTAACAGGTTTATTTAACAGCTTGTTGGTTAACACATGCCGACAGTTTTGCTGTTAAATAAGCAGAGAAAGATGGGCTGGAGCAGCGGAGGTCTGAGCTGTGGAGGTTTGCGTTTGCAGCCTTTGGCGGTGGCGAGTAATCTACTTTTTGAAGTGCGTCTCTGATGTGTATGAGTCAGTGCGTGTGCCAGTTTCTGATATGCAGCGCTGGCTGTGCTGGTAAGGCTTGAGCATTCCTCTCAACTTTCTCACATCCTTCCTGTGATGTTGGCTTAACTGAAGGCAAAAGCAAGCACATAATGAGAAGAGAGTGCATCTTTTTTTTTTTTTTTTTTAATATTCCTCCTGCAGGCAGTCCATCATAAGGCCTCCCAACAGGATGCTTTCATTAGTTGCTCCCTGTATGCTGCAGCAGCATCTTCAGACTAAATGTGTGGTACAAAAGCAAAGTGGACTTTTGCATAGAGAGCCGCTACGAACAACCCACTCAGAAGGAAAACAAGCTGTCACTTTGTGTGCCGCCACCCCCACACCTATCACACATGCACCGGAAAGCCCTCCAGGCTCAAATCTGAGAAAACCTACAGAAGAGACAGTAGAATCTGCTGGAGATGTTCTCCTTCGACAACAGTTAAGCAATTATTTCATTGTCCTGCTGTTTTTGACCATATCGAAACATAAAAACGTGGTGTTGATTTGATTCTAGTATGTTAAAGCAGGCAGGCATGAGATCCTCATGTGGCCGCCCACATGTCAGTGGACACAGAGAGCCGAGTGTTGCCACAGATGGCAGATCAGCATGCTAGAAATTCAGCTTTTGCATGAAACTGTTGCCGTGCTGCCCCCGAACCAGACCTCCTGTCACAGAAACCGGTCCTGCTTCTTTACCCGAATGCCCACGCATTCAAATTGCTTCTAGATTTTAAAGCGGGTGTATTAATGGTAGGCCTACTTCATGTGGTTTTATGTGGTTGTATCACGGTGAAATTGCTGTAGGAACCTGGACCAAAGGAGGAGAACTTACCCGCTAACTCCCTAAATATTCGCTTTATATTGACAGTACATAGGGATGTAATTGGCTTTTCACTAAAATGTGTTCTATCTGTGATGCAACAAAAACGTTTGTTCCTTTTAAAATATGGCACTCTATATGGAGTCGCTTTACCTTTTAAAATTTTGTGAGGTGTGAGGTTTTTCTTCATAGTGAAGCTCTCAGTGAGTCTATAGATATCACTCCTCAGCCCATAGCTCTCTTTCCCCCAGTAGGGAATACACGTTGTCATGGCAACTTCAGTTTTAAAGGGAGGTTTTATTCATTGGCGTTGAAACACCTCACGGACAGATTTATTATCCCGGTGTCGCTTTCTTCAGTTTGGAGTCGCTTAAAAAGGTACTTCCATTAAATACGTTCCAATTGGATGAGGAATTTGACCTTCAGAAAAAACTAAGCTGGCGATTTAGCGTATATATATTATATATGTGTGTGACAAATGGACACCACACACACTGTATAGATCCCATAGATTAGCTCAGTGGCCTGCTCTATAGTCAGATTCAGCACACTGATTCAGCACTCTGTAGCACACGCAGCTCACAGCATGAACTGTTGGCCCACAGTTATTGACCCCTTCATGTGGCGAGTTAATTAAACAAATGCACATGCTATGTCGACTCTGAACACTGAAGATGCAAACGCGTCTGTTGTTTTTCCTCTCTTAATGGCAGCGTCGTTGGGATGTTGCAGCCTCATATAACAGTTCTTGTACACAACACTCTCATATCCAGCTCTGGCGTGTAGCGACTGTATACCAGTCTCTGGAAATGACAAATCAAAACAAGGAAATAAGTCTTTGAAAACAGCAGGAAGCTAGCGTTTGGGTTCAGAGAAAACTACACTGAGTGAGCAGCGTTTTGATTTATTGCCTCTGATCCTGTGGGAACGAAGCAATATCAGGACCAGTTGTGTTGGTAAACACGAGGACGCTGTGTGGAGTTTACTGGCGTTTTTGTTGTGTGATTTTTAAGGGTATTTTTCTCCGTGAACCGTGACTTGCTGCCATTACTCATCTCCTCTAATGACCTCTTTCAAGTTTTTAAGATAAAGAGCTCATCACGTGACGAGTGGATGCTGCTGCCGAGGTAATTAAGAACCCCCCCCCCCCACAGTGATACTGGCTAACTGGGCCCTAGTTGTTCCTCTGGATTTAATTGTTGCTTGAAGGGATGCACTCTCGCATACAGGGCCATTTCAGCATGATCTCATCATGTGGGTCTTTTCCCACAGCAGCGCTGAGGAGGATGACATTATTCCTATAAAGAGAAAAGCCACAAACCTGAAGAGCGTTTGAATAGCACAGTAGTGATGCTTTGTCATTTGCCACAGCCTTGTTAATAGCTTAATAAAACATGTAATTAAAGCTTCTGGAAAGGAATCAAACAGCATTTTCCTCACTGTCATAGGGATGGAGAGACATTTTTCACCTCTTAATAATCATGCCTATGTTTGTTGAGATAATTTAATGGAGAAAAGTGCCATTGTTTCCTCTTGAAACACTAATCTACTGCTCCAGAGTGCTGTCACCTCGATAACCTTTGCGTGGTTATTCAAGGGGTGATTTGGCCTTATGTTGTGGCCCCCAGCTGTATGCATGATGCATAGCTGACTCCCATGATGCCCTGCCACAGATGTCAACCAGAATGTCCCCTGTGACGCGTCAGCTGTAACGGATTAGGAGCAAGTTGTGGTCAGTTAGCATTAAAGGAAGTCCTCAGTGAGAACAAGGGATGAGAAGAACGTCCTTAGGTGCAGACGAATCTTTCTTTATTATCTCAGAATCTATTCTATTCTATTCCATTTCTAGCTTTTACTTTTTGTAGTTTGCCCTTTTTTGCAAGGTCTTGTTCGGTCATGTTTGCGCCCTCAACCGTCTCACCCACAGCTCCAGGCGTTCTTGTGGGTTTGAAGGTTCAGGGTTTGAAGTCTGATCACATTCATGCATGACCAACCACTACTGCCATGGATTTGTATGCAGCCTGGCGAGAGAGAGAGCGGTGCCTTGGACCTAATGATCTCACAGTCTACTGAGCTTGTACTCTCAATCAGAGCATGTGAACAACTTGCAAGCCGAGCTCGTGGCTTCCAGGGACTGCGTCTTTAAACTCTTGCTTTGGCCAGAAGCTAGATGAATGAAAAGACAAAAAATGTGAGCTGGATTGAGTCGATTGGGTTGTAGAGCTACAGGAGCCTTGTAGAAAACCTGAAGTGAATGAGAGGAAGCATTGCGCAACAGGAAGTGGTGTGTTTGTTTTTTTTATATACGCCTATTTGTTCCATGTTTTATGAAAAAATGCTCTGCAATTAGCCCATGTTTAGCAAGGAAGGTAGTTCATAAGAAGGACCGTGTCATTGCATACTTGATCTCTGCAGTTCCCCTTTTTGTGTGATTTTTATTGTGTTACCAGCTAGTTTAAAAGGGAACTTACAGTCAGGTGGCATGAATGTCATTACATGCAGTTTGTTAAAGAGATGTGAAAGAGCTCCGGTTGTGTAGTCTGCAGGTACTTTGGTCAAACAAGAGGAAGTGAAAGCTTTCAGTGATTTTCTGTCTGCAGAAGGCTTCGTTTTGTGTAACGATGCCACTGTTTGACTCCATCCACCGATGTTCGACGTGACGTTTGATGTTTTGTTCCCGTTGACTCGTGTTTCAGAGGCTGACCTGTGGTGGAGGACTGTGACCCAGGGCCACCTGCCAGGCCGGGCCTCCCTGCTCCTGACTGCCAGTCTCACAGCTCCACTGCTGGTAAGTATCAACAGACGACAAAGCAGGGAATCCTCCCACCTGAAGAGCTACAATTGGCTCATGACTGAATGAATGATTCATTTTTCTGCTTATCGGATAATAAACTGACTAATGGTTAATTGGTTCCAAAGTGTCTTAAAGGAGTCATCACCTGGTTTTATACGTATCCAGCCCCCCTTGGATCGCTTTGGATCAATTCGTAAAACGTATTAGAAAAAAAAAAAAAAAATTTAATCAAACATTGAGCTTGTTCTGACCCTTTTTCGTATCGCGATTTTATCACGCGAGATTACGCGCAAGGTTTTGACTGGTCCGGATGTGCATTGTATAATATGTAATGAGGCGCGCGTTGATTCGCCGCAGGAAGGACAGAGCCGGGGGGGGCTTGCCTGCATGCAGACTCCAAAACATAATGGCGGCGCTTCGGCGATTTCAGGTAGCGGACGGGGCGGGGTTGGGTGGTGAAAGAGGGGTGGGCTTATGCAAGTAGCCGCCACGGTGACGTCACCGAAGGCGCAGAATCAAAATCTCGTGCTTTAGGAATGCACACCCTTGTGTGCTATTCCTGTTCGGAAAAAGAGCAGAAGCGAAAAAACGGCGCCACTTTCAAACTCCAGCCTTTCAGGCAAGTTTCAACTGAGGTCAAACACAGATATGCATGTTTTAACAAGAGAAATTGCGATTTCCAGGTGATGACTCCTTTAAAGCAATACTCACATCTTTTATACACAGTTGTTGGTCTATTTATCACCACGACTAGTATTGTTTCAAAACAGACGTGGGAATTATGTGAGGCAATCCATTTAAATTCATGCAAAGTTTGACGGTTAGACAATATAGACTGTAATTTGGAGTAGATAATAAAAGTCTACAGTATGGAAATAGTCTATTTATATCTACTCAAGGACAGAACTTGAATCTGATCCTACTTTGAATTGAAAAGCAGGTTGTAGAGAATTACAAGGCAAAATACTCTACGTCAAGCTTGTTTGTGTGCCTGCATTTCTTCCATTGTTTCAACCCGGTATGGGTCATAGTGCACACTGGAGGACCTTGTATGAATAGAGGCATTTCTCTAAATGGCAGTTGAGTCAGTTGCCTTTCTTTCTTTCCACTGGTGGTGTTTTCCGACCAAAAATGGGCTCAGTAAAAATAGGAGGGAAAAAAATAATATACGTGTTGGTGGGAAATATCCAAATACATGTCGCACCCTGATTTTTGCACCTATATATTTGGTCCAGAGCTATAAAAAAAAAAAAAAAGCAGCTTCTTCAGTTTTCAGACCGACTCCAAAAATAGACACAGGACCACATTTTTAACCGGGACACCATCGGCTTCAGTCTGGAAGTACGTTGCTCTGTATGGCCGCTGTGCCCCAGCTGGCTCAGAGTCCAACCAGAGCTGCCCATCTGTGTCTCTTAAACTCTGACAAAAAGGTGTGCTTTAAAAAAAAAAAAAAAAAAAAAAAAAATTCAGAAGCTGTTTCTGAAATCTTTTAGGAGCCTCCATCTTTAGGTTGTTATGGAGGAGGAAGCAGCTTCCTTCACAATCTCCTCCATGTAATCTATGGTAATGAAATTATAACTTAATTGGCCATCATCACCTTATCTGAGGTTTAAACGTGATCAAACAAACTGCAGTAGTAGCTTTTGGTGCACCGATATAAAGAAGACGCGTCATTATGTCAGAACGCCCTAGGTATACCTATTATAGTCTTAATGTGCTGTGCTGTGGGTGTATGTGTAATGGTTGCTCAGGAAATGAAGTGCATTGTGGGCCATAAAAAGGAGTTGAGTAATGGAGGTGCTCCCAGCTTCCTGCCCCCCCCCCCCCCCCTCAAGGCCAGAGTGTTTATGTAACTACGGGGCGAAGGGTCACTGCTCACACGACAAACTGGCAGCTCTGAGACGAGACTCGCCAATTCTTATACCTGCAATTTCGCAATTTTGTTTTTTTAGACCAGCATTTTTTAGCAATGTGTTATGATAATCCATGTTTTTTTTTATTTTTCAAGCAGGAATTTACTTGTTTCCTGCTCACATTAACGGGAACTATTTTTTCCCCTCCCTTCCCAGCTTGTCTCGATTCACTTCCCATCATTTCTCCCCTCCTTGCGTGTATGGCCATGCCTGTTGTATTTTCCTCCGTGTCTCCTTGGAGACTGTTACCATGACACACAGCCATCATTCGATTTACTACGCTCCGGTGCCGGAATGCTGTGCCGTTTTGACAGCTTAAGCCTCAGGTGGTTCATATATAGGATCACTAAGTCAGTGTGTCCCCATGAGAGTTCTGTAGTATGTGGGCTTGTGTTTGTGTGTGTGTATATATGTGCGTGTAGGCTAATGCAAAGCTGCCGTGGTGCCCTAGTGAGATTCAAATCTATTCACTAAAACGGCCTGAATGGTGAGCTATTTTTGTAAGCGCACAGTGCACGCCCCGTGGCAGTACAGAGGAGCAGTGGATGTGCTGCATGACAAACGGAGAATGGAGCCGATTTGATGCAGCAGGCTGAGTTTTGTGTGAATATATTTACAGGCTGGATTAGCCTCGCTAAGCCAGGGGGAGGTGTGGTTCAGTAGCCCGAGGTGAAGCTTTTCTTGTCTCTCGTTGCCATGGTCATAATTGGGTGAATACTGCCCCCAACTGGTGAAGAGTAGCACTGTTGTACCTGCTAATAAGATGCACAGAAACTATATTCTCTTTTATTTGGTAAGATTTATAGCTGTAGAATTAGGGATTCCACAACTCTCCACCTCTTCTGTTATTTCCTTTACCCATATAAGTAATGCCAGTAAATGCACCGCAACATTTTTTTTTTTTTTTATACGTGCAGCATATTTAATCAATTTAACTATTAAGAAGGCGAGCAAATATAGTGCGGAAATATCCGCCCTTCCACTCATGACTCGGCACATTGAAGAGGATCCGGCCCCTCTCGACCTCACCCGCCCAACACGTAATTTGAGATGATATGTCTGAGTGAGTGTAATATGGAGAGTGGCTTGTTATATCAGCTAAAAGCTCCCAGCTTCTCCTTGGGTATCTATTATTTACGCCACTGGAGAGCTGACACTGTACAACTTCCTGCCCAGGCTCCCTTAAGGAGCATGTCAGGCGGCTGTCATTCCTCTGCAGACGATACACGTTACACAGCCTTAATGTCTGGTAGATCAGTATGAAACATGGCATTAACATTTGGTGTGGAGAAATGGTGTTATAATTCGATGTTTCACCCTGAAATTGCCGCTGGTGAACACTGGGTGGTGCTCTTACATCAGTCTTCTCATCCCAAGAAACTAACGTGGCTTTGAGTTAGAAATTCATTTTATTTATTATTTTAAGGGGAGGTTTTTGGTGCAGCAAATTCTAGTTTATACAAAAACATCACTTGTCATTCGTACATTACGGCAGAAGCATTCCTAAAGCTGGCATGTGATGGTCAAAAGGTTTTTGGGAGTGGTCTTTCATTCACTCCCTGTGTGTGCACAGCTGTTTGCATCCTCCAGATGGCACTCCTCTCTCACCGAATCAAGATTCTGCTACTCATCAATCTCATGCTCAACATCCACCCAAATCCGCCACTGTGCCCCACCCAAAATCCTGCTTGGGTAAAACTGTAAGGGAGACAAATATTTAAGGTGGTGCTCTGCTGTATTTCTTGGATTTAAAATCAAGCTTTAATTTGGCTCAACGTCCACTTATGCAAGGCATTATGCCCCCTGACCTCTGACTCTGAGTGAGATTTAAGGATGCCGTGACGTCGATGGGTCAGTCAGAAGGTCGAGTAATGTTGGTTTCGAGGCTTGTTTTAAGCAGAAGGATGGGTGATCTGTGTTTGAATGGCTTTAGGAGGCAGCTGCCCCCGAGGGAGGTGCTGCTTAGACCGACGACAGTGAGTCAATATGTCCCCCTTAATGATTTCCTAACACATCTGAGGAGGGAGACAGAGGAGCCTCAAAGGGCAAGGTGGGGAGGGTCTCCTCCCGAGCCAGATGTTCATCGGAGGGAGCAGAATATCAAAGTGGTAGATTTGGGGTAGAGTTCCTACAAACACCACAGAGTGGATTTACAGCTCTTTAGGACTCTTTAGATGCGTCTGCCTTTTTTTGGGGATGTAGAGCAGCATCTTCTCTTGAGATGATCATATAAGGCCCCCTGTGGTATTGGTTTAGAAGTCGCTTGCTTCCTTTTGACCAGTTAAATGCATTGATCTCAAATTAACATCAGTGCGGGCTGCCGGCATCCGCCCGTGTGGTTTGATGGTATAAAAGTGTGTTGCATGTGACTGAAGGGGCGACGGGGCGAAGAGCCTCTTCATAGAGCTCGCTTTCAATGGAGCCAGCGTTTTAGCTGACTCTTGTGTACGTGCCTGTTGCCATGGTTTCCAACTTTCATCAGGTGCTGTCCAAAAAGCGAGGGGCTGAACCGAGGACGAGGCGCTCCCGCTTTCATCCTGCTCTGATCTGCTTCTGTGGTACAAACGCGTTCATTTCCATTTGTGCTGATTGGGGTTTTGTTGCGGCTGCAGTGATCTGATGCAGGAGATGTTTTTATTTTTTTTTTTCTTTAGGGAGGGAATATTTTTAGCTGCCTGCTCGGTTTGCGGGAGGAAGATGAGACAGCTGATACTGGATGTCACCTCACGATTTGCCGTCAGTTGTAATGATTTAGTCATCCAGTGAGGTTTGTTTTGATTTGCCAGAATCTGGGTGAGGGGGGCATTAGCGGATGTTTGCGACAATACGGAGGCGTGGCCACGAGGTAATCGAGTTCACCCCCATAAACAAAACAAATGGCAGACCCCCCCCCCCCCCCCCCCCTCCGTCTTTCCTCATCGCCATGTGCCCCCTAAGCCATTTTTAGTCAGCTGGGTAGGATTGGCAGGAGATGGTCCGGGGTGAGGAGAAGTGGAGTGGGGGGAAGGTGTGAGGAGGTTCAGGGGCGGGAGAGGGGACGCATGCCAGCCCCATTTGGGGAAGTGCTCCCCCATTTTCTGCCTGTCGATTCGGGCCAGAGTCAGTGAGCTCCGGCGGGTCCAGGTCTGGCTGAGTGGGCTAATGCGATGTGGCGTGTCACCCGGGGAATCTAGGTCAAGTTTAAAGCTGCCGAGCTCTCCCCGCCTCTGCTGCAGTGTGACGCTCCACAACCCCTCCCTTTCCACACACGCAATAATATTCAGCACATGTCCTTATTACTATTTATTTCCCATTTTGAAATATCATCTACAGAAAAAAAAAAAAAAAAAATGAGACGTGCATTTTCCTTTCTCGACCCACATAATCTCAGACGTAAACACACGCATACCCGGCTGCCTCTCCCCATCCCCATCCCCATCTCCCCCCCTCTCCACACCCCAGGCTCTGTCTCAGTCTCTCCACGGCGAAGCTCACGTGACACTCAGCGCTGTATGTCTGCGCCCGGTTGGGGAGGGAGGGCGTCTTTTTTTTTTTTCTTCTTCCATAGTAAAGCAGCAGGGCACGTGGATCCTCATGCTGCAGCCGAGTAGTGGAATGTCAGCACTATGCCTCCCTTACATTAGCAAGCCATCAGCCCTGGAGCCGCCTTTTGTAGGACGTTGCCGCAGTGCTCGGTTTCAGCTGTGCCCTGCTTCTTGGTGTGCTTATTAAAGGGGAGGCACAGAGCTGGGAGATGTTAAAAGGCAGTGCCATCCAGAGGTCAGGCTGCTGCATGGGCGTGGCACTGTTTTGGCGTCTCAACCAAAATTTGGCATGAGCCTCTTTGCACCATCTGCAAATATGTGGGATGTTGAATTTTTGCATGTATAAATCCAAGTCATTTTATTGCTATATTTTAGTTATTATAAAGTGACAAAATGCATCCTCATATTCAGCTGCAATTTTACAGTAAATCTTTTGATTTTGCAGTTTTTTTTTTCATTTTTAAAAATGATGGTGATGATGTGAATTTGCTGAGCTGCACAGGAAAAATAAATCACACCACTTAAGTGCTCAGTAGTGGAATTAAATATTTCCCCATCGTCTCCAGTTGACTTCATTCGCCGGCTAATCCGCTGTTTTTGGTGCATTACCTCATCTGTATTAATATATTCATGTGCTTTCAAGTCCTACTACTACTGTACTCACTCCTCACCCGGAGCTCGCCTCTGATTGGCTGCTGCAATGTTTTCAATGGCACCAAATTTTTTTTGACTCCATGGATACAGCGAGCTGTTGGGTAGATCGGCTCAGCCAATGGGAGAGCTGCGCGGGCTCCTGCTTGTCAGATTCTGCCCCTGGCCTTAGAAGCAGCCCTCCCTCCCTCACTGCCAGCACGCAATGGCTCAGTGGGGGGGTTCAAAACAACAACAAGGCTGTCGCCGGCTCTCGGCGGTGCCCCTGACATGCCAGCACTACTGGGTACTACCACAGCCACTGAGGGAGGGGGGGGGCTTCAATTCCTCCATCTCTCTGATACACTATCTGTATGCTGTCAGCCAGCACTTCATCCTCTCACTTACTACGCTATCACTAAGCAACCAGCTACTCATTTACTAACACATTATCTTTAAAGGGGAGTTTATGGAAGTGGAAGAGCAGGATATTAAAAGCTGTAAAATGTACACATTTTTTTTTCTAGTGCTCTTGAAGATTCTGTGATGGACTTTGAAATGCCGCCACGCAAATCCCCCGTCCTTAAAATGACCTCATTTCAGGCGGCACAAGGGAGCAGCGCTGGGCCTGCGAGGCTGCCAGTGCCCGCGTCGAAGCGCCGTGAGCCCTGGCAGCTCTGCCAGCCAGCCGGTCGGTCTATCGACCTCGGTCTGTGAGCGGCTGAAAGGTGGCAGTAGAGGACCAGAGGAGGCCCGGCGATGATGGGCAGTGCCCGCATCATCCGGCAGGGTGAGGGGGGTCAGTGACAGCTCTCATCCCTTCTGAGGCTGGATCAGGTGCTGCCTTCCGACAGCCAGCGAGGTGCCAGTGCTGGCACAGTCAGACATTCAGGTCACATTAGTGGAGGGGAAGAAGACGAGCCCGGACAAGGCAGGTGGGTCTTTGCAGGTGGTCACTGGGTCAACAGTTGTTGAGGCGGCTTTCTAAGCAAAACAAAAAACAAACCCAAAATAGCCATACAGAGTTTCAAACGGAAAACGCTGCCAACTTTTGTGGTATAAATTTGAGCAAATTGCATTTTCTGTAAATGAAAAAAACAAATATTTACAATTAACAACATAAAAAGTCAAAAATAGAGCTGCAACTAACAGCTGATTTAATTTGTGATTTAGTCTTTTTACGGTCCAAAACTGGTAGATCACTTTACTCTCATGGAAGACATGAAAAAGAAGCAAATATTAATGTTCAAGGAGCTCAAACTAGATGATTTTTAAGAAAATTACTCTCATTCAGAACATTGTTTCAGCTCTAGCCAGAAGTATGTTCTAGTTTCTCAAGTGTCACCCAGTTGTGAGTGAACCCGAGGAAGCATTAACATGTCAAAGTCATTGCCTGCTCTTTTACCGTCTATTATTAGACGTGTCTATTGAGTAACTGGTTACACGGAAAGCAGTTTGATAAAATCTTTGTGCTCAAAGTGGCGTTGTGTAGAAATTGGCCATGCATCACTAATATTTTCTGTTGGAGTAAGGACACGACCCACTCTGTCTTTTTTCAAGATGCAAGACACTCAACCTCACCCCCCCCCCCCCCTGCACGGTGCATCTCATGCATTTTAAAGCCACTCCGTCTAACCCTCTGCTCGTGACTGCTGAGTGTGTACTTTGCTCTGTCGCAGCACCTCCCCGTCTACCAGCATTACCTGCACAGCCGTGATCGACCCCGTCACCGCGAGCCCCTCACTCAGTCACTTTAGCTCTTCACCTGTCACTCATCTCGGGTGACATCTGCCTGCCGAAAGTTTAACCTCATCATTATTCCGCGCCAAACCCTCTTGAGTGTCCTGCCCGTCTCCGCTCTGTCACCGAGGGTTAAATCAAGGCTGTCGACGGAGCCCGCCGCCGTTTCTCTGCAAACCGCCGTCGATCCGTGGCTCGTCATATGTCTCCTGATCGTCTCTGGTTTCTAGGAGCGAGCAGAGGGCTGTGCAGGGCCGTCACTCGTCATTGCTGACATCACAGCTGAGGTGTATGTTGAGTGTGGACGTACAGAATGTGTGTGCGTCTCGACAGGCAGCGTGACTGTCGACACACCAGTCTTCCTCGGTCATCTTCCTCTTCTTTCACCTGCAGGTCACCTGAAGTGTGATTGACCCCATCACGAGTATGAACTCCAGTGATATAGTCCAGCTGTTTGGGACAGTAATGTAGTTAAAAAGTTCTTAAAAGTGTGAATGTTTGGCCGGAGGAGGGAGGAGCTCGCTGTGTGGCGGTGGTTTGTTGTTGGTTAGTCATTTCTGGGTGAAAAGTGGTTCAGGTTCTTTGGTTTTGCTGCAGGATCTTAACTCATCCCTTCACACATTAACCAATTTTTATGGATGGATGGATGAATGGCATTTATCAAGATACAAATGTAAATTGTATTTTTGTTTGGGTTTTTTTTGCATTGTTTTTCAGAAAAACTATTGTAGACACTTTGACCTTGGAAAAATTGTGCCATTTTTCTTTTTTTAACGTTTAAACAAATGCATGCACAAAAAGTAACAACAAATAACTGTTATTTGCAGCCCATTATTCAGTATTCAATTTTCAATTTTCTTTATTTATTAACCTGCTGACTTTTTTTTATCTCAATTTATTGATGTGTAACATCATTTTCCCTGAGTATTCTTTGTTTCAGCCGGCCAACAGTCTTAGACCCCTGAATAGTCGGTTTACTGTCAAATTGGGGGACATTTTTGCTTTAAAAATAAATAAAAATGGTGGAGCAACTATCAAGAAATAATTTCTGATTGATTTTGTTGATCTTTTCAGCCTTATAATCGAAAATGAGTTACAGTTGTACTTCCTCATGGAATTCACATGTTTATTATGATGGTATAGGCTATGCACTACCGTCTGTCAGTAACTGCTCTTGCAGTAAATCGAAGTCTCTTTACCACATGTGCTTATGTTATTAAGCCATATTAATTATTAATGTTAAGTTTGAGCTCCTATGACAAAGACACTGCATTGCACTTCCTGAAGACATTGTGCTTCTGCAGAGATCATAAACGGGTCCTCTTATGTTGCTGCATGATGACTTCCTTTATACCACTTTAATTGGATATGTCCCGTTACGTGCCGCCAACAACTACTTTCTACATGTGTAGATTTCCCTGCGGTGGCTTGTGAAATGGATTACTTTGCATACAACCGCATGTAAATGGTCACGATTGCTGGGAAGAGACTTAACAAAGCAGAAAAACGTAAACTGAGTAGGGGGACTTTTTTGGTTTGACATCTGGTTTGGTCTTGGCACAGGAAATACACATGGGAGGGGGGGGGGGTCCGAGGGGAGCGCTGGTGCCTGTGAGCAGTGGGCACATCTGGGGCACCACAGAGTCCACGAGGCACCAGAGCAGCGAAGCAGAGCGCGAGTGAAGTGTCATGGATACAGTGGAGTTTAACCACCTGCTCACTTTACTGCTGCATTCCTCTCACTTACTGATTTTTCTCTTTTTATTGCTCAACAGGTATCGTAACATGGGGAACCTACTGAAAGTTCTGACTTGCACAGATCTGGAACAGGAGCCCAATTTTTTCCTAGATTTTGAAAGTGAGTTCCCCCCCTTTTTTTTCCCTTTTAAGTAATCGCTCCCTCTCCTGATATCGGTCGCATGAATATCTTACCATAACATTATCAACTCTCAAACTCCTAAGTCTTTTCACCCCCCCACTTATCTTTAACACTGTGTTCTTCCCAGCGGCGAAAAGAATCACATCTACCACCAGAGCTTCTGCACTTTCCATCAACCTGCCTCTTCCACACCGGAATGTGTGCAGAATATCAATCAGGGCAGAGTTGCAGCAGAGCCCCCTCCTCAAATATAAAGCACTGAAGTTCAGCTGCTGCATAGCCTAGGGCCTCTGAACGCGGCTTGATCCTGTGCTGTAGTGTTCTCACACTTGGCAAACCCAGAGACTCAGTCATACCTTTAGAGAAAACAATGCCTCTCACTCTTGCACTGTTTCTAGGTATATATTTTAAAACCCTGATTATATATCCAACAAATACCTTGTATGCAACCCTAAATTTCTACCACATTCTCAGCATTGTATTTTACAGAATGCCGTTACGGCCTGAAATCCGACCTGAGGGAGACTCAAAACGAATATATAAATGATGATTTTCAGTAATTAATAATGAATTAAGACTGTAGCTGCCGATATGGGATGTGTTTAGGCACTTCTTCTGCGGGGCGGCATGAGTTTACAGTCATCACACTTGGCAAGGTGTTCTTGCTTCAGGTGGTGGGAAAGGTTCATTGTGTTCTTCAGTGCAACTTCTCACCAAAAACAACCCCTCTACACCCAGAGTTGTTACAGAGAGAGAGTGTGCATGAAGCTTTTTCATTTGTCTTCTCTTATCTTGCTCTATTTTCTTCCTCTCAGCCAGGAAAGTGGGTGGCGTCAAAACTAAAGCACTTGGAAAGATGAGATTATTCCAGCAAACTCATTTGCATAATTAAAAGTTGCACATTATACTGTTTTTATTACATTGGGGGGTATTTGCTAGAGTTCCTAGAGCTGCCTTTTTACTGTAAGTGTGAATATGGATGAAGAACGGATCACATTTGCACACATGACCTTGTTGTTGTCGTCCTTTATTGCAGATGCCCAGCCCACAGATGCAGAGCGAGACGTGTGGGAGCAGGTGGACGTGGTGCTGAAGGATGCTAAGGGGATCCTGGATGAGCTGCAGGCGTATAAAGGAGCGGGGCAGGAGATCAGAGAGGTACGCCTGATACAAGTGTTCACCTCCGACTGGCAGGGCACAGAGCTGCTGCAGAGTTGGGAGTGACTGCTGTGCAGAGAAGGCATGGAAGAAATGCTGCGTTAGTTCACAGGGGGCCTTTTTATTTAGAGTTCACGAGGAGTGGAGGTGTAATTTGGTACTATTTTTATCAGGTTCGTTTTCAGTAATGTCTTTTTTATTGCATGTGTCCTCTTGGCTGTATCACCACAGTGTCAGTGGATCGTTCTTGGTTTAAAACTGAAGTAAAAAAAGATTCTGCTTATTTATGTATTCAACACTAGAGAAATGTTGCATTTAACTGCCAACTATAGAAGTATTGGCAACCCATTTTTGGTTTCACACAGACCTTGAGTGAACATCATGGTGCAAATGTGTCAAATACCTTCTGTAGATTATCAAACTTCAAAACTACATATTCCTTTTGAAAGGAATACTCCTATAACGGCAACAAAACTAGTGCCTACATTACCCACAACGCACCTCCACTGGAGACAGTTTGGTCATTGTGTTATGTTAGTGGCGTGACATCGAACCGCTAGAGATGAGGTGTGCTACAGAGAGAAAACTCCCTCCCTCCTACCTCCAGATGGTTTTCATCTTTAAACTTGAAGTCTTCAGACGTGACGACACGTGATGACATTTATTCGACTTTGCGTGGCTCCCTCTGGAGCCACAAAAGGCTTCGCACAACTTTTTCCACATACGCAGTAGGACTCCCCAAGACCTTTTAAAGAGACTTTGATGTGTAAAATCGGTGGCGTTCTCCTAGATCAGCGTCTCTACACTCACTTATGGGTGCTTTGAATTGTATCACACTTTTTTATCTTTTATGTAGTTTAAGTATGTTGTATTTTTTCGTGTATTTCCAGGCGATCCAGAATCCAAATGGTGAGGCGTTACAGGAGCAGGCGTGGGCGGCTGTAGTTCCCCTGGTGGGGAAACTGAAGAAGTTCTATGAGTTCTCCCAGAGATTAGGTACGTTTCTGTCTGTGAAAAATTCCAGGAGTGGTTCTCACACTCGTGGTTCTCACACTTGTGGTTTCCAGTGGAGCAAGCTCAGGTGTTCTGTCAGATTTTGCTCAACCACAAGCAACGTTATGTGTGTTGCCGGCACCGCAAAGTCCCAACGTGCAATAATAGAGCCAAAGTGAGCCAGAGATGATACCGTAAAGGAGGAATCAGACGTCCTTTACGTTTAAAGGTCTTTTTAAGTGATTCCTCAAGAGACGCAACCTTCATACATGACCTTAATTGTTGGCATGTGCATCTGCAATATTGACTGCTGAGCTGCAAAAGTCAACAGACATGCGACACACACACACACACACACACACACACACACACACACACACACACACACACACACACACACACACACACACACACACACACACACACACACACACAGGAGCGACAACATGCACCCCAGCCTTATATAAACATGCTTTGAAAACCCCCATAGCCGTGCGTTTCTCAACATGCTGCTTGCGTTGCACTGTGCACTGACCTCTGTAGGATGGGGCTATAGGTTGTTTAATTAGCATGGATACAGGGGGAAGGGGGAGGAGGCTTACTGCTCCCTGATCTTCTTATGACCCTGAGGGTGGAGGGAGGGGGTTTAGCCCGCCATGCCCTGACGCCCTCAACCCCGTAATCCCAGTGGCAGTGGAGAAGGTAGTCAATGGGAGTAGTGGGCGATGGCTGTTACGTAACGAAGTAGGCCACCTCCCAGCCCCGGCTGCTGCTCTATTTCTCCGCCTTGACTTTAGGCTTCAGGGGCCGCGGTGGCCTCCGCAGCCGTCTGTCCTGGCTGATATGCACGAAGCTGAAAGTCCTTAACCACAGGCTGGTGGATCCGCAGAGCAGCGAGGATGACACGATATTATGAAGGGAAGAATATGTAATCAGCTTTGCATTGGGAATGAAGGGAAAGACTCCAACTACGAGCGTTGCATTGACACTAAATGTGACTTTAAGTCTAACATTGCTGACAGAACCGATGTTCTAGCTACAAATCTGCCTCAAATACAAGGTGTTCTCCTCATATTGCTTGTAATCAGTCAAAATGGTCAACCCCCAGTATTAATTTTACCATAACAAAGCAATAACATTTGAGAAAAAGGAACCTGTAAATATGTTTGCCTGCCTGGAATCCAATGTGATATCTTAATTATCATATTTTGTTTAACCAATAGTCACAAACCACAAGCGATGCACTTTACAGCGCTCAGAGAATAGCAGCAGACGTTGCACATTTTGAGAAACAATTGGTCAGTTATGCAAGTACAATAGCTGTTGATTACATTTTTACAGCTGTGAAGCTGAGTCAACTAATTAGCTTTGCATATTAAATGGACAGATTTTTCCTGCTACGACTACTAGTTCTCGCATCGACACCCCAAAATATTCACCTAACAGGAAAATATGAATTTTATATAATATTGGCAAATATTGACATCGCATTAATGACAATTTTTGCTTGATGAATGAAATGAATTGGTTATGTGAGTGACAGCTGTTCTGATTAGTTCTTTCATTAACACTCAAATTTAAGATGACGGAACAATATACATTTTCTAGCGACAGACCTGCCATTTCTTATCAAGGTTTTTGCCGCCATTAGAGAAACCGATCTGATTTAGAGTCAGTCTGGTCCGTCAGGAATTGCAGACCAGACTAAAGTCCCGCCATGCTCTGACCCTCCCCTCTCGACGAGTAAAGCGCCTACGTGCCCGCATTCTGCTTGCCTGCTCTGCCGTGACCTGATGAGATCAGACACCCCCCCCCCCCCTCCGCCTTTCCCCGACTTCCCGCCATACTAGAGTGGCTCATTTCTGAAGGCCTGAAAGCAGCTCCATCTTAACTTCTGTTTTGACTGGGATGTAGCGAAGGGTGGGGGGCGAGGGCGGTATAAAAAAAACAACAACAAAAAAAACTGCACCACTAAGGCCATTTTTAATCAGCCGCTTCGCTGCAAACGCTGGTCCAAGCAGATGTGAGTCGTTACTGGATGGCAAACGTACTCAATTTACTGCACTGCACTGCCAGCGCTCTGTCCGTCTACTGAAAGTCCCCTCACGATTATCTTAAGTAGACCGCTGTCTGAATCCGTCCCTTTTTCTAGGTTATGCCAGCATGCTCGTCGTCATA
Organism: Eutrigla gurnardus; assembly: GCF_963514095.1. Taxonomy (NCBI): domain Eukaryota; kingdom Metazoa; phylum Chordata; class Actinopteri; order Perciformes; family Triglidae; genus Eutrigla; species Eutrigla gurnardus. Next base: position 6,334,775 of record NC_139929.1, on the reverse strand, counting down.
CGCCATTGAGAATTATAAAGTACACTTGGAATCATCTGAAGCGCTCATTCGCTCGCGCATCCGATGTGGAGCTCGTCTCGCTTATGTCATTATTGAAACCTCTATTCAGCGTCTAGACTGAATTCTGAACACATCGTCTGCATCTATAAATAAAAAATCCCCCCTGGGCTTTCAAGGATTTACATTTTTTTCTCGTTTTTTTTTTTTTTTAAAGCAAGTTTGTGTAATATTACTACTTAGACGGAAGTTATTCACTACATTTCACTTAATCGTTGTCGGTCTCTGGGTATGTCCGTGCATGGCCGAGGCTTTGTATTTACTTATTGTCAAAACAATGAGTGTAATCCCGCTTGAGTGAAATCCCGTTCACCCCCCCTCTCCTCCCCCATTTCATGCCAATGAGATAATTAGTCCCATGTCTCATCTGCGTCTGAGCAGGAAAGCCTCTCGGCCCCCCCTTTGCCCCCCCCCACCCCTCCCCACACTGGCACTGGGCCCTGGGCAGTTTGGGCACCACCGCTGCCCCATTCTCCATCTCTGTCCTTATCAGGATGCTTCAGCTGGCTGACGCAGGACGCCGATCACATATCTGACTGTGTTATGATCCACTTTAGGAGCTGTTGTTTGGCCTCATCCACATGTAGATCCCACTGTTGCACTTCCTGAGTTTTCACACGTTTTTAGTCTTGAGGGTGGTAGCACTTCGGTGGGGCGACTAACTCTCCAACACACTGATTACATGCGTTTTATACCAAATTATGACAATTATTAATCACTTAATTGGGAAAATTCTAAATTATTTTTAATAACTACTCCATAAAATGTGTTTAAATGTCCCAGAACCCCAGGAGAGATCTCCCATGTGCTTGTTTTGTCCAACTAACATTTTCCGTATACAACAATATAGCAGAGAGAAATGGCAAAATCCTCCCATTGAGAAGCTGGAACCAGCAATTATTCTCCAAGTATTTTATTATCAATTGATGAGTAGTTGTTAGTTGCAGCCCTGTATTATTTCTCAATTGATTTGACTTTCTATTCTGCGTTTTATATCTGAATATACATCCTTACTGCATGCTATATGCAGTATTTAATTTGCTTTGACCATTGCATGTATGTGAACCATCATTCAGCTTCACTCTTATGACCAGGAAGTCTTGAGCCAGGTTTCCATCTTTCCATGTTTTAGTGGTTGAAATGCATGTCTCTCATTTCTTCACAGAGGCGGCGCTGCACAGCCTGCTGGGAGCTCTGACCAGCGAGACGTACGATGACCCCACGCAGCACCTGGAGCGGGAGCAGGCGCTGGCCAAGCAGTTCGCAGAGATCCTGCACTTCACACTGCGCTTTGATGAGCTTAAAGTATGAACACCTCTTTCTCCAACATATCCAACATAAGTGTCTGCTTTTTAAACCCCAAGTTCACCTCTCAGATGTTGATCTAAACCCTGCACTTTTTTTCCTCCCGTGATACAAACCAGACCTCTTTAGTCTCCTTGCAAGCTGCTGATGCCACCGCATTGATTTTAAACTGCAGCCAGTGGGCGCGTGATTAGCATTTAATTAGATTCCTGATACTGCTCTGCTGTTTGTAATACAGTGTATGTCAGGGAAATGGCTAATAAGGGTTATAGCGTCTGCAAATCGTTGTTGTCCTGAGTCGAGGTGTGAATAATGTAGCAGGTTTTTAGAAATGATGGCGGGGTCGAACTTGAAGAACTCAGAATTAGGGCACAAACACCCAGACTGCGGTTGTTGGTTGAATGCCCGTTGTCAAAAACAGATTTGTGTGATTGTCATCTGGTTAGACAGTGGGTGAACTGGTTCCCCCGGACCCTCGCTCCTTAGATACAAAAACTTTAAAAAAAACACACACACCCCCGACGGCCCCCAGGCGATTCGCTGCAACGTCCCAATTAGTGCCCACTGCCCAAACTGGCAAGATGAAAACACGAAGGTAGGGGGTGCAAGGTGGCATGCCAGGGCTATTCATCAATCTTTCACACCCATACACGGGCTTCTGACCTAGTTAAAGTGTCTGTGCGGCGTGCAGCCCCTCCCTGGCGAAGCAGCCTGTCTCTCCTGGTGCACACAGTGGACACAGACTGAGTACCAGTCTATTGTAGCGGGATTAGCATGCTGCCAGTGCAGCTTTGACTGTGACAGACTCGTACAGGAATGAGGATAATTAAACACATGATGAGCTCTCACTGGTGGTGACGTTTTGAAAGAAGCTCTCCTATCGCCGGCTTCTTTTTGACGGGGGGGTCAGTTTGGCTTCGCGGTGAAACCAGATGATTTATTTATGTTTTTATGAATCAAAGAAGCCATCTGACTCCTGTGGCTTTTATCTAAGGCTGTACGTTCCTTAATTAGACCCTTATACCTTTTTTTCCCGTCAGCTTTATAATTGTTGACCCTCTTGTCACAAGCTATACCGATTCACAGCCCGACTGCGGCGGCAAAATAACCAAATTGTTCCCGACAGGATGAGCAGGGATGTGGATGTAAAGCGGGGATGAGTGTCAGAGGATTCAAATCCAGTTGAGCAAATAAAAGTGTAATTGTATCCCGTGTTCCTTTCGTGTAATTTCACCCCAAAGCTACGTTTCTGCCTTGTTGGCTAAAACATCGTGTCAAGACGATGGCGTATTTGATCCAGAACTGAATGTCCTGCTGCAGGCGGGGCCACCTACAGACATGCAGAGAACCACCCCCCCTCCTCCTCCACCCTCTATTGAGATGCATTTCTGTTTGTGTGCTTTATTGCAGATGACGAATCCCGCCATTCAGAATGACTTCAGCTACTATAGGAGAACCCTGAGCCGAATGCGGATCAACAACGTACCGGTGAGCACATCACGTCCCTCCCTTCTCTGGGAGGCTGTAATCAATGTTTGTGTAACAATGGATCAGCAGGCGTGGCGAGCAGCGAACACACAAAGACAGAATCATCACCCGACTCACACACTTTTAGGTCTTTCCACAGTTAATGCAAGTCCAATCTGATCAAATACATAAATGTGCGTCACCGTGATTGGTCTCTACTCGGACCTGATGTTGATTTTTAAAGCAGTCAGCTCTCATCACACTCACTTCAGACTGCAGCAGCAGGAAAGCAGGAGGCATAGATGAAGTTTCCTTTTTGTGCGAGCCCCCAGCAGTCAGGAAGAGTGCGGCAGGAAGCGTCTCGCTACATGAAGTCGGAGCCCCACGGGGAGTTTCAGGGAGTTTGAAGACAAAGTGTCGGGCAGCAGCGCGTGGCGACGGAACCTGATCCCAAATCAGTAGTATGGCCCGAACCCTCTGGAGATGAAAGGCCGTACTCCAGCTCAATGTGGAGTCTATACTGTAGACGACACCCAAGACAATAAAACCCTGAACAGTAGTCAGTGTTTCACATTTATGACCAGCTCGGGTCTAAAAAAAAACAATGTAAAATCTTATTTTTTAGGTGAACACATTTTTATTCCACCTAAAAGTAAAAATGTTTTTTAGATTTCATAAAACCACAGCAGCTCACTCGATAGTATGAAAGGGTTGGATGTTTCCTGTATTGATTGACAAATAGCTTTAGTATGAAATTCAAGGGCACATCCACTCTTGCATTTCACGCATGCTGCACTTCACCAGATATAAATCTTTATTCAGCAGCTTCAAGGGCATCTAAAAGATCCTTTTAATGCAGGGAAGAGTGAGATTTCCGTGTTTCTGTGTTTGCAGCATGAACTCCTCTTAGTTTTGACCGTCTGACAGGAGGTTTTATTCTCCAAACCAGAATGTGCCATTAGGCAAATGGGCCCAGACAAGTTGTCGTTAGGACCTGTCACCGCTGAAAGATGCTCAGACTGCCGTCCGCTCGCAAAGCAGCAGTCGCATTTTAGTCACCACTCAGACAACTGAATCATTCAGACATTTGAGATGAAACACATCTGTCCCCGCGGCAACAACGTCTTTGAGCTCGTATGTCATCATTTGTTGAAACATGAATTGGTTTGAATTTTTCGGGGAGATTATTCATCTTCTGTCAGCGTTCTCATGAAAAAAAAAAAAGGTAGGAAATGATGTTATTATTTAAATACGCAGACAAATTTAGAACAGGCTGTTCAACATACTCCTTGTTCTTTTGTAACCCGCCAGGTGTTTTCAATGTCTTGCTCAGTCTGAGACTATAAAGCAGCAGGATGTGTAACTCAGCTGGGAAACCAGGAGGAGCAGCCGGGCTCGGTGATTGGGTTTATATCAGTTATGATTTTATTTAATTAAATTCCTTTTTATGTGCGATCTATTGGTGCTGCATGACAACGACGAGCGAGAAGCCAAACAAAAGGTATATTTCCTGCTTCCTTAAGAGGCGTCGAATAAAATAAGCTAATAATGTCATGCATCTGTTTAATGGAAAATATATATTTCTACAAATGCATTAATTAATCCACATGGACTCTGAAAGACATGCATGATGATGTAATCTATATTGGCTGCTGTTCAAATAAAAAACAATTTATTTTATTTTTTTTTATTAAAGGTCTGCACATGAATTTAACTTGAGGTCAATGGCCGCTTAAACCAACCTAAATAATAAAAAAACTATTTGACTAATATTTAACGCAGCAGCATGGTCACATGATGAGATATTGATCCAGGTGTTCATCTATCGAGCAGCTGCAGTACGAACACACAGGACTCCATTTCTGCTTTTATTCTCTGTTGTCCTTTTCCTCTGCAAACTTCAAGAGCAAACATTACTTGTGGACGCGTTCAATAACGCATGCGAGTCCACGTCTTGAGCTCGGTCCAGACAGAGAGGCCTGGTTTCTATATTTAGTCAACTATTTCTGTAAAGAGGACTCCAGTTCGTTTTGACTCAATACACCAATAAAATGCCAATTTCTTGCTGCACGTTTGTCACAAAGCCTCCCTAAACGATCTTCCTCCGTTGCATCAGGATATGAGTTGGTCTGGGAAAGAGTGTTTGTGTCTCCGTTCTGTACTTGACCCTGACCTTTGACCTGAAGAGATGCAAGAAATGCAAGTTTCACAATAACATCATCATTATTTTTGAATGATTTTCAGGCGGAAGGTGAGAATGAAGTCAACAATGAACTGGCCAATCGGATATCTCTGTTCTACGCCGACGCCACGCCCATGTTGAAAGCGCTAAGTGACGGCACCACAAAGTTTGTATCGGAGGTGAGACTGACGGGAGAACGGCGTGAACAATGTGAACGTGTATGTCGAAGCATCCCCTCATCTTTTTTTTCCTCTTCTTTTTACAGAACAAGAACCTGCCCATCGAGAACACGACGGACTGCTTAAGCACGATGGCGAGTGTTTGTAAAGTCATGCTGGAAACGCCGTAAGTGCCCGGAAACGGAGCCGCTTCACTTCTTGTTGTCGTTTGCGTTCCTGCGTCTAATCCCCGCCTCCTTTCAGAGAGTACCGCAGCCGGTTCGCCAGCGAGGAGACGGTGTCTTTCTGCCTGCGGGTGATGGTCGGGGTCATCATCCTGTACGACTACGTCCATCCTGTAGGAGCTTTTGCAAAGTCGTCCAAAATCGACGTGAGTGCATTTAGATTAGAAACTCGAAATCGTGTGTTCACGATTTGCCGCTATGCATTTTCCAGCCTTTCCAAAAAGGATCCGATTATTTAGTTTCAGAAGAAAAAGGAAACACAAACTGCAACACTTTGTCATTAATTTTATCCCAAAAAATTAAACGTAACAACAGTTAGAAGTACAGAAGTATAAAGTAGCATTAAATGGAAATTCTCCAGTAAAAGGAAGTACTTTGAACTTGTACTTTTGCACAGTACTTGAGTAATTTCACCACCACTGGTCATGTTCGTGCCACTATCCCATTTCACAGCTTGCCGCATGAAGCTACTAGTTTTTTCCTTCTTCCACAGATGAAAGGTTGCATCAAAGTCCTCAAAGATCAGCCTCCGAACAGCGTCGAAGGCCTTCTCAACGCTCTCAGGTGAGTTCACGTCCACATCAAATCGTGTCTTTCCCCCTCCAGCCCAGCATGTAATGTGATTGTAGCTGCGGTTGTGGCTTTCATTGAAAAAAATGAACAGACCGCTCATGCTGTGAGTTGAATGATATCGGTGCCTGTTCATGAGCGGCAGACAGACCTCTCGGTTTATTTCACTCCCCCGGCCTTCAGCACAGTGACTCATTCTCTGCACCGTTCCAGCAGGGATTCGCTCAGCTGTGAGTGTCCCGTGCCAGATCCGGGTTGGGTGTCAAAGCCTCTCCAGAAAGACCAATTACATCTGACACCTCGTCCCCCTCGCAGTCGCCCCAAATTTCCCCACCGACTCGCCTAACGCTCACAGCTGCTCGGGATGCCCGGGTCATTTCTGTGGCGACCTCACATCTGTATCGCTCTGTTTCGGGGCCCGAGGCACGCTGGCTCTACCCAGTTTTACATGGAGTCACTCGCATGCACAAGTCACCAGAGCTTCATCTCTGATCGGACAGGAGATGACAAAATATTGTATTGTAGGAGAACTAAGTTAATTTAATCAAGTGCTGTATATTATGCAATAATACAATATGATATAGAGGCAAATTCCCCTCTGGTGCACCACCATAATACCTTACTTCGGCAACAATATAGTCATTTATTGATCCCATTTGAATGATTTTTTTGGACCATTTTGCCTTTTATTGAGAGGGAGAGAGAGTGTGAGAGTGAAAGGGGGGGAAAGTTGCCATTTAAATTGTGCCATGAATTACAAATATGATGTTTGGCAATTTAAAAGATCATTTTGCAAGTCAAGAAAGTTGCATTTTGTTGTGAAACTGTGTAAAACAGTGAAAATATGTAATTAGAAAGACTACAAGCCCAAAAGTCGGGTCGATAACGTCCCTCTGAAGCTGCGGCATTTGTGTGTTTTGTACTGAAACGTACTCACGCTAACGGGTCTTGCTCGTTTTTTCATTTCCCGGCTGATAAAAATGTGGTGCGTGGAACATAACGAAGTTAGCTAGCTAGCGTAGTTACCATGGCTCACTAGTTAGCTAGTTAGCTAGCTAGCTAGCGATCCATGGTAACTATGTCGTACGATGTACAACACTAGTGATATAATTCACTGAACCGTTTTGTACAAAACTGAACAGTACCTCACTACAAACTGCAACTTTTGTGACTTGCAAAAATTATGTTATAAATTGACAAATTTAATACCTGGAACAATTCAAACAGCATCCAACATAAAATCGCCAGTAAGTAGCTGTCACTCTCACCTGTTGTAACTCACTTGTACCACTAGGGGACAATCGTTTTTGAAATTGCACAGAAATCTCTCACAGTCAATGTACGTCCACTTTAAGTGCTGTCAGACAGTTTTAATAATAATCTGAAAAACAAGCCATTACTGAAAGGACACGACAGAAATGAAACTTTATACTTACCTTTCCCTTGTTCCGGTCTTTTTGTCGTTGAATGTCTCGCTCTGAAATCTTGCATTCCTGCAAAATATGATTTGGTCGCTGATGTTTTTAAATGTCGTCACCTGCAGGTACACAACCAAACATCTGAACGATGAATCAACCAACAAGACTATCAAGAGCATGCTGCAGTAGACTGAGCTGCTACGACTGCTTGCCTCACACCCTGCTGGGGGGAGACGCCACTCTCCTGACTGATGTCGGTGCACAGAATGTTTGTTTTGCTTTTTTCTCTTTTTTTTTATTATTTTATAATGGGAAAAAGAGCTGCAGCTCCGTCCTCTTTTATAATGCAAAATGCTACTGCCATTATAAACGTCTTTTTCTGTGCCAAAAAGATGTTTGCTGAGATGTTTTCGATAAAAGGCCATGCGACAGTGGCAGCTAATGGAAGCATCGTGGATCCTCTGGTGTTTTTAAACGTGTTTTTCCCTACATAAGGGACGGGAGTGCTTTGACTTGAAAATTTAAGAGAGAGAGATATATAGAGAAGTATATATTATTTTTGTTTGATTCGTTATTTAATGACAACCTCTGCATGATGAAAATTATGTCCTTTTTTCTTCTATTTAAAAAACCCCAATGGTTCAGTTTAATTTGTCTGCTCTATTGTGCATTACATGTTTTGTTATTGAAATGGTACTTGTCGAAATGAGATTTAAGAGTGCTGTTTTTATATTTTTTATAGGTTTTAATTTGTGCATATGTCGGTTTTCTTTTTTCATAGTTGTGTTGTATTTTTCATTTGAAAACTTTAAACTGTGATGTGTGCAAAATCAAATTAAAATTGGGAGTCTGTACTGTATATGGACAGTATGATGTGGCTGGAGACATTAAAAGGAGAACTCTTGTTTTCTACAACTCGCCCTGTCAGCTTTGGTCTCTTATCTCATATCGTCGTCTCTGGGTGGCTGAGAGGAAGTTTTTTTTTTTATCATGTAAAAAGCAGTGAAATACAGTTTCTCGCGTAAACCCCTTGACAGGAGTGAGGAAGGACGTTTTGGACCTCAAAGCTTGATGAAATACACACAGTGACACACACAGAGGCAGTTTATTTATCTTAGAAATTACCTCAAATACTACGACTGGTTTTACTATTTGCATTTTATCGTGTTTAAGCTCATTGTTTTGCTTCAATCTCATAGTGTCGTTTTAAAACCAACTGTACACTCGAAGGCAGTTGGAGACTGCTGGTGAACCCTGAAACAATGAGCAGCTGACAAGACGGATATTTCCCTCAGGAGTTGGTAGAGACCAAAAACGGAGCTATAGAGTTAATATTGGACTCCAGCAGGTGCACTAAGACTCCTCATGAATGCTAATGATGCACCGTAACCGCTGGATATTGATGTGAGTTTGCCATTTTAAAAGGTGATGCATTGTTAACACTCTGGATAAAATATCAGTGATAGCAATTTTAAGTATAAAACTAGGTTTGTGCAAACATAGTGTATTGCTTTTACACGTTTTGTATAGATTAAACAACTTCTCACATAGCCTAGCTACCATGTTTCCCCTGATTCCCAGTCTTTATGCTAAGCTAACGGCACAAACATGAAAATGGTATCAATCTAACGCTCGTTTATTTCTTAAAATGTAGAACTTTTCTACTGAGCGGTAATGAGTCAACATTAACAACATGACAGATACATTGTTGGAGAAAACCAGTTTGATTTTCCTTTTTTAGATAAAAGCATTTTTCCCTGACGTTCACTGAATGTGCTTTTAGATTTGAGCTCCATTTGCCTTTTGTATCCACTGTCGACTGTAATTAATGGCTCATTAAGGGACGTTGTTGAATGAGATCGATGACGTGGTCGTATCCGCCCCCCCTTTTCTGAATCCATTATTCCATCTTTCCACATTAAATCTTTTCACCTTTCACTCTCAGTAAGACAGAAACAGAAATATCCTTTCAGTTTCTTTTCAGTCCACTAACCTAACCTAATTTCTTCCCCTCCTTGTGCTTTAAAGTGAGAAGGGGGCTACTCTTGGGTGGGCACTGCAGCACTATCGGAGAACTTCTCAGGGTCAAAGTCGGAGAGGCAGCGGAGTGTGGATGGGTGTGTCCTCTGCAGCATCGCTGCACTAACGGACACGGGAGAGGCTGGAGACGGGAGGGAGGAAATAAAGTGCTTTAATCTTGGGTGGGTTTTAAAGTCCTTGAGGGAGCGGGTGGTAAAATATGGGAGAAAGGAAGCGCTGCCTCCACAGCTTGTGTTGCAGTTTTTCTTTAGATGAATGAATGCAGCTTAAATGTGGTTGTAGAGGATGCAACACTCGCCAAAAAAAAAAAACTGCCTGTTTGTCACCGTGACGACTTGTCGGTGGACAGCAGTGACCTTGTTGTGATCTCCCACCGTGACCCTCGACGGAGGCTCTCGCTCATCCTGCACCATCAGCTGCTGCAGGCGGAGACGACATGCTCTCGTATCCAGATGGATGAACCCTTTTCTCAGGGAGGCCCGTTGGATTTGATCTGACACGTCAACATTTCCTCTGTTTAGGTTCACCACACCTGAATATTATGCTGTCTAGAGGCGTGGCTGCAGTCGGATAAAAAAAACACTGTCAAAACTCCCAGATTGTGTTCCAGAATTGAGGATGGAGCTTTAATTGAATATCTTTTTATGGGAATGTTTGGTTATAATGGAAAAAAAAATTCAGACGTGCAATTTTCTAACTGATGTGATTATAAAATGTCTTTAATTTCCAAGGCTGTTCCCGTTTGTACGAGGTCAGTGTTCTGTTAGATGCTGGAATGGATGAACGGAGGGAAGAAGCACATTCTACATTCATTAAGGTGCAGGCTAAAACAGCATACAAAGCAAATAAAGAGAGAGTGAGATGCAAACAAAAGCATTTAATGGGGTAACATTTCACCCTAACATTCCTTGAATGTGCAGGCTGCCTGTGATGTTTATGTGCCCTGCTGGATGTTGTAATTCTCCTTTATTTTGCTTTAAAAGTGCTGAATTTGTCAACTTGGTGCATCTTCCTCCACACGCAATTACCAAAACCCGATGGACTAACACTTTTCTTGATGTTATTAGTTTGCTGTTATGCAAGCATTTTATTCTATTTAAATGTTTAAAGTTGAAGAAGCCAAGGTGGTGTTGTTATTTTACTGTATTTTGACATATCTTCGGAGAAACAAGTGAGTGAAGCTTCTCAATCAATGCAGAGACGTTACGATTTATGCACAAATGCACCAATACGTGCTGCAATTAGCCCTTTTGTGTTTATTTACCCTCGTTTGTGCACAAATTGAGCATATTTTAAGACAAAATAATTAATTTGACATCCATCTGCATATATATCTATATCGATACATATATATATATATATATATATGTTTGAAATCTATGACGGAAACAAGAAACTTAATTTTTTTTTACATTTCAATGTGATATTTCCAAGGTCAATAATGACCCCTTCAATGTCAAATACAGTGTTATTGATGAGTTATACAGAAGAAACTGTTCGTTGACCTCGCTGCTTAAAATAAAACTAGCATTGAAAGCTGAACTGGCTTCATTTGCTTTAGAACTTCTTGCACGTCCACCATGATCTGCACTTGGGGGCCCCCGACAGGGAAACATAACGGCCGCATGAGACCCACCAGGCGGCAGAGGAAGTGAACGATGATGCCTGCGACACCTCGCAGATAACATCTCTTTCTCATGACACTGATCACTTTAGGACAGTTGTCACAGACGGGGCTGATGTGTAAATATATATGTATATATGTATATATATGTATTTCAGGGTACGACACAAAGAGTGAACTGATGTGAAGATGTGGAAGTGGTCTGAAAGACGTTTGGTGTTTTTAGAGGACAAATCCTCCTCTTACATAACGAGGCCTTTCTCTGAGTTCAACTGATGTGTTTGACAGTTTGACATTAGCACTATTACAGTAAGCGCCACAGTGAACCAGCACAAACTGTCAGTTATTTCCGAGTAAAGAGTTTCTTCTTTTAATTCCAGTGAAAACCCCCCGGCAGCCTCAGAACTGCGTTCTGTCCATAAACCACAAGGCCCTAACACATTGCTCATCTGTCTCTTGGGTGAGACAAGTTCACTTTTCTGAGAAAAGACAACGGCTATCCTCTGAGACCACCCTGCCACCCTCTCAACCACCCTTTCCCACACAAACACACTGTCACAGATGTAGACCCCCCCCTCCTCCCCCCCAACTTAAAAAAAAAAAATCCCACTTCCTTCTGCACGTTGCTTTAATCGGGGGAGTCTTAGTTAATCAGTCGTGTCAAAACATTAACGGCTCATTGAGGATCACTTTTCATGCCAGCAAAACTGAACCAAGAGTGCTGTAATCTCTGTCCGTTGGGCAGATAGCACTATTTTCTTGGGCAAAGCATTGGTGCTTTTATCAGGAACTAAGAGTCAGTGAAAGTATTGCTACACACCAGTGAGAGGAGTTCCTCTAAAATACTGGATGTTTTACTCCAAGAAAACGTGTGCCTTTTTGTTTTCGTGAACTTTTGCTCATAAACATCCTGCAAAACGTTGGAAGATTAGCTTTTTCTATGTTGTGATTCAGAGTTCACAATACGCATGTTTTGTCACATGTCAGATAGAGAAACTTTCCAGTATAAAGTTTCACAGTTTTATTTTTTACACCAAACATCACTTTCCATTTATTTTCTTTGTGTAACTTACTGCCGGAAGTGTGAATGAGTTGATTATCAATCTTATCTTAACATATGTTTTATGGCTTTTTATGACTGATATGTTTTCTATTACCCACCACACCACGGCCTTTGGGTGACATTTTTTAACTGCATACTATACTGTGATTTTTATGACATGCTGTTATGTGTTTAACATTTTAATAAAATGCATATTATACTATGACTTTTTAATTACATTTTGAGACGTTTTAAAAAGAGCTGCACTGTGGTGTAGTGGGTAGCACTGTCACCTCACAGCGAGAGGGTCTCGGGTTAGATACCCGGGTCGGGTTTGGGTTCCTGTGTGGAGTTTGCATGTTCTCCCTGTGTGAGCGTTGGTTCTTTCCTCTTCTCTCCTCCCACAGTCCAAAGACATGCAGGATGGTTGGTAGCTTCATTGATGACTCTAACCGTGGACCCGTAGGTGTGAATGGTTGTCTCTACATGTCGGCTCTACGATAGACTGGCGTCCTGTCCAGGGTGAACCCTGCCTTCGCCCAATGACAGCTGAATACAGGATAAGCGGTAGACGATGGATGGATGGACATATTTTGTCATAAATATACAATTCGACATACTATACTATTACTTTTTTTTATCAACATACTATACTATGACTTTTTTATCAACATACTATACTATGACTTTTTTTTATCAACATACTATACTATGACTTTTTTTTATCAACATACTATACTATGACTTTTTTTTATCAACATACTATATGACTTTTTTTATCAACATACTATACTATGACTTTTTTTATCAACATACTATACTATGACTTTTTTCAACATACTTTTTTCATGACTTTTTTCAACATACTATACTATGACTTTTTTCAACATACTTTTTTCATAACTTTTTTCGACATACTATACTATGACTTTTTTTTATCAACATACTATACTATGACTTTTTTTTATCAACATACTATATTACTTTTTTTATCAACATACTATACTATGACTTTTTTCAACATACTTTTTTCAACATACTATACTATGACTTTTTTTTATCAACATACTTTACTATGACTTTTTTATCAACATACTATACTATGACTTTTTTTAATCAACATACTATACTATGACTTTTTTCAACATACTTTTTTCAACATACTATACTATGACTTTTTTTTATCAACATACTTTACTATGACTTTTTTATCAACATACTATACTATGACTTTTTTGACATAGTATACTATGACTTTTTTTATCAACATACTATACTATGACTTTTTTTATCAACATACTATACTATGACTTTTTTATCAACATACTATACTATGACTTTTTTTTATCAACATACTATACTATGACTTTTTTATCAACATACTATACTATGACTTTTTTTTATCAACATACTATACTATGACTTTTTTTTATCAACATACTATACTATGACTTTTTTTTATCAACATACTATACTATGACTTTTTAATCAACATACTATACTATGACTTTTTTTATCAACTTACTATACTATGACTTTTTTCAACATACTTTTTTCATGACTTTTTTCGACATACTATACTATGACTTTTTTCAACATACTTTTTTCATGACTTTTTTCGACATACTATACTATGACTTTTTTTTTATCAACATACTATACTATGACTTTTTAATCAACATACTATACTATGACTTTTTTTTATCAACATAATATACTGACTTTTTTTTATCAACATACTATACTATGACTTTTTTTATCAACATACTATACTATGACTTTTTTTATCAACATACTATACTATGACTTTTTAATCAACATACTATACTATGACTTTTTTTATCAACATAATATACTGACTTTTTTTATCAACATACTATACTATGACTTTTTTTATCAACATACTATAGCCTACTATGACTTTTTTTATCAACATACTATACTATGACTTTTTTCAACATACTTTTTTCATGACTTTTTTCGACATACTATACTATGACTTTTTTTATCAACATACTATACTATGACTTTTTAATCAACATACTATACTATGGCTTTTTTTTATCAACATAATATACTGACTTTTTTTATCAACATACTATACTATGACTTTTTTTTATCAACATAGTATACTATGACTTTTTTTATCAACATACTATACTATGACTTTTTTCAACATACTTTTTTCATGACTTTTTTTGACATACTATACTATGACTTTTTTATCAACATACTATACTATGACTTTTTTATCAACATACTATACTATGACTTTTTTTATCAACATACTATACTATGACTTTTTTTATCAACATACTATACTATGACTTTTTTTTATCAACATACTATACTATGACTTTTTTTATCAACATACTATACTATGACTTTTTATCAACATACTATACTATGACTTTTTTTTATCAACATACTATACTATGACTTTTTTTATCAACATACTATACTATGACTTTTTTCGACATACTTTATTCATTTCTTTTTTCGACATACTATACTATGACTTTTTTTTATCAACATACTATACTATGACTTTTTAATCAACATACTATACTATGACTTTTTTTATCAACATAATATACTGACTTTTTTTATCAACATACTATACTATGACTTTTTTTATCAACATAGTATACTATGACTTTTTTATCAACATACTATACTATGACTTTTTTTATCAACATACTATACTATGACTTTTTTTATCAACATACTATACTATGACTTTTTATCAACATACTATACTATGACTTTTTTTTATCAACATACTATACTATGACTTTTTTTATCAACATACTATACTATGACTTTTTTTATCAACATACTATACTATGACTTTTTTCGACATACTTTTTTCATTTCTTTTTTCGACATACTATACTATGACTTTTTTTTATCAACATACTATACTGTGACTTTTTTCAACATACTTTTTTCATGACTTTTTTCGACATACTATACTATGACTTTTTTTTATCAACATACTATACTATGACTTTTTTTATCAACATACTATACCATGACTTTTTTTATCAACATACTATACTATGACTTTTTTTATCAACATACTATACTATGACTTTTTTCAACATACTTTTTTCATGACTTTTTTTGACATACTATACTATGACTTTTTTATCAACATACTATACTATGACTTTTTTATCAACATACTATACTATGACTTTTTTTATCAACATACTATACTATGACTTTTTTTATCAACATACTATACTATGACTTTTTTTTATCAACATACTATACTATGACTTTTTTTTATCAACATACTATACTATGACTTTTTATCAACATACTATACTATGACTTTTTTTTATCAACATACTATACTATGACTTTTTTTATCAACATACTATACTATGACTTTTTTCGACATACTTTATTCATTTCTTTTTTCGACATACTATACTATGACTTTTTTTTATCAACATACTATACTATGACTTTTTAATCAACATACTATACTATGACTTTTTTTATCAACATAATATACTGACTTTTTTTATCAACATACTATACTATGACTTTTTTTATCAACATAGTATACTATGACTTTTTTATCAACATACTATACTATGACTTTTTTTATCAACATACTATACTATGACTTTTTTTATCAACATACTATACTATGACTTTTTATCAACATACTATACTATGACTTTTTTTTATCAACATACTATACTATGACTTTTTTTATCAACATACTATACTATGACTTTTTTTATCAACATACTATACTATGACTTTTTTCGACATACTTTTTTCATTTCTTTTTTCGACATACTATACTATGACTTTTTTTTATCAACATACTATACTGTGACTTTTTTCAACATACTTTTTTCATGACTTTTTTCGACATACTATACTATGACTTTTTTTTATCAACATACTATACTATGACTTTTTTTATCAACATACTATACCATGACTTTTTTTATCAACATACTATACTATGACTTTTTTATCAACATACTGTACTATGACTTTTTTTTATCAACATACTATAGCCTACTATGACTTTTTTTTATCAACATACTATACTATGACTTTTTTCAACATACTTTTTTCATGACTTTTTTCGACATACTATACTATGACTTTTTTTTATCAACAAACTATACTATGACTTTTTAATCAACATACTATACTATGACTTTTTTTATCAACATAATATACTGACTTTTTTTATCAACATACTATACTATGACTTTTTTTATCAACATACTATACTATGACTTTTTTCAACATACTTTTTTCATGACTTTTTTCGACATACTATACTATGACTTTTTTTTATCAACATACTATACTATGACTTTTTAATCAACATACTATACTATGACTTTTTTTTATCAACATAATATACTGACTTTTTTTTATCAACATACTATACTATGACTTTTTTTATCAACATACTATACTATGACTTTTTTTTTATCAACATACTATACTATGACTTTTTTCAACATACTTTTTTCATGACTTTTTTCGACATACTATACTATGACTTTTTTATCAACATAATATACTATGACTTTTTTTTATCAACATACTATACTATGACTTTTTTTTATCAACATACTATACTATGACTTTTTATCAACATACTATACTATGACTTTTTTTTTATCAACATACTATACTATTACTTTTTTTTATCAACATACTATACTATGACTTTTTTTTATCAACATACTATACTATGACTTTTTTCGACATACTTTTTTCATGACTTTTTTCGACATACTATACTATGACTTTTTTATCAACATACTATACTATGACTTTTTTTATCAACATACTATACTATGACTTTTTTTTATCAACATACTATACTATGACTTTTTTTTATCAACATACTATACTATGACTTTTTATCAACATACTATACTATGACTTTTTTTTATCAACATACTATACTATGACTTTTTTATCAACATACTATACTATGACTTTTTTTATCAACATACTATACTATGACTTTTTTTTTATCAACATAGTATACTATGACTTTTTTTTATCAACATACTATACTATGACTTTTTTTATCAACATACTATACCATGACTTTTTTTATCAACATACTATACTATGACTTTTTAATCAACATACTATACTATGACTTTTTTTATCAACATAATATACTGACTTTTTTTATCAACATACTATACTATGACTTTTTTTATCAACATACTATACTATGACTTTTTTTATCAACATACTAAACTATGACTTTTTTTTATCAACATACTTTACTATGACTTTTTTATCAACATACTATACTATGACTTTTTTGACATAGTATACTATGACTTTTTTTATCAACATACTATACTATGACTTTTTTTATCAACATACTATACTATGGCTTTTTTTTATCAACATACTATATGACTTTTTTTATCAACATACTATACTATGACTTTTTTCAACATACTTTTTTCATGACTTTTTTCGACATACTATACTATGACTTTTTTTTATCAACATACTTTACTATGACTTTTTTATAAACATACTATACTATGACTTTTTTGACATAGTATACTATGACTTTTTTTATCAACATACTATACTATGACTTTTTTATCAACATACTATACTATGACTTTTTTTATCAACATACTATACTATGACTTTTTTTATCAACATACTATACTATGACTTTTTTTATCAACATACTATACTATGACTTTTTATCAACATACTATACTATGACTTTTTTTATCAACATACTATACTATGACTTTTTTATCAACATACTATACTATGACTTTTTTATCAACATACTATACTATGACTTTTTTTATCAACATACTATACTATGACTTTTTTTTATCAACATACTATACTATGACTTTTTTTATCAACATACTATACTATGACTTTTTATCAACATACTATACTATGACTTTTTTTTATCAACATACTATACTATGACTTTTTTATCAACATACTATACTATGACTTTTTTTTATCAACATACTATACTATGACTTTTTTTTTATCAACATAGTATACTATGACTTTTTTTTATCAACATACTATACTATGACTTTTTTTTATCAACATACTATACTATGACTTTTTTTATCAACATACTATACTATGACTTTTTTTTATCAACATACTTTACTATGACTTTTTTATCAACATACTATACTATGACTTTTTTGACATAGTATACTATGACTTTTTTTATCAACATACTATACTATGACTTTTTTTATCAACATACTATACTATGACTTTTTTTTATCAACATACTATATGACTTTTTTTATCAACATACTATACTATGACTTTTTTCAACATACTTTTTTCAACATACTATACTATGACTTTTTTTTATCAACATACTTTACTATGACTTTTTTATAAACATACTATACTATGACTTTTTTGACATAGTATACTATGACTTTTTTTATCAACATACTATACTATGACTTTTTTTATCAACATACTATACTATGACTTTTTTATCAACATACTATACTATGACTTTTTTTTATCAACATACTATACTATGACTTTTTTATCAACATACTATACTATGACTTTTTTTTATCAACATACTATACTATGACTTTTTTTTATCAACATACTATACTATGACTTTTTTTTATCAACATACTATACTATGACTTTTTTATCAACATACTATACTATGACTTTTTTTATCAACTTACTATACTATGACTTTTTTCAACATACTTTTTTCATGACTTTTTTCAACATACTTTTTTCATGACTTTTTTCGACATACTATACTATGACTTTTTTTTTATCAACATACTATACTATGACTTTTTAATCAACATACTATACTATGACTTTTTTTTATCAACATAATATACTGACTTTTTTTTATCAACATACTATACTATGACTTTTTTTATCAACATACTATACTATGACTTTTTTTATCAACATACTATACTATGACTTTTTAATCAACATACTATACTATGACTTTTTTTATCAACATAATATACTGACTTTTTTTATCAACATACTATACTATGACTTTTTTTATCAACATACTATAGCCTACTATGACTTTTTTTATCAACATACTATACTATGACTTTTTCAACATACTTTTTTCATGACTTTTTTCGACATACTATACTATGACTTTTTTTATCAACATACTATACTATGACTTTTTAATCAACATACTATACTATGGCTTTTTTTTATCAACATAATATACTGACTTTTTTTATCAACATACTATACTATGACTTTTTTTTATCAACATAGTATACTATGACTTTTTTTATCAACATACTATACTATGACTTTTTTCAACATACTTTTTTCATGACTTTTTTTGACATACTATACTATGACTTTTTTATCAACATACTATACTATGACTTTTTTTATCAACATACTATACTATGACTTTTTTTATCAACATACTATACTATGACTTTTTTTTATCAACATACTATACTATGACTTTTTTTATCAACATACTATACTATGACTTTTTATCAACATACTATACTATGACTTTTTTTTTATCAACATACTATACTATGACTTTTTTTATCAACATACTATACTATGACTTTTTTCAACATACTTTTTTCATGACTTTTTTTGACATACTATACTATGACTTTTTTATCAACATACTATACTATGACTTTTTTTTATCAACATACTATACTATGACTTTTTTTATCAACATACTATACTATGACTTTTTTTATCAACATACTATACTATGACTTTTTTTATCAACATACTATACTATGACTTTTTATCAACATACTATACTATGACTTTTTTTTTATCAACATACTATACTATGACTTTTTTTATCAACATACTATACTATGACTTTTTTCGACATACTTTATTCATTTCTTTTTTCGACATACTATACTATGACTTTTTTTTATCAACATACTATACTATGACTTTTTAATCAACATACTATACTATGACTTTTTTTATCAACATAATATACTGACTTTTTTTATCAACATACTATACTATGACTTTTTTTATCAACATACTATACTATGACTTTTTTTTATCAACATACTATACTGTGACTTTTTTCAACATACTTTTTTCATGACTTTTTTCGACATACTATACTATGACTTTTTTTTATCAACATACTATACTATGACTTTTTTTATCAACATACTATACCATGACTTTTTTTATCAACATACTATACTATGACTTTTTAATCAACATACTATACTATGACTTTTTTTATCAACATAATATACTGACTTTTTTTTATCAACATACTGTACTATGACTTTTTTTTATCAACATACTATAGCCTACTATGACTTTTTTTTATCAACATACTATACTATGACTTTTTTCAACATACTTTTTTCATGACTTTTTTCGACATACTATACTATGACTTTTTTTTATCAACAAACTATACTATGACTTTTTAATCAACATACTATACTATGACTTTTTTTATCAACATAATATACTGACTTTTTTTATCAACATACTATACTATGACTTTTTTTTATCAACATACTATACTATGACTTTTTTTATCAACATACTATACCATGACTTTTTTTATCAACATACTATACTATGACTTTTTAATCAACATACTATACTATGACTTTTTTTATCAACATAATATACTGACTTTTTTTTATCAACATACTGTACTATGACTTTTTTTTATCAACATACTATAGCCTACTATGACTTTTTTTTATCAACATACTATACTATGACTTTTTTCAACATACTTTTTTCATGACTTTTTTCGACATACTATACTATGACTTTTTTTTATCAACAAACTATACTATGACTTTTTAATCAACATACTATACTATGACTTTTTTTATCAACATAATATACTGACTTTTTTTATCAACATACTATACTATGACTTTTTTTATCAACATACTATACTATGACTTTTTTCAACATACTTTTTTCATGACTTTTTTCGACATACTATACTATGACTTTTTTTTATCAACATACTATACTATGACTTTTTAATCAACATACTATACTATGACTTTTTTTTTATCAACATAATATACTGACTTTTTTTTATCAACATACTATACTATGACTTTTTTTATCAACATACTATACTATGACTTTTTTTTATCAACATACTATACTATGACTTTTTTCAACATACTTTTTTCATGACTTTTTTCGACATACTATACTATGACTTTTTTTTATCAACATACTATACTATGACTTTTTAATCAACATACTATACTATGACTTTTTTTTATCAACATAATATACTGACTTTTTTTATCAACATACTATACTATGACTTTTTTTATCAACATAGTATACTATGACTTTTTTTATCAACATACTATACTATGACTTTTTTCAACATACTTTTTTCATGACTTTTTTCGACATACTATACTATGACTTTTTTATCAACATAATATACTATGACTTTTTTTTATCAACATACTATACTATGACTTTTTTTATCAACATACTATACTATGACTTTTTATCAACATACTATACTATGACTTTTTTTTTATCAACATACTATACTATTACTTTTTTTATCAACATACTATACTGTGACTTTTTTTTATCAACATACTATACTATGACTTTTTTCGACATACTTTTTTCATGACTTTTTTCGACATACTATACTATGACTTTTTTATCAACATACTATACTATGACTTTTTTTATCAACATACTATACTATGACTTTTTTTTATCAACATACTATACTATGACTTTTTTTATCAACATACTATACTATGACTTTTTATCAACATACTATACTATGACTTTTTTTTATCAACATACTATACTATGACTTTTTTATCAACATACTATACTATGACTTTTTTTATCAACATACTATACTATGACTTTTTTTTTATCAACATAGTATACTATGACTTTTTTTTATCAACATACTATACTATGACTTTTTTTATCAACATACTATACTATGACTTTTTTTTATCAACATACTATACTATGACTTTTTTCGACATACTTTTTTTCATTACTTTTTTCGACATGCTATAGTATGACTTTTTTATGATTTTTTTTCAAAATGCTATAACATGACTTTTTTTTTGTATACCTTACTGTCACTTAGTATTAGCTCAGTGTGTGATAAGAGACAGTACTGAAACCACAAGGTTATGAGTTCAATGAGCTTTTGATGTTAAAAATATAGCGAAGCTTGTGCGGGCCGCAGACATGTTATTATGGAATCCAGCAGGCACTTTGGCAGTAACAGCCTGAAAGATAAAGGACCTCAAACCAACTTCTCCATAGACACCCATGTTATCTCAGGCCTAAAACTTCTGTAGGACAGCAAACGGCTTCAACGTTCTAACCTGCACCCACGCTCACACTCCTCAAGAAAAACATGTGAGTGATAGGAGTTATAGTTTTTTTTCTGGGAAGCAGGGGTATGAAAGGTGTGCCTCAGTTTAAAATCAATGCAATGCCCTTTCTGACTGAGGAATCACTTTGCTGCTACCATCACCATGGCAACCCTGCCTCCCCCCTCCTAGAGTAACTGTATCTGAACAGGAAGTTCAGGATTTGTTTAAAAATAAAAGCAGTCCCAATAGAGTCTCTATCTCCTCTATATTAAAAAAACAAGCTGGGTTTTCAAAATAAAATCACCAGAAGGTAACTGTTTCTGGCATCTCAGGATGAGGCTGACACGTGGAATATAAATATATTGTCTTTTAATGGTTCAATTCATTAAAAAATCTACAAAGCAATAATTTATTAACCATCAACACACCCACATCTCTTTCAAAGCACACGTTTGTAAGTGATAGCTTATTAATGAGTGGTATTTAATAATTTTTAAAATTAAAAATATTGTTTTTAAATGTACTTTCCCAATAAATTATTATCTATAAAGCATGAATGAATAACTCATTCACTATTAGTGAAGCCGTTGGCTGCAAGCATACAAAGCATGACTTATTAAAAAGGTACTGCCATCCACACATTCTGTCTATGTTTTCCACTTTTGACAGGCCAGTCACAACAAAACTTGTTTTGATTCAAATCTAAGAATAACCGCAAAGTTTAAAGTTCAGATTAAAACCTGACTTGGACATCAAGAATT
This sequence comes from Eutrigla gurnardus, assembly GCF_963514095.1. Classification (NCBI taxonomy): domain Eukaryota; kingdom Metazoa; phylum Chordata; class Actinopteri; order Perciformes; family Triglidae; genus Eutrigla; species Eutrigla gurnardus. Next base: position 6,311,500 of record NC_139929.1, on the reverse strand, counting down.
TTTTTTTTGTCCACGTTTACAAAATCGTCGTGCCCACATTCACTTCCACTACCCTGCCTATTGCAATTTCCTCAGACGGAGGTCCTGAAGGGAGTCAACCGTTTTCTGCCATTCTGTTGAACCATAAATCATTTCTCTGAGTCCTGATGACTGTGCAACTGTGGTTACAGTCTCCACAATCGAGGTTTGTCTCCAGCCATCCTGTCACTGAGTAATATCCGACAGGATGGCACAACATTCAAATGAGAGGCCTGGCTGTGTGTGAAATCTGCTGGTGTGGTCTCACTGGGTTATTGTGTTTCAGTGGCCGTCAAGTTCAGGCTCAGTGTTGAAACAGTTTCAGTTTTTTATTCTCGGTAACAGGAAGTCTTGGTTACGACAGAAATGTTTGAGACCTTTGTAACACTTCCAGTGGCAGGTTAGATTAGCATTAAGACTGGGAACAGGAGGAGGCAGTCCAAAGGTAAAAATAATCAATCAGCACCTCTAAAACACACTAATTATCCAATTATATAGCCAATTTGTAAAAATGTTGGGGTTTTTAGAGAAGTACAGACATGAGAATCGATCGCATTTCCCTTTAAGACCGCATGTGATGGTTATGATGATATTCTGCATTTAAGTTCATGTTATTATTCATGAGATGCGTTTTTTTATTTGTTTTCTGACAAATGTTTTGATGCTTGGTTGATGCCAAAATAAATCTTTGACGATCACAACAATCATAATTATTTATGATGAGATCATAAGACAAACTGTTTTCTCTTTGATTTCAAGAGGAGCTTGTTCTCTCCTCTAATTATTTATGTATGCATTTTTTTATTCACGGTTTGTGTGTATCATATCGTCACAATGCTCACATTTTGAAACAGATGACCATTACAGGCCAGTTAATTAGATTAATCGATTCCAAAACGTCACTGATTATATCTTCAAAACCATAGATTTTGTCAGTGATACTCTCGTTTGGCTCTCGAGTCTTTCCCTCCACAGGCTGATGGAGTGTATTTATATTGGATTTAAAACCAGGCAGTGTGTGTGTGTGTGTGTGTGAGAGGAGGGAGGGTGTGTCAGCCGGTGCAGTGCTGCTGCTGACTTTAGCCGAGAAGCTCCAGCTGCTACTGAGCGTTCACATTACTGTAATCAAGCCGTGTTGGCACCAGTGACACTGTTCCTCTCCACCTCCCTCACACCACGCTGCAGGATTATCTTACTACTTACTAGAAAGGACACGTAAAAGATGTCTGGCTTAAATAGGACTTTTTAGGGGAGCAGATTTTTGCACGGGGAGGTCATGAATTACTATTGCACGTTTCCATTGCAGGTTCAATTCTTTAAGGAGATTTAAAAAAATGTTTTTTTTTAGAAGTCAAATGATATCAACTGACTGAGGACTATGTATTTATATATATATATATATTTATATATTCGTTGCAGTGTGCACCAGCAACCCTCATCACTGACCTATAACTCTGCAGGGCGTGTCACATGAGGAATGAGTGCACCAACTGCAGCTATTTGTATCTAACATACATCTTCTAAAATGAGATATAACATCGTGTCACTTTGCAATCCATATCCTCTGCAGCGATTAATCAAGGCTGCACCCAGAATTATAAAAAATCCTAGTAAGGTTTTTTTTTTTTTAGGGGGGGAGGGGGGGGATTGTATTATAATAATGACAAAACTTCCCGGTATCAGGATCATTTTCGACTTCTTCACACCCACGAACACACACACTTGCTGTGGTCGCGAGCCTGCAGGTGGTGCAGTAGCATCAGCTTTGGCTCGCAGCTCCGACGGCCGGCCTCTCCCTGGCTGGAAGGAGAGCTGCTGACTGGAACACATATCCTCCGCTCCGGCTCTGCGGAGGGAAAACACTGATTCAGCTCTTATAGGAGAACCCTGTGTCTGGGGTTAGCGGGGCCGAGGATATCTCCACCGCTGCTGAAGACGCCCACGCCCACACCCTCATCACTCTCTGACACATTAGAGCACTTTAGAGATCATTGATATAATACCTGCTGTTAAATATTAGTTAGATGATGCTGAAGAATTTGTTTGGTAAATTAAATGTATATTTGACATCAATAGTGTGTAAAAACCATTGGTTTGTTAATTGGCGTGCAGCATTGAGGAGGGTGATCACCGCGTGCGAGAGCGGCCTCAGGGTGATGACAACCAACTTGAGCCCGGTTGCTGTGTGGACGACTTTCTCCAGTCTTTACAGCCTGGCAACACCCTCACACCTTCACATGCCCCTGCAGAGCGTATAACCCCCCCCCCTCTTTTCCTCCACCCTCACCCTCTTCTGCTACTCCACATGAATAATGCAAGGGACCTTCTCGATCGTCGCTACCAACATGCCACGGCATGTTTTATTCACACTAAAGTCAGACAGATCTCCCCTCGCCGCTCGCCCAGATCCGCGAGCCGCCCGTGGGCCTCAAAGACATCCGTGTCAGCTCAGTGTGTCCGCTCGCTGCGTCTCCTTGACCTGCACTTCCCTGCAGAGAACAGAGACCCCGGGTTTTTTTTTTAATGGCAGTACGGAGATGGGGGTAAATATTTGCATTTAATTCTGGGCGCCCTGTCACATCCTGCTGAAAACGAATGCACCTCATTCAGTCGTTGTTTGTCTTGTTGTTGTTGCTTGTTTGTATTCAAGGCGGCATCATTTCTACACTCGGAGAAACGACACGGTGAAATAAAATGCATACCTTTTCCAAGTTCTTTTCCTAATTCTGCGTTGTTTGTATTAAAAATCCTCTTTTCCTCTCACGTCAATTACATTTCCGATAACACGTTCTTGACTTTGGGTCATAAAAGGTAAATTGGCACCACTTTTTTTTCGGAGGGCAACCTATATAACGGGTCAATAATAAGAGCTAATTTGGCACGTCGGGTGGTGAAAAATTAGTTTTGCTAATTGGACAATTTGACCTCTGACCTTCTGGAAAAGGGCCGCAGAGGATGCGGACCAAAAAATCAATTTGTTAACAAGAATTAGCACACATTCATTAATAGATTGCAAGCATGTAAAACTGCATTATTACCAAGAAAAGAATAAAAATCAACAAGAGAAAACGGACAGAATGTGTTCCTAAGGGCTTATGGCATCATACATTATCCTATATATATAGTCAAAGGTGATTTGGGATCAGCTGATCCCTCCTATCATATAAAATCACACTTCCAGTGTAAGACACAAACTTCTGTTGACATTTTTGTGGTCAAAGTTGCTGGAATTGAATATTAATGTCTCCGTGCTTCATGAGCCAAACATGCAGGTGAGGCAGTTGATCAAATCCCCCTGCTTCAAATGTTCTGCTTCACTTCTTAATAAATAAATAAATATAATAAATCACATGACTACCACACACTGTTTACCTTGTAACGGACGTCTACCTGGGCCGTTGTCCTGAAGGTGAGCCCTTCCCCAAAAACCAACTGTTTTGTGTATCATTTGAACATGCATGCACCCATGAGTAACCACCTGTGTTCCTGTTTTGAAAACAACACGCTTCCCTTACTCTAACAGACGCTGTTGCCACATCAGAGTTTTTCACCCTTATCTGGCAGCCCGATCGCCTCCGCTCATTATCTTATGGCACGGTCCGAGAGGCGGCTTTGGTCACGCGCAGCCGACCCTCCATGGCCGCGTCAGAGAGGGATGACAGCACTTTGATGAATCGTTCCTCCCCCTGCGGGACTCTGGTCTCTGCACCTTTCTGAAGCACTCGATTCATTATTCATCTGTGTTCCTGCCGGGGCTGGGCAGTCATTAGCGGGAAGGTCCCGGGTCCAATTCCTGTGCAGGTTTTTGATCCCATTTTTTGGCTCCAAGACGTTTGGCTCAGATGGACTGGAGATTGTTTTTTTTTTTTTTACCTCCTCCACCTTAAAAACAGGCTAAACGGCAAAGACTCCGACGGACGGTACAAAGCCGACGCCCAGCTCACTTTCACCAACGATCATATCTTGCATCATCCCGTCTCCTTAGTATGCATCCCCCAAAAGTGATCCTTCACCTCCCGAGTGGTGGACCGTCCAGAGTCCAGATGGTCCGCCGTGGCAGCCTCTCCATCCTTGGAAGCAGCTTTAAGTGCTAAGATTGGCTGTAAGCGAGCACACATAGGCTGATTTATTCATTTCTGCACTTTTAACATCCCAAATCCTGTCATTTTATCATATTATTATTAAGTTTACAGCATTACACTGAGAGTGAGGGGGGAGGGGGTGGTGGTCGTCAGTGACGTTAATGGAATATTTCCAACCACAGTACCCACATACAGATAATACTTTGTTGTGTTATGCAACAAAGACTTAGACTACACCAATAGGCTGATGTCATATCACAAAAATGATTAAAACATGACGTGTTTGCATCCAGTAAATGGGTCAAAGGCCAAAAGTTTTAAATCTTTTACACTTTCCACCTTTTTAGGATATATTTATATTTAAAAACAAAGCCAAACAATGGGAGATAATATGACAAAATAACAGCATTTTCCTTGTAGGCCAAATATAATAGCCTATTGAAACTAACCTATTTGAAAACTTGGTAATTACACATTTAAAAAAGACACTATCCAATATTTTGGCAGGCCACTAACACGTGTTTTCAGGCCTATGTATGTAGATGAGACGTGTTGTAAAAGGAAAAGGTCTCCCTTAGGACTACACACCACACACTATTTGACAACCTAATTTTAAGAGCGTTGAAGCACTCATTCATGTCTAGCATGCCTTCTTTTATGGATTATGGATGCTGAAATGCCCTTTACACCCAACAAGGAGCCTCCCGGGACTCTCCGGATCGACTCCTGTCCGAGTTTAGCAAATAAAAGCCTGAAAACAGATGTCACCGCTCAGATAGCTATCTGGAGGAAGGACAGTGGGCCCAGTGGAGCGATCCTGGCCTGCAGAGGTCATGTTCTGCGGTGGGAGAGTAACTGAGCACATCATTGAGCGCTCAACTTGACCCTCGGTGAGTTATTGTGTGGCGGTGGTCTGGTTTGAAGGGAGGCCCTACTCAGATCACTTACATCCCACGCTACCTGTGGTGCTCCGGAGACCGTCCTGGGAGGGTAGTTTGTGTTTGGAGGTGGAACATGTATGGGTGTTAATATTACTGTCAGGGGGAGAGAGCTTCAAAGAGGAACCTTCTTTTTTTTTTTTTTTAAAGACGATTTTTGTGTTTTTCTGATGCTGAATTCATAAAAAATTGAGCTGCTTTACATCAAACTCTTTCCCCCTTTTTTTCCCTCCCTGTGCAAAGTTTTCCCATCATTCACTCAAGGCTTACTTAACCAGCAGAGTGGAGATGAAAGCTTGAGCATTCGAGTACCCCCAAGATCCTTTGATGCCCGACCATGAAGTATGTCTTAGAGCTTTTAGCATTCCTGACTCTGAAAATCAGTCAGAAAGATTTTTTTTTTTGTCTCAGAGAGCAGGAGGTCCTCACGGTGAACGCTTTCCCTGAATCGAACGTACGTCGTTGGAACCGTTGAACCGAAATGCACTGAGTCAGGTACCGCCGGCCACACTGGGGCTAATCTTACCAGGCTTGTTGCCGCAGATAGCGCAAACTGCTGGACGCAAACTGCTGCCGAAATGGATACTCGTGATAATGTGCAGCGGTTGTGCGTTGTTTGTTCTAGATACAGCGGAGAGAGGGCCAACAAACGTCTCCCCTTCTATTTCGAGCCCAGCTGTCTATTAGCTGAGAGCCTGTAAGCCCGTTTTTCTGCTCTCAGCTTTTTTTTGTCAACTCTGCGGAGATTTGGGTAATGGCTTCCGCTCAGCTTAAGGAACGGCTCTAAGTGTGCAGACAGACTTCATCTCCTTTCCTCAACAGGCTTTCCTCATCAAAAAGTCCCAGAGGCCGCTCTCCGCTGCCTGCACGGGGCCCTTGTGGTCTCAGCTGCTCGGGCTCTGGAGAGCATCGGGCCCACTCAGCTGTCTGTTCCCGTCCTGAGCCCCCCTCCCCCCCTCCAAAACCCTCTGCTAACCACCAGCAGTATAACCCCCGCTAGGATTGACAGCATCTGTCAGTGTCACTCATTCAACAGCTTTTTGACGTCTGACCTTTGGAGAACAGGACTGTGCTCAAACTGTGAACACAGCTTTTATTTTATTATCGTTCTCCACTGTTACTGCTGTAAATATCCTACTTTTTTTGTATACAGAATATATATCATATATGAGCATAAGCAGATAGATTGTACGCAGCATTCCCCGTTGACCTTTCCTTTCAGATTGGAAATAAGAAACAGGGCCGAAGCTTCGTGATGCCGGCGGATAAGATCACGCCTTCGCCCCCTTTTTTATTAGAGGCGCTCACTGATCCGCGGGCTCCGTTCCCCTCGCGGGGGAAGTCGTTTGTCAAAGGCAGATCCCCTCAGGAGCTCTGCAGGATTTAGGGGTTTCCTCTGCTGTTCACGGGGCACATTTCCCAGAATCACACTCATTCATGATGAGTGAAAGCATCCAGAGGAGAAAAGGAGCTGCCTCTCGCCTCCATTCAGCCGCCCCGGCCCCTAATCTCTGCTGGGACGGCCCACAATGAGAAAGGAAGGGCCCCGGCCACTCACATCAAGCACCGTCCCCTGTAATAAAAGGCAGGGCGACAATAGATAACATGTCATGGTATAACATGGACTGCCTCATCTGTGTGGACACTTTCTAAAACACTTCAAATACCTCGGCGTTTTTTTAAAAACCGCATTCCTTTGTCACACAGCAGTAATCACTGTGTCCTTATAATCACCACCGTGTGTCACTCGTGGCAGATTTATGAGTTTGGTTTTGAATGGCATGCATTTGCGTTACTTCTCAACATAAATTACACTCATAAAAACATACAGTAATGTTATGTTTTGCCAGGACGTGATGTTATTTACAAATGTTTTCATTAAATTCACCGGGACATCTTCGCCATCTTTGCTAAATTTGGGATCTGTACGAGTAAAGACAGATCTCTGGGTGTCAGCGTGAGCTTGTAATGACCCATCGGAGGCCACTTCAGAGCTGCGCTCCCCGACTAAAAGAAAGCAGCTGGATGTTTTTTAATAAGACAAGTTTTACTAGCTGAAGAAGCGGGAGTTTTCTCAGCCCATAAACGTCTGTCATTTCTTAATCATTTCCTAGAGTTTCCTCGAAAGAAACTGTGTAATCTGGTGCTAATTATGGAGGAGAATCATTCTTCATTTACTATTTTATCGCACTGAATCGAGACGAGGAGACTTTCTCGGCTATGCTACCAATTATTTAATTGGAATTAATTCATTGGAGTTAATTAATTCATTAATTGGGGTTTCTATTTTCTCTGTAATTATCGCCACATATCATTGTATGTTTCCTCGAAACTTTTGTATTAATCATTCAGTTTATCATAAGGGATCGACATCGACAAATTCAAATTAATTCACTTGTGAAAAATGCAAATATTGCACCAAATAATCTATACAGACGTGTAAAATCTACACACATAATGAATTGCTTGCTGTTGCAGGCGTGGCAGTACTTAACATCAATATTAAACAGCAATAACAGTCCCGCTTATGTACTGCTTTTATATATCGATTGATGGTTTGCATTATTTGTGGAAACAGTCTGGAATGGAAACAGCAGCCTGGCAGTGTTTGTGTTGGTCACATAATAATAATGAGGTGCATCACCAGATTGCCTGGAGGTAGTCTGCAGGATATCAGTCACCCTGTGGCTCTGTGACCTGATCATCACCTGGAAGAACACCGGCGAGGACAAATATCAAACCAGCTCCGTCTGGCGCATCAGAACCGGTGGCCTAGATTCATCTCTTCACCAAAACAGTCCAACAAAGCCAGAGGACGTTTTTGGTGAATAACGGTAGCCCTCGGAGCCTCTCCGCTCTTCTGGTGTTGTTGCTAGGAGACCGTGGGTCTAAAAATCTGGCTTCGACGCGGCGCACCTGCTTCACGGGGTCTGGCACATCCAACTAATGGGAGGAAGAACTGATCCTGCGTGAACCTGGGAGTCGTCCCCGCTTTCTATCCGGCTTCTCCCGACGAGAGAATTGAGTGGAAATCTTCAGGTGTTGCAGGTGTTTTCTGCCGTAGTTCTTCGTGCTCTCCCTGAAAAAGTACAGAACGTCCTTTGCCTGTCTTTTTTTGCGAGCCAGTAAACACAGCATGCGCTCAAAAGTCAATAAAGGACAAAAGGGATTTAAAATCATGCAGCTTATGTGATTTTGAAGCGAGGCAGAGCGTCCTCTCTGAAAGCAGTCACACCCACTTAGCAGCTCATCTCCATTAGGCCTGTGAAGATGGAAAGGTCCTCTTTTCTGTGTGCAAAAAAAAAAAAAAAATGGGTCAGTCGTATTTCAACTCGCTGACATGGAATGTGGGCTGAAATGGTAAAAGCAGTGAGAATGTGGGATTATATAACTGCAGGTTTGGCTTCAGGGTGATCTCCACTTGTTTTACAGTAAACCAGTCAGCTGGGACCCAACAGCTGCCTGCCGTGACCCGAGGAGCTCTACTGTACACGCCATCATGTGGGGGGGAACTAGATCAGCCCGCGTACCTTCAGCAGCTTTACACCTTTTCATTCTGTCAGACACTATTCATGGAGAGTAAAAATAGAGCTCGCATTGAACAGAACTCTTCGCCGTGCATCACGTGAGGATGAAAATAGCTTTTGAGCATCACTTTTTCTCCCCCCTTGTCTCATCGGCGCTGCTTTGTGTGTCAGCCTCCTTCTGTGCGGCTGCTGGGCTCCACTGTACTGTACCGTGCATGTGTCAGACCGGAGCGCCTCCAGCTCCCCGTCTGGAAGATGATCAGCTGGGCACGACGGGCTCCGCGAGGAAAACCAAAGCCAGCAGCCAATAAACACGTCCGTATCGGCGTGCTGACCCGCTGAGCTGCAGAGTGTTAATTGTGCCGTGGGTCATTAGGCTGAACACGGGCATATTTCAGACCTGGCCTCTTTGCAGGCTTTGACCTTCTGCTGGGAACTCTGGGTAATGGGCGTGGGCGCCAGCATCCAACTGACTGGTGTGAGCCGCCGCCCCAAAATGATGACTTTCTTCATAAATAATGATGAGGTTAACTGAGCTCGTGGCCCTGTTATCAGATATGCTCTGGATGAACTTCTAGAAGGTGTTTTTTTTTGTTAGAAATAATTTCAGGAGGTCTTTAAAATATCTATTTATTATTTCTGATCATTTCAGTATTATTCTGATTTCCTGTTATCCTCCGTTTTTCTGTTAGTATGTTGTATTTGTGCTGTTTTCTACAGTTTGGATGTAAAATCTGGCCAAAGAAAACCCAGATCTGTTCGGAACATGCAGTCCGCTCAAACCCACAGCTCTGGCCAAAAATGACTTAATAATCACACACCAGTGTCTTTGAAAAAGCTTTGCCAATAGTGAGAGCGTTTTTCAAAAAAACCTCAATTCCCACAGTATCTGCATGTATGGACTTAGCAGCAATCCCTTAAAAGCAGCATAACAGGTTTGAAGCTGGCGCTTTGAAAGTAAAAGTTCTCTGAAAAAAAAACACAAAGTAAGTTTTCCGTTTACTTAATGTGATTTATTTTGGCTCGGAGGTAAAAAAAAAAAAAGAAAGAAAAAATTTGCATTTGAAAAGTTTGACAGAAGCATAATATACCGGTGGATATGATATATTATACTTCACTCATAAACATTTCATTGGGGAACATTTCAGCACCTTTCTGTCAAGCTTTAACTCACCTCAGCATATATATATATATATATATATATATATATATATATATATATAGTGTGAGTTCAGTTTTACCTCAATATACTGTCCAATTAAGCTCCTCTGATGTTTGTTTCAACTAATCAGCCAGTTTGCTCGCTGGAGAAACATTTGTTTCTTTCATTTCCAATAAAGAATTAAACGCTTGTTTTTGTTTTTCGATTCCACACACACACACACACACACACACACACACACACACACACACACACACACACACACACACACACACACACACACACACACACACAAAACTACAGTTTTATAAATCATTCAATTTTACTTCAACTTTATACAATATTTAAAGAGCTTCGCTATCAGTATCATATCCAAATATAGGTTCGTAGAGTATCAGAGTCAGTCAAAAGGTCTTGACGGGGGTCTAGAAGGGTTTCTGTTTTTGAATTGTGGACTGGGGGGCAAAACAAGGGTAAAAGGAGTCTACTTTATGACCCTTTTACCTTGCAGAGAACTCACCTCTGGAAGCCATCACACTGATTTAAGAGCAGGTCAATGGGCAGCTCCATTTAAGAAGCTCAGTGAGGCAGATGGGGAGAGAGTACAGTATGGGGGGGGGGTCGTTTGATGTGTCTATCTGGGGTCGCGGCTGATGAGACTCAGGCTGTGTTTGATGGGTGATGCTGATGCCCACTGGCATCTTTTTGGGGGGAACAACAACAACCCGTTACCCTGTCGGGAGTCTTTTTGTTGTTGTGAGTGTTTATGTTTATTTGCTCAGTGGGGCTAAAGGGTCGCTGGGGGAGAGTAAAGTTAAAAACAGCTCAGGGCCTGCAGCCTCAGACCTATTTCATCCACTATCTACACCTCTCCAGGGCTTTGCTCTTTAATAGGCTGCTGCTGGTAGTGAGTCTGTGGAGGGGTGAGGAAGATAGATCCTCTCCTTTAATGCAATGATACACTTTCTGTTATTATTCATGTTTTTATCTGGTTTACATATCATTTTATCAACCTTCCTGCATCCTATCACCTGCTAGACTGACCAACGCTCATGACATCACACGCAAAAAGTAAACAACAGCTTAGAGAGGGGGCAACATAGGCTACGTGGATAATCGTGGTCAGTAATTGCACTTTATGGCCGTGTTTGTACTATAATATCATTAGCGCAATTTGTGAATCTGACCATGAGAAAGGGCCCCGATCCTTTTTTTTGTACGTTCCCAAATCTCCCAGCTAGCTTACCTGGCCCTAAATTAAACTTTTACCGCGTGACGTACTTCAGATTTTTATTAAATGATGCATTTCTTAGGATTACAAGGCAAGGACTCACGCAGCCAGCAAAGTAAATCCTGGCCGGGTTTAACGACTCCACACAGCAATTCATTAAGTGATCCCTGAGTGGTGAATCTAAGCTTCTCCTCCTTCGGATGAACCGTCACCTCGGGTACCCCGCGGCTACGTCCGGGAGGAGGAGGAGCGGCGCTACATCACCAGCCACGTAGATGGAGACGTCTCGCTGAAAGCAAAGAGGGAAGGCCTCAGGTTCGGCCTCCAGAGACTCAACCACACTGAAAACTGCTGGTCCATGACCTCGTTAAACTGACCCTTACTTTTCTGGACCAAAGCTGAAATAAGGTGTTCAACACTGAAAGTGTAAAGATGAACGGCTTAAAAGAGCGTTCTTGTTTTAGTCCAACATGGCTCCTCCTCTGTGACCAGATTTTTAAGGAGCCTTTAATGAGATTTTCTGCAAATTAAGTTAATAGTGGAGCTCAGACAAAGGATGGGAAGTTTGCAGGGCATGAAGACTTTCTATGTTAACCAACTCTGGAGCGGCATCTCTTTGGATATTTGCAGTCCAATAAAATAAAGTCCTTCTTTCTTGTAATATAATACACAAGTTCATTTAAAATGACACACTGACAGCAGCTACTGAAGGGTTTGAGGTGTTGAAATTCAGTTTACTTCCAGGAAGAAATTGCACTTGATATGTTCATCCAGGGCTTGAAGCTCTGGGGGTGATTCCTCGCTAAATGACAGATCAGGGATGTCAAAAGACAGCGTCTGTGTCTCTTTGTTGTCTGGGAGACGAGGAGGAGGCTCGTTGTCGAGTGCCACTCCCACATCCCACTGTGGCACGAAGCCTTTTAACCTTGACTTCTCCCACATTAAACAGTATTTCCATCAGGCGGCGCGGAGTACCCCGGTGGTTTGCACCGACGTCGCAATCAATCCTCCGTCTGCCAGCCAACAGGGACGTTTTCACGCGGGCAGCAGGCAGAAATCAAACACCGAGCGATTCCCATCACGCCGAGAGAGGCTCATTTAGTTTGAACAGCACATTTGCTATTCACAGATTCTCGATGTTTGTTTTATCCTGCAGGAGAACCAAATGGGATGCGGGGGAGAACACACGAGGAGTGAACGTTGTTGTGGTCTCTTGGTTAAACATTTTGTCTGGTTAAATAAAGGTTAAATAAAATAGTCACTCCGGGATCTCGCCGGCAACTACAAACCCATCCTTGATGACGGAGGTCTATATGGAGAACGTCTCACGTTGCTCTGTCCTGGCAGTGCATGATATGGTTGCACATTCCCGTTTTGAGGGTTTGGCTTCGATGCCAGAGAGGCTCAACCGCCGCCTCGTATTCAGGATCCACGCTGTTCACCTCCTCACCGCATCCTGCGGGTGTGAACCCGGCACACGACCTTCGTCTGTTGTTATGGCGTCATCGACAGAGAGCAGGGAGATCAGCCATAAAGTTTCCACCTGCTGAAGTTTCCCTTATGAATAGCGTTGTCGACTACGACCTCTGACCGAATGGGGAGCAAATTTTGCGGACAAACGTAGGGACTCTAAATTTTGATCTTTTGATTCCATTACGGAGGTCCAACATCAACACAAAGTGCCTGACACTGAGACCTCAAATGTTTTAAGTCCACCAGAAAGGGAATGGCCTCTTTCCAACAATCCAGACGTACTGCGAGTACAAAAGTATTTTAAAAGCCTTTACTGCACTGGATACGTGACTATAAATAAAACGGCACCTTAGTGCTTCTCAGGGTCAAACTGTGGTCAGGTTTCCATTCACGTGTAATGTAAATTCTCACAGAATATACATAAAATCACAGAAAAAGTGAATTAATACAACATTTCTATTAAATACTGTGCTTATTTGGAGCTGAACATTTGCTGTTGCATTCTGTATTCATCAATACAAGAACTTTCCCTGAGCTACATAAAAAAAAAACGGATTCTTTTTTTAATTTCCATTATTTCCATTCTGTTTTTTATGCTCAAATCTTAAATACACACGATACATCGACATAAATCCAATTAATACATGGATTTCCTTGAAACGGTAAAACAAGTATAACGAGTAAAAGACCCCCTACAAAGAAAAGTGTTTTAAGTCTATGTTAATGAGAGGAGTCAGGCTATGGATTCATTAGCTACAGCTATTAGTTAGTTAATTAAAAAGGCTAATTAAGCAGATCAGACCTGTTAAGCCATTAATGTTTGCGTCTTCTATTTGCAATGCGAGCAAATCAAGTGTGTGGAAAAGATCAAGTTCTCTCGTAGAAAGCATTAACTAAATCTTTTTGGTTCAATTTTGAGACTTGTCTACAATTTTCTACCGTTTGGTCAGAATAGGTGCCGGAGATTATTATTATTTTTTTAGTAGCAGAGGCAGACACAGCTTGATTCATAACCTCCACTTTCCCTCTTCCCCTCGGGAGGTTTTCAGTTCAGTCTGTCTGTGTCTGAGGATGATGGGAGAACCTACTGGTTGAAGGGTGCAGCATGAGCCACAGAAGGACCCATTCCATTTAGCAGCAGACTTCCAATCACGCGGCAAAGGCACAGACTATGTTTCTCTTACAGTGTTGGGTCTGCGCTCTCCGAGTGAGCTTCTGGTTCTTTAATGTTCCCCTTTAATTAGACGGAGGAACATAAAGGAAAGCCGATCTGAAGTCGGTGGAAGTGGACCAGATGTTTGGATGTTTGGACCACCAGGGTGCAGACCAGTGACACCCGGAGGACTTTCAGTGCTTTGGCCAATTACCCCAACAGGAAATTATTCGTCTAATGTAGCAGAATACACACTCAACAGCATCTCTCCACATCGCTGCAGCGATTAAACCGCTGTTTCCCCTCCAATCACAAAGAGAGTCAATGGAAATGACTGTTAAATGTGTGAGTCATTTTAATAAACTTTGATCAAGGCTTATTTGTTTTAGCCTATTAACTTCAGATTGCCTGAACTCAACATGGACACTTTTTATGTAGGCTTTTAGATGAAATTCCTCCTTCCAGGAAGAAGTATCAGTCATCTAAACACATTTGAAGATTTTTTATTGACTTTTGTTGTCTTTAAGTTTCACACAAAAACTCACAAATCAAGGAATCAGGTGTGTCCCTGAACACACCATCATGAAGGAACAACAAAATAACAAAATGGTCTCCGTCTCAATAATGCAAAGTTGATCTGAATGAATGGAGTCTATTGTATTCATTTTCTGGAGGAAGAAATTCTATTTTTATATAATCTTAAAATGATAACATGTCTGTTGTTCTGTTTCTTTCCTGCCAATCTGGGAAGAAGATGCCAACATGAATTTACGGCCGCCAGTGAATGCAGCGCGTACCACCAGTCACTTGTAGACATCTCAGGGCTCCTCTGATAATAGGAGTTAATAAGCACAACAACCTAATTACACTTCATAATGGGATGACTAGCATGCCTCAATAACGCAGAGGGGGGTCTTCCATGAACAATGGGGTCCATTGCTGGCGGGGTGGAGACCTCCTGACTGTGACCCTGACACATTCAGCCACATCAAATGACTGCAGACAAACACGCGGCCGTTGCCATACAGAAGGAAGCTTTTAGTGCTTTTTATGAAACCATCGAGCACGGTCCACGTGATGGTTTGTCTTTTTAGACACTGAGAAAAGGCCGGAGGCCACAAAGCCCTTTTTTCCTTTAGAAACCAGGAAGAGGTCAAACAAATGATTTGCACTGTTTGCTGATGACTCCCTATTTAACAAGCAATTTAAGTTTTGGCCTGACAGAGATTTTGGTCAACAAACACCACAGAGCAGAACAACATACTGTATATATAAGATCTAAAGATTTAGATAAACATTGTCATTCAGGTTGTGATGCGTATGATTAAGAGGCCGTGTTCTCCCAGACTAAACTCAGAAGAACCCTGCAGGGTATCACTGTCTGATGCTCCATATTAGGACAAAGAATATTAATAGACAATAAAAAAGCACTCAATAAAACATCCATCTCAATTAATCACCTGCATTATCTAAGAGGAAAACAATTATAATAAAGATTTGGAGATAAGAAAATACATTCAACTTAAAGTATTTTTTCTCATTTTGAGAAAAAATATAGGTTAATTTTGTCAAATTTTGATTTAAGTTGGACTGAAAGCAGAAAAATGTGTGTTAAAAAAAAAAAAAATCTCGTAAAAGTTGAAATATTCCAATTTGAGCAAGAAATTTGGGTGATGGTATGTGAAAGGTTATCAGTGTTGAGATTCTCCTCCTGAAACAAACATTTAGAAAATTGTTTGATTATTGTCTTGCAGACAGACTAAACACATTTTTTACAAAATATCATCAACATATAGTTCTTTCCGCATAATTTTGTATCCGTTTACGGCCTTAAATCACAACAACATAGTCTCTTTAGGGTTCATATCGCTGTAGTAAACCAGCCGAAGGGGAACCTCTGGGTGATGCTATGAACTCAGACAAGACGGCGTTTGATTACCCGGTGTATCTGAGACTAGTGGTTGATTCAGCAGGTTCATCATTCCCAGTGTACTATGAGCTCCAAGCTCTATCTGTTGGTATGCTGGACCAACAGTTAGTCGGCGAGTGATCCTAACCCGTCGTCGTGCACTCTGGCCGTTCTGCCTTCAGGCCACGGTTAACAATGTGCCGTTTCATGTCAGGAACAAAAGGGCCAAACTAAATCCTCCTCATATGTTGAAGTTGTGGGAATTCCGGGCCCTTACCCCGGTCATTAGAGCTGCCTCATAATGAAACTCAAGCCTCACCTTGACTCAGGGATAAGGCCAGTAAAACGAGCCGAGTGGGGATGTGCCTGGAGATGTGTGAGGACGTGTGTAGTATTTATACCTTGCGTAGAAATATTTCAGGATTGCATACTCGGAGTGTTTAGCTTGTCCGTGCATCTGTAAGTCATGTGTACTGTGTTTGTTGCCCTGCAGCTACATCTTGTTCAGGTGTTCAGGAGATCTGGTTTTCTCACAGACCCCCCTCTCCCTTGCTACTGTGTGTGTACACAACATTTCCTAACTAGCTGATTTATTGGGCTACACAAACATCATACAAACCCAAACCGCATGTGAGCTAACCCCCCGTTTTTTTTTTCCCTCTCTCCTCAGGGCGACTGTTTTCCGGCCTCTCATGCTCCTTATAGAAATATGCAGGAGGTTGTGGGGTCAGCAAATTCATTGCAATGAAGGTGCTACAAGCGAGAGCGACTCTTTTGATCTCAGTATGGCGCTTGTCTCCAATAAATTAACCAGCAATCGGGGCTATTTAGTTTGGTCGGGGGCCATTTGTGCAGGCATCATTAACCGGCCAAATACAGGTATTTATGGGAAACGTGTGCTTTGTCCTTATTGAAGCCCTTTGTAGAGCGCAAACGTGCAGCGCAGGGGTCCTGCTTTTAACTGCCTTGACTCAGTACCCGGATGATGAACTTTCAGGGGGAGAAGTATAATAACTTTTTTAATGAACGTATTGCAGAGGTGGTGTTTTTTCCACTTCAAAAGCCCCTCGTTTCTCATATAAATGAAAAGCACTTATTGCAAACAGAAGCCTCTGAATCATGCTTGTCTCGATACATCAGTCACTTTGCAGTCAATAAAGGCCTTTAGTTGAACTGCTGTCATCATTCAGTCCAGATGCCTAAAGAGATCATAGATTTTCATTAAAAACCAGGCTAATCCTCGCGGGAAACTGCTTTTTTTTTATTATAAGTGAGTAAATTGCACCTTGTACACCTCCAAGAGTCAAACTGGCGCTCGGCACAAACACCACCACAGACCCACCACTTCCACCCGTCACCCAAACCTGAGACGATGCTTCCTCTCTGCTGTTTCAGTAACGATGAGAACGGGAGGCTTCGACACCCTCTTCGCTTACTTATTAGTTTCAGGACTGCGAGCAGGGCCGGCCCTTTTTTTTTTTTTTTTTTCTACCGTCAATGGATTTCCCATGGTTTCCTCTGCGAGAGCTGCCGTGAAGTCATCCGCCAACACTCCATTCCAGGTGGCCAAAGCGTCTGTCTGTTCGCCCACGTCACGGCAGCCTTTTTAGCGCTCGGCGAGCTCGAGCAGAGGAGGTTTCCATGAGGAGGATGTCTCAGCTCTGAGGTATCATCATCTGGCCAGACTTCCTTTCTGGTTAACCATGTGTTCCAACAAAGAATATGAGAAAGTCCTGATGCCATGGGGGACAGCTTTATTTATTTTTATGGGTTTTAATCGTACTTTGACTAAATTAAACGCAAGGAGATACCCTTTTTCTTGGAGGTCAAAGGGTACGAGGGACTATCTGGGTTTGTAGGTTCAGCCTTAAAACAGAGTTGGACTATAACAGATATGATGCCTAATCCTGCTTTGTTACTTTTATATTATTGTTTTTTAAAATCTTTTTGTCTGATAGTTTGTTTGTTTATGCTTAGAAGAGCCTACTTAATGATATTTTACTTTGCACCGAAGTGTAATTTATGCTTCTCATAATTTCAGCATGTTTTCATGATTATACGTTAGCACGTTAGCACGTTAGCACACTCGTTAGCCGTGCAGCTAACGGTACTGTTCCATAACTTACAGAGGAAGTTTAGGTAAAAAACACTGGATGGTGCAACACAGCAAACAAGCTAAGCTCAAAATCAGCACTGCTTGATATTTACTCATATTTCACCATTTTAAATGCTTTGAATAAAAGTGCTTTTAGTTCATCAAATAAACACTAAGCCGTGACCACTGAAAAGTATTTGAACCGGACGTAGAAACCCAAACAAACACCGTCTGGCCCGGTGAGTTAAAGCCTCTCATACCGGGGTCATTCACAACCAGTCAGGTGGCCCCGAGGGATGTTTGTCTTTCATCCGTCCGGCTCCATATTTTCACAGCACCGGCTGTGGCTGCTTGTCCTATTTTCCGCATAACTGTCTCTCCCGCGCGCGGTGGGACCCGCCGACGTTGCCGCGGCGACGCAAATGATTTACAGTAGCGAGGAAAGGACCCGCACTTAAAACCGGACACCACGGGGGGCCGAGGCGTTTTTTTGGAGTAGGAATAGTTGTGTGAGGCAGATGGGTGTTGAGGAGATGAACACATATACATGACTCCAGCCCATAAATACCCGTGGATGTGTACGCTGCCATATATATGAAACCGCCGATATGTTCTGAAACGTAAGCCACAGACTGTCATCTAAAAAAGTCGGCGACGTACAGTTTCTTGGAAATGTTGGCAGTGTCGTTTTCTAAGTTGGGACATATCTGTCTGTGTTCACACACTCTCTCTCTCTCTGTGTGTGTGTTTCACACTCACACACACACAACACACAACACAGCTGAGATTTATGAAGCTGTTTTCGTGGAATGTGAAACCGGCTCAACAATTCCTCACACGACTCACATTGCAAGTTAAAAAAGACACAAAAGTGCCAAGGGGCCGAAAACTCAATTTGTGTCATATATTTCGGCTCAGGTTAAGTAGGGTCAAAGGTCAGTACAGGGTAAGCAGTGTAGTACACGTGTGTACAGAGCTGCTAATTACACCTACAAACATACATTACTAGAGTGCGGCTCTTTAAAGCACATTAAACCGGCTTAAAACTCCCATTTTAAGCTCTATGATAATAATGCAAGAATAAATGGCTACTGTTTTGTTACAGTAACATACGATTAATCAAACATGGTAATTTATTTAGTTATTTGTCTTATTTTGTGCTCCTTATGTCCTAATTTGTGTGTGTCATATAGAATAAGTCTTAAATGTTATTCTGTTAATGTTTTGATCTGGAAATCACTTTGAGCGGAAGCTTGAAAATAGCTATTTATTATAAGATTTATAAGGAATACTAGACTAGTTAGCTCCTTATCTCGGCTATACTTTCTTATATTCAATGAAATATTGGTCTGTAAAACATTTCTTAACAATGACTGCAGGTTCTGGATGGGAATGAACCGTGTGCATCGTTTGTGGAGATGATCATTAAGTATCATAAACATGTTACTTTCTGCAATAATCCCCAAAAAAGACAAAGGATGAGCAGCCACCTCTGCCTTCGTTTTATTACACAACACAGGTCTGCAGCCCGTGTCAGGTGAACGCGACGCCGCCCTGATAAACACGGCCAGCTGCACTTTCATGACACTGACTGTAATCGAACACGAGTGGAAGTTCGCCGGAGTGACATGTATCACAGGAAACGTGACACTTGCGCGTCGTTTGTCGGATTTGGGCTATTTAAGGTTAAGAAATATTTGAAATTCATGCCTGGCCAACTCGGATTTCAGTCTTGAACTTCACGCCCGGGCGTTGCTACGTCGGTTCAGAGGGGGTCAGGGTGGCGTGGCGGTGATGGTCACAGTATGTCCCGTCCCGGCCCCCTCTCTCTCCTGCAGCGAGGCCCTGCTTGCTGACAGCGGAATGACATCACCAGGGGGGCCCTTTGTCCCCCTTTTTTTTCGGGAGAGCGTTGAAATTTTGCACACAAAGGCTGCACGGCGCTCCTATCTCCAGATCTGAGTGGACGCAGCACTTTTGAAAATCCCTAACAAGATTAAACCATAGCGCAATCAGCTGTCAGTCCGCACACACAAGCTGCTTCTCAGAACTCACATAGGATCTAAGCTCTGCTGTTTAAACTGAACACGCAAGGGCCACGTCCACAACTATAGTGGGTCGGATGGGAGAATATACTGATCCACAAAGGCAGGCGGGGGGGGGCGGTTACTATGGAAGCTGTATAATTGAGAGAAATGGTTTGAAGTTAAAAGGCTGGCCGACAAACTGTGTAACAGCTAGAAACCTGCATCACTGATCGAGAATCTACTTAAAAAAATGAAATGCTGATGCTTTTGGGGAAAACACAGTAGCCTATCCAAAATATCTTCTCCATAATCCATAGCTATAGAGGTTAAATGTGTCTCTGCTATGCTGGCGCCTGTCAACTAATAATATACAATAATACACGATGAATTAATGTGCTTTTCAATAGGTTTACATACAGATATGTCCCCCCATCGTGACTTTACTGCCTCATTTAGTGATATGTAATAACAGACTGCATTGCCAAGATGTTGAATAGTCAAAGTGGAGTGAATTATATATATTAGTTACAGTGAAAAATCGGTGAGAGGCCAACGTTTAGATTTAGCTCCAGCTAAAGTTAGCTGCGGCTATTATCTCCCTGGCTAGCTGCCATGTCATACAATGCCCTTCCCCTGTTTTAGCCGTTTTAGATTCTCCCTCACATAATTATACATTTCTATGGCTTTTTATGTTAAAGCAGACGCCAAAAACACAGATTCCTGTCTTCAAAAAAGTGAGTGATTTTTCCTTTTGGTCTAAATAAACAGATAAAATGAGCATTTGCTAGAATTTGTAGTTTTGAGCTATTTTAAGCATCCGTCTGTGTCTGTGTTGCGTCTGTGCGTCGTCTAGCCTGCAGGAGCTCTCGGTGCACATCCATCCCGTTACATCACCGCGCCCACGAGAGCCGCTGACTCCGCGTAAATCACGGCCGTAAAAAAAAGTGGGGCTCTTTCATCCTCGTTAATTTCAAAGAAACGTCTTTCCTGCGCTAGTGGGCTTAACCCTTCTGCGCTAATCTCCAGAAACAGATGTAGCTGTTGTTGGCCGCTGTGGTCCAGATGTGTACCTACAGTATCTCGACATTTTCTCAGAATACGGCATAACTCAAAAAAAAAGAAGAAGAAAGGGCATGTGACGTGAATAAACCCCGTACGTCCTCGGTGTGTCAGATTATTCTCCCTGGAATAACGTGTTGTTTTGTCAGGATGCAAACCAGCTAATGACTGTAAGGCTGGTCCTCATATGGTCATCCGGCTGGCGTTGTCTCATCACGTGAATTTCATAAGTGAGCAACATGCTGGGCGTCTGTGTGATGCCACTTCCAACAACAGGCCTAAATATAGAACCAGGACAATGTAAACCTCTTGGAGTCTGTCCACACAGACCACAATATAGATTTATACTATTCCTATGTCTGATGCCCGAGAGCAGCTGATAATCGACTCTTCTGCCTCCTTAATGTGAATTTTAACTGTTAGATTAAACTTTAAGATCTCATTTTTAGATCCGGCAAGATTGGACGTCCTCAGGGCTGTTTTTAATTGAATTGAAAGCGTCTTCCTCAAAAGAGTTTGAAATGAATGCCTTCGACAATCTGCGTCAAGAGGAAGCTGATTACCTCTTCCTTCAATTGCCTTTCGATGCTCATTTGTTTCCGGATGACTTTCTTTGTGTTTGTGTGCTCTGACCGTAAAAACGCCAAACATCTGATGACGCGCGCCTGCATATATTAACGATATCATGGCGTCGCTGGTAATAAGATGAGTTCTTAGGCGATTTAACATGAAACATTGATCTAATGAGCATGTTAGGTCACCTCATTCGAGACTACGTATATAAAAACGGGGATAATATGGGGAATAAACGAATGTACATTTTGAATTTTAGCGAGTGAAACCGTCACGTACGTGGTTTCTTCCAGAAGTGAAGAAAACCACTTAATAACTTGAAATCCATCCTTGAAACTAAAATAATAAAAAAAAGAATATATATATATGATGTATTATGTATAAATATATAACGATCTACCTTTGTTATATCCCCTATGTCCTTGTTTCCTGTTCTTGCCCTGTGTGTGATACATTTTAAAGGTTATATTTGTATGTATTTCAATAAAAAAGATAGTTGAAAGTACATTTCATGAACATGGTTAATTAAGACATAAATGCAGAATAATCACAGAAGCTTGTGGAGCAGACACGTCATGACTCCAGCTCTCTGTGTGCACTCCATCTTAATTAAATGATCAATTAAATTAGTTAGAAGCTGAACAATGGGTTTAAAGTAATTGGACTTTCTCCTTTAATTTCGGGGGCCTGAGCTATTTAGCGGAGGATGAGCTGACATGAAGACCTTAATGAGGATGCCAAAACAATGGGAACACAAATGGGTCAAATTTCCTTAATGAAGATAAAAGGTCCGCCTCTATTAGTGAGGGCATTTCCACTGCTAACAATAGGGTGTCACTAGGCATTTAACTTAACTTGTACACATTCAAGTCATGAGCCACTGTGAGGCGTTTTGAACGTTAACACCAGTCTTTTAGATAATCGCTGAGTGGTGGGGAAATCAACGTCAGGCTGAAATAAACGTCCGTTTCCACACATTTAAAAGTTTCTGAGGAGAAATCTGCGCTCTCACTGGAAATAAAAAAGCTTCCGGCCCGGAGTCTCTCGTCGAGGGTTTAACCTCTACAGTCTGGAGGTTAACACCGCAGCTGCAGGATCTAATCAGAGTCTTTGCATAATTAAAAAGAAAGAAGAATGTCAAACGATTTAGGAAGTACTCCTTTCGTTTTTCTATTTTTTGGGAGGCCAATGTGGTTAAAAAACGGCATGTGTTCAGCCTCTGAAGAACACGTTCAATGTCCCTTTTCCTCCTCTTTTAAAATGCCTACAAAGAACAAGATTCAGAAGATTAAGTTAAATTAGAGATTTCCAAGTTGGGCTTCGTACCCTGACCTGTTAAACATTTAACAAAACCAGTGAATGCAGAGCTGTCACATCTCTGCAAACAAGTCCTTGAGGTCCTGGAAGGCCCATCAAAGTCTGGATGACCTCTCCACCCTGCCGACCCCGACACAGCCGTCTGTAGACTCGGCCGGTCGGGGTCAGACTGGTGTCAAGCCCCGCGGTTCAAAGGTGACAATAAGACCAGTGCCGTCCTGGAAATTAGACCAAACTAATTGTCCTTCAGTCTACTTTAATTACAGTCGAATCAGAAGCGAGTCTAGTTTACCCGTTCCAGGGCCATGACACCAGGCGTGGGCGGGGGTTGTGGGGGTTATTACGGACGTAAAATTAAATTATGTATGCTGCAGTGCGCTGGACACAAAAGCACATTCCCAATTTAATTAACAAACAAAGACCCTCAAACAAGAAGCAGGCTCTGTAGTGGGGTTATAACAAATACAGTGCAATCACTCGAAAAACAGACTTTTCCTAAAGAGGCCTGTTTGTGTAGCATGTTAATTTCCAGAATACCTTATTCGTTTAGCCTGAAAATGGATCAATCCATCACTAAGTCTGTTTTTCACCCGATAATGTAAGTCTCCATTTGCTGTCCTGCAATACATTCACTCTAATTTACTGTAAATTCAACTTGACATTCGTGTAAAAATGTATTTTTCTGTTTTTTCATATTGTTAATTTCTTTTTATGCCGATCCACACGGCTTCCACTCCAGCCGTGTTTATCATTCCGGCCCGTCCCAGAGGTGAAACCTGACCCGTGTTAAATTGCTCGTTGCCCGGGCTAAATCCCCGCGCCTATGTGGGAATTGTGATTAGCATATTAACATTAGCATACGAGCGTGCTCGCAGCTAGTTAACAGTCCAGGGCGATTCCCCCACCGCTGCTCGTGCTGCAGTCTGTTTAACTCAGTCAGCAGCAGGGATCTCCATCTGCAGACAGCGAAGCGCTCCCTTGGCGAAAGGTTTAGTGCACTTCCCTTGATCAGATAAATCCTCGTGCCAGCGCCCCACCTCTCTCCGTCTCAGCTGCATCTTCCACCACCTCTGGATAAAAACCCATTGATCTACACACTTGCTAACCCAGGCTGTGATAAAAAAAAACACATCTCTGGCATCATATCACCTCCTTATTTCAGCAGCTACTTTTCTCAGATGAGGACCTAACTTGTTTTTCATTCGTACTTTATCGGCAATGATATGTTGTGGTTTCTTTCGACAAATGTACTTATTGTAAGTTGCTTTGTGTCTCTGCTAAATGCCCTAAATGTAAATGTCCTTCTGTACAGAAGGGGCAACGACATGTGAAGCACATAGCCTCAAAGAGAAGTGCACTTGAGTCTGGGCAGCCTTTTCTCTTGAAAGTGCCATCGGACGGAGAACTACAGGAGTGTGCACAAGTGGCTTGGACATGTATGGGGCTTGTGCCAGGTTGTTTTGTTGACCCCGATGCCCAAGTATCCTCTGAATGTCGGCTGCCTTTCTTATCTCCGCCTGAGGTTTTAAACCACGTGAGGCTCTGGAAAACTGCTATAGAATATCATCCCGCCAGCATTTCCTCCCAGTGTGGAATGCCTATTTTTGGCCGGACTGCTGGATTTTTGTGCATGGAAAAAAAAAAAAAAAAAAAGAAAGAAAAAAGAAAGAAAGTGAAAGTCTCCCGACAGCACTGTTGAGCAGTCCCAGCCAGCTGTGAATAGCATGCTTTTAAAGGAATCTTACTGTAAAACATATGGCTGCCTTCCTTAAATCAAGCTATTTGTGGCTACATGATTACAGTCTAGACGTGCTTCTGCTTTTTAACATGAATCTGGAGTCACATCTGAATCTACAGATAACGTACGCAGACGTTTTTCGTAGTAAAAACTTGTCAGTCAGAGGAGGGAAAAACACATTGGCTGTAAATAGAAATAAGAAGAGGATGTTTGCCAGTGTAATGATTGGTTTGGATCATTTAAAACGATTGAAGGATTAGAGGAATAGTTTAGGATGAACGCTTATTCACTTTCTCTCATGTCTATAAAGCACAACCAGCAGTCGGTTAGCTTAGCTTAGTTTAAAGACCAGCTTCTCTTAAGCTCGCTAATTAAAAAGTTCAATCTCTACAAAAAATCGAACTTTCTTCGGAACCAGTTGAGACTCCAGGAAGTCCCTGAGCCCAGCCAAGAAATAGTCCAGCACATAACCCCCTCCGAAGCCACACCGTATTGCTTTTACACTTATTTTTTTAATGTATTAAACATACGAGGTATAACATGCTACTTAGTGAGCTTCACAGGATTCAGGCAAACTATTTAAAAAGATGAAAATCATGAAAACGGCTATTTTGAAATGTGGATTTCCCTCATGTGACAAAAGTATATTCCCAGTGTAAAATAGCCAAGCGTCTGGCAGGAGAGGCTTTATTTCTGACATCACGGCTGCAGGATCAGCTCCAAGTAAAGGATGAGGGAGGTGGAGCGAAGGATGTGAAGTATTTCAGGAAGAAAATGAGTTTTCACTTCACAGGAGGGGCAGGAGTCCGCTGCTCGATGATTATCTTACAGTTATGCAAAAGATCACAACACTCAAGTTTAGATCCCGATTTTAAGGCTTTCGCGCCAGATATCACATCTATTAAAAACACATGTTTAACGGCCGGTAATTACATCTAAGGAATAATAAATCTGTCCGTGTATGAAGGGTTGAACACACAGCCCTGAGAGAGCCGGTGAGCAGTAAGTCCACTTAATGCCTTAAAAAGATAAACGAGCAACATATGTTGCTGATACGATCTTCATGTGGATACCGAAATAAATCTGCTTCGGTGGGGATAAGGTTTAATTTGTGTTTTAAATATTCAGCTATTATGACTTATGCTGCAGTTCATCCTTCACATGAGCGTTGACAGAGAGTAATGAATAAATCATCATTAACATCACTGATCCCTTTTAGCCTTGAGAAAAGTTGAAAATGCTAATGCCAATCAGAAGCGCATCTATTATCTGGAAGCCATGAACTCTGTGATCGCATCCTCTTGTACGCCCGACGTAAAAGGGAAAGTCCATCAATCAAAGTGTCCTTTAGGGGAAGCCATGAAAGGCTCGACGTTACACAAACAGTAATTTGACTCGTTCTACCTCTGAAGGGGCCCCCGGTTAGTGTCACGTTGTCCCTCTGCACTGAGGTTCACAACGGGGGTCTATAAGGGTCCGACCAGGATTCTTGCATCAATCTGGAAGTGTCTCCTCGTTCGGAGAAGAGAGGCCTAATGGGAGAAAATGTACCACCTCATCACCACCTCCCAGGGCTGCCATAATGGAGCATCCATGGTCATTAATGGAGCGTACCTCCCACCTCAAGAGTCTCTATTCAGTCTCTGTCATCATTCACGGCCATCACTTCCTCAGAATTTAATGGTTTTGGAGGTCCCTTTTATCCCATTGTCTCTACGCCTCTGTGTCCCTTCCCCATTTAGGAGCCCAAACTAGAGGACGGGCCTGTTAGTCGGGCGTTGGGGCTGACCTCTGCACCCCTTCACTGGAGACTCCTTCAGCTTTGTTTTGGGCTTCTGTCCCCCTTGCCAAGGCAAATCAGACCCCAGGCGGGTCATGGAGAGAGGGAGCCACTGGGGGTCTCATTGTCTTCCCTTTCACATCAGAGACAAGTGGCCTAGAGTGGACATCAGACGCTCCCTATAGCCACACACACTGAAGGGACAATGTCCACACAAAGTGACAGCTCCTATTGGGAGAGGAATGCATGTGAATCGAGAGGGTTCAAAGAAGCACGCCAGTAAACCAATGACATGGGAATATTAGATTGCCAAGCGCTATTTCTCCCTCTTCTATCACCTTCATGCAACAAAGAGGAAGATTACAGTCAAAATGATTTATTGTAATGTAAAGCTCATCATATGGCATACTTAATGCATTAGGAAGGTAGCCTTATGAAGCTGAACGTTACCACCACCCCCCCACCTGCTTATTTCAATAACGCCTCAAGAGAAAAATCAGGAGGGTCCATCAAGACTGACCATCACAGGATGATTCTACGTTTTGTGCTTTAGGGGGCAGGAGAGAACCGGAGGACGGAGGGATTGGCTGGACCTCACAGGCAGGGCCGAGGGGTCAGAGCGAAGCCTGTGGCTGGGGGGTAAGATTAGGAGGCAGCTGAGAGAGGGCACGCGGCCATCCTCCAGTACACATTCCCGCCATGGCCCGAGGCCAGGAGCCGGGGGATTAATACAAACTAAAGAGAAGAGGCTGGTGTTGGCAAGTCACCGGCAATCATTCCCATGCATGTTCTGCTGGTTCCTTTTCTGATGACAATGCATTTGAATGCATGCAAATCAGGGCGCAGGGGATTAATGTAGAGGACTGTGACCAAATTCACGGCTCGCTCATTTAATCACGGCTTCATTCAATTAACCCTCTTGGACACTTGGCAGGCTTTGCGAGATCCATATAAAGTATGGGGCATGTTGCTTTTGTGTGCACTCTAATTTACTGAGTTTCCTCTGTCGGCTCTTGGCAGAGCATATTCTCCCGCCCGATACTGTAGATTCTCTTATCTCTCATTTTCTCATCTATTCTCAAGTGGTAATGCGGCGAGATTAGAGCACCAAAGCCTCCTGTAGATCTATTGACCACCGATTCATCGGCTCAACGCAGGACATATTGCTGTTTTGTTAGCCCTGTGACAAGCGGCTTAAGAGGTCCATCCTGGCCGATACCTGCTGCGAGTTAGAGCTGAACCTGAATAGCGGCCTGTAATATTCTTTCCAGTGTCTGGAAGGGGTGCCTTCAATCTGAATGTAATCACATCTGCAGACCTGGAAACTGGAAATCCATGTTGGAGTGCCAGGTAAGTGGGAATTGGGTCTTTTCAGACTGCTTCCTATTATCTGCTGTTTGCAGCCAAACAAAAACGGAGGCAGGTGATGAAAGAGTGGCTGAGGGGTTTAAAGGCTTAAAAACCCCGAATGAGTGACTCATCCATAAAACTTTGATATAATATAAAATATTCATGATGAAAATATTCAAAAAGATGATGAGGTTTTCATATTTCAAATGAAGTCTCTCATCCCTCTGTTGTCATTAACTAGATGTAAGGTTATTGTAATGTGCATATTGAATAACTATAAATGAATCACACATCAGTAACTGGCATTTCAGTGTTGAAAACCGACTCTTATTATATGTTTGCAGACATCACTTTGACGGCTTGTTACACCCCTATGGCATAATCACAAAAAGTCTATTCATAGAAGATATTCATGGTATACCGTTTAAAAACTAGGTCTTTGAACAACAAATTCTTCCAAATATAACATTTGAATAAATATGAGATCAAGTTATGATCAAAAGATCAGGGAGAATATCGTCATCTACAATAACACATCTTGTATGAATGGAAACAAGAAATATTGAGCTTTTTAAAAACACCAAAACACACTCAAACTCAAAAAGACTGCAATTAGCAATAAGACAATTTCCTAATGTAGTCAAATGTGGGGATGAGAGAAAAATACATAATGCACAACACATCTTAAATATCATATTTGATGTATTAATGTATACTGAGATATAGATTATTCATATTTATGTCTGCCTATACGGATCTATAGTGTATACGTCATATCCTCCAGCTATTTATTATGGATATGTCTTCTTACATGACGCCGATACTATATCGTTTATTCTTATATGCACTGTCTACTGTGACTGAAGCGCATGTTCATACTGTACATATCTAGCATATTCATAATCAATACCAGCTGCAACAGCGATGCATGGTTTTTTCCACCTTGTGTGGTTTTTTGTGGTCACAATAGAATCGCAACCCGTGCAAGAGCAGCTGTACAGATGTGTCGTTGTCATTGTACTCTGCACAATGACAATAAAGTTGCATCTAAAAGACTGGAACAAGCTGATACATAATCATACTGTAGGTGTGATGTATCGCCCCCCCCTCACTCTCTGACGATCAATCAACCAGTGTCTGAGTTCGCCCCCTCACCTCTCTGCCTTTCACCGTTGCCATGTCGACGTCATGGAATGTGTGATGTCACCACCAGAGCATACACACGGCACATGCTCTCACCTGGTTTCCGCAGCAACCAAACCACAGCAGTTTCCTCCCTGCACGTTTCAGTGAAAGGCCTCGTACATACCTAGAAAACCTAGAAAATTAGAAACAGCTACATGTATGCGTGTGTGTGTGTGTGTGTGTGTGTGTGTGTGTGTGTGTGTTCTGTGATGGACAACAATAGCTTTTTCTCTGGTTTTGCCTCTTTTTTTGGGGTCTGAACCCAGTGTGGCCTGTGTGTGTGTGCCTGTTCAAGATTCAACACCTTTCACATTTTTATTACATCAAAGGCTCAGTTTGTGACACTGTTTTGGTTCACATGCAGACTAAAGCCCCAAGAAAAACTAACTTGGCGGTAAAAAAAAAAACTCCCTGTGAGCTTAATCTTTCACTTCCAGCTCCTACAACTCAATCAGAGGGCGTAAAGTCAGTAAATAAGCGTCTCTGTGGCTAACGTTGCACACGAAACGCATCACCAACAGAATTAATTGAAGTTTCCGAGCCTGCTGTAATTATTCGCTACATATATTTTGCACACCAGTACACCACAATGCTTTACTCACACTAAAATCACTTTCTAACAATAACAACGGACTCACAGTCAATTATTGGATACACATCTTGACAATAATTGCACAAAATTTCTGGCAATACTAAGCCTGTTGTGATACTTCACCAGGACCGTAGCCAGAATTTTAGAGAGTCTGACATTATGGGTCCTAAATGTTGCTTTTTGGGAAAGTAAGAAGTGTTATTTTTGTCTAAGTTGGGTAGAAAAGTTACTCAGTTTACAGCTGTACTGTTTTCTAGACACATTTCTTAAAGTGGGTAACGAAATCTGTCAGCCCACACAGAATATAAGATACTGGAACCAAACCCTGGATTACAAAATAAAAGATGCTATTTGCCTTCCCAACAAAATCGAAAGTTCCAGCACATGTACAGGATACATGAAGCTGTTGCATGCAGCTTGTTAGCGTAGCTTAGCTCACGAAACAGTCTAGCACACAATTCCCTTGTGTTGTATTCTTACATCAGTTTCTTATTAATTAGTGAGCTTTAGAGGCTGATATCAGGATTTTATTTTGTGTTTGTGTTACTAATTGTTCGTTTTTCTGATATTCTACAAACGGCGGCTGCAGACAAAGGCTCAACTGTGATCCAGTGGATGGCCCAAAATGCCACAGGTGACTTTTCTGTTAAAGACGATATAGAAGCTTTTATTTTCAGTGTGTGTTTGCACCCCCCCATCAGTCCTGAGCCCGCAGACAGGATAAAAGACCGCACGGACTCCGTGTCCTGCAGTCAAACAAAAGACAACTTCAGCCAGCTCTCTTGTGCACATTGTGTTCGGACTAGAACAGAAGAAGAAATACTGTACGGCGCGTAACCACTTAACAGGCTCAGACTGACAAACAGCTGGTAATGGCAGTTAATCAAGAACCTTTTTTCTTTCTTTGGCGGTTGACAGACCACACGGTTTGACTTCTAATAACACAGACGCGCATTATCCAGACACACTCGCTCACACAAGCACGCACGCGCTCGCTACACACGGCCTGCTCGGCGCAGCGCCAGGCCTTATGTGTAACTGGCATGACTGGTTATCTCCATGGCAACGGGAATGTTGGCCCTGGCAAGTGCCAAGAGAGCAGCTGGTAGGTAGTGGCAGATTAGTCTCCAAACAGATTTACAGCCAGTCAAGTACTGCATGGCCTTTGAACAGAGGAAGAAATGATAAAGAAGCCATTAGGGTGAAAGAAGACAAAGAAGGGATTGTAGGGCGAACCGAAGCGAGTCCACCGAGTCTTCTAGTCGACCTGCAGGATCGCTGGAGGCGTCGGGGGCGAGCGAGGGGCTCGCGGCTCGAAAGCGAGTGATCAAGAAGAAGCGCCTTCCTTCTGAGAAGATAGCACAAGACAGTTCGCTCTGTCTCCTGCTGTGATGGAGTGATGTGAGGTCTGATGCAGGGACGGATGAATTTCAATTGATCGTGAGGTTATTGCTCAATTTGCCATGCTTTTAAGTGGTGGTATGAAGACCACCTGCAGTCACAATCCAGATCTCCACACTATAGATGTTAGATTAATGATTTTTACGATTTAAAAGCACAATATGTTGACGCGAACACAGAAAACATCTGCTGATGAAGGCCGTACGATATGAGCGAAAGCTGCAGAACAGCTGGACGATGGATCTTGCAGTAAGCAGCGTTTCCAAGGTCAAGCATGAACCTTGAACCCTCAGCTTTTGAGCCAAAGTGGACGAGATGTCCTCAAAGAAATGTGTCGCTTCCATGACAACGGGGAAAAGTCCATCTTATATTCAATATCCATTCATCTTAAAGAAGATCATGTGACATAACTGACCGCACCAGCGCAGCTTCTAGATGGACATGCTGGTGAATATGCTTTCTTTGCTGCCTGCATCCTTAAAGTCAACTTGTGCATTTGTTTGTTGGGTTTATGAATATATAATTCAAAACGCAAGCCGGTGTCGTGTGTAATAATGTTATAATGAACTATGCACGCCCTCCTGGTTTAATATACGTTTGCATACTCAATTGTTTTTATGACATCTCAGAAAACGCCAAAAACACATTTCTCACTCTGGCATCAAGGTGATTTAAATACAAAGCAAGTCTGTTTCAGAAGGGTTTGCTATCCATTAAAGTGCTTTATGTCTGCTGCTGTCACGATTTACTGACTTTTATCGCGGCTTCACAAGAAGTAAAGAATATGAGCGGCGGAGATTCGTTTTGAGCGTCGCTGCCTTGAGTGTTAATGAAAATCCTTACAGGTGCTGATGAGGAGGACGGCAGCAGATGTTTTAGGTTTCTATAAGCTACAACTAACACCTAAAGATTACTTTACGTTTACTGTCACCAGGCAGCGGAGAACACCTCAGTAATGCAAATTACTCTAAATCCACCCTCTTCCTTTTATTGTTCAAAATAAACAGGCATGAAAAGCAGCAGCAGCCATTGAACATTCATTGAATTATCATTTGGGAATTGTTCCTACGATAGATAGTAAAGATTCTCATGCCGCCAGCGCTGCAGAGCCATCCATTAGCAGTCGGGGAGGGACTGATGATTACACTGATTCAGTTTGACTCGCTGCTGTATTCCCAATCCAGTCTGACTCAGGAATATCTGTCCTCGCTAACAAGCATCCCCCTTTTTTTTGTTGTTGTTGCAGAGCTCATCGTGTTAACACTTAGCTGCACGCTCCAGCAGCCCTGAGCAGATAAAGGAGCACAACCAACAATGAAGTCGGTGATTACAACACAGTGTAGGTCTGTGTTTTTAATGTCGTGTCGGTGGGCAAAAGGCTGGCAGGAGGTCAGAAAACACCTTGCTGCAGGCTACACACTTGACATCTCAATGCACTTGACGTCGCCTCCATTATTTTTTGGTGTCAACATGACATCAGCGGTGAGCTTGTGTCAGAGCGAGCAGGATCCGAGCCCCCGATGAACAATTAGGAACAAGTCCAGGCATGTCGGCGCGAGCGCCCCCACTGCCATCCCATCAGTGGGTGAGCGTGTAGTGCTGCATGAATCCACAGACTGTTGGGAGTTTGCACTCTTTCTGTGGACCAGCAGCTGCCTCGTGCAGCTGTCCAGGGAAGCAGCTTGTGAAAGATCCAACAGAACTGGTCAAAACAACACACCACGAAATCACAGCAGGTGAAAAAAAAAAAGGTCAACACAAAAAAAGGGTTTGCTGCACCGATTCAACCAAGGGTCCAGTCAGGGGAGGCATGCCGGGCTTCCAAAGGACAGTTTCATATTAGGGGTCGGGGTGCCTTTGCAAGGAAAACCAAATGATGATGATGAGGCTCAAAACAACCGCGGAGTTGGGTGCAGCTGGGGCTCAGAGGTAGAGTGAGTCGTCCTCCAATCGGACGATCGGCGGTTCGAATCCCGGCTCATCTAGTCTACATGCCAAGAGACAGAAAACAAGCACAACGTGACATAGGACGACCACAAAGAGACAGAAAACAACCACAAAGAATCTAAATCTGCCACAAAGAGACAGAAAACAACCACAAAGAATCTAAATCCACCACAAAGAGACGGAAAATGACCACAAAGAATCTAAATCCACCACAAAGAGACGGAAAATGACCACAAAGATTCTAAATCCACCACAAAGACAGAAAACAACCACAAAGATTCTAAATCCACCACAAAGAGACAGAAAACAACCACAAAGAATCTAAATCCACCACAAAGAGATGGAAATGACCACAAAGATTCTAAATCCACCACAAAGACAGAAAACAACCACAAAGATTCTAAATCCACCACAAAGACAGAAATCCACCACAAAGAGACAGAAAACAACCAGAAAGATTCTAAATCCACCACAAAGAGACAGAAAACAACCACAAAGATTCTAAATCCTGCTCAAAGAGACAGAAAACAACCACAAAGATTCTAAATCCACCACAAAGAGACAGAAAACAACCAGAAAGATTCTAAATCCACCACAAAGAGACAGAAAACAACCACAAAGATTCTAAATCCTGCTCAAAGAGATAGAAAACAACCACAAATATTCTAAAACAACCACAAAGACAGAAAACAACCACAAAGATTCTAAATCCACCACAAAGAGACAGAAAACAACCACAAAGATTCTAAATCCACCACAAAGAGACAGAAATCAACCACAAAGATTCTAAATCCACCACAAAGAGACAGAAAACAACCACAAAGATTCTAAATCCACCACAAAGAGACAGAAAACAACCAGAAAGATTCTAAAACAACCACAAAGAGACAGAAAACAACCACAAAGATTCTAAATCCTGCTCAAAGAGACAGAAAACAACCACAAAGATTCTAAATCCACCACAAAGAGACAGAAAACAACCACAAAGATTCTAAATCCACCACAAAGAGACAGAAAACAACCACAAAGATTCTAAATCCACCACAAAGAGACAGAAAACAACCACAAAGAGTCTAAATCCACAACAAAGAGACAGAAAACAACCACAAAGAGTCTAAATCCACAACAAAGAGACAGAAAACAACCACAAAGAGTCATACAATCCCAAATGAGACAGAAGACAACTACATCACAAATAGATGCAAGCAAAGACAAAGCCACATTAAAAGACTACGAGACACAAAATGATGCAAAATGGCTAGAAATGCTGCAGTTTTGTGTCTCTTTCAGTCTTGAGGTTTAGCACCTATATGTATGTAGCAGGGCTGGTGTCTGCACCCAGGGGTCCAGTGTCTCATTCATTTCATAAGCCTCAGCCTGAACACTCCATTGTACAGTAGGCTACTCATCGAGTATCAATCAGAACTTTACAATAAAACTTTTACAACATGGAAAAACAGGCAAAAGGAGCCAGTGTCCCTTAAAACCTTCGCCTATGTAACTCGGTAACTTGTTAGTTGGCTCGGTGCCTCAAAACCTAATGAAAGAGCTCACAGAGAAGTTCAGTCTTAATGTTAAAAAGTGCAAAATCCACACATTGGGGGCCTTGTCCTAAACCTCCAGAAGAGCCGGGACAATGGCGTTTGATTTTAAATGCATGGAGAGAATATAAGTCAGAGATAAGTGAGGTACAGTTTGTACAGTTTCCAAACTGGGCTGCATATGAGGAGGGCTGGCACTCTGTCAAATATCTAGTAAAAAAGGAAAGAGCATAGGTTGGCACTCGGAGTTCACGGAGGCAGAAGTAGATGGTGTACATCATCTACTTATAGATGTATCACTGAGCGCCTCGCAGCAACTTAATGTAATCATCTGGAAAAGATGCTTTGAATGACCTATTATATACAATCCTAACAATCTTAAATGCCAAAATAATATACAATCTTCAGATCTTCAGTTAGCTAAAAAAATAAATAAAAATAAGGATACTATTGACTTGATAATTTGAGTACATCTCAAACTATACTTTTACACTTTCACTTGAGTAAAGAAGTTGAATCAGTACTTTCACCATCGTCTTTGTGAACACACAAGTATCTGTGCTTCTACTTGAGCATATAATGTACTTTTGGGCAGAACGTCCATACAGTGAAATCATACATCCATATGAATCAGTGTGTGGTTTAGTTCTAAAGTGGAAGAAGAGTGAATAAAGTCCAGGCACTGTGGTTTCTGCTGCAGTGGTTAATGGACAAACAATGGACTGCATTCTCCTCCTCTCCTCCATTCCTCGTCTTTTTATAGATGCCTTTCTTTCTTTTTAATGTCTCCTTGCCTTTTTTTCTTTGACATGGGTTTAAACCGAGCCATATCATTAGGGAGTCAAGAGCATCTCTGTTGTGCCTGTGAGGTTTCCCTTCTTGGTTATATAATGATCTTCCCGTAGGCCTCTTCTGGTGTTGGCGGCGCTCCCTGCCTGCTAACCCGGCCCAGCTTTGGCCCGGCTCCAGTCCAAACAGAACCCACTTTGTCCTCGACTCTGTTTTTGGCACCAGCTGTTCATGCACGACTCCAGCAGCTGACTCTTTTGTTTTACTTACAGTCGGCTTTTTCTTCTTACATCACCTTCTTTCTTTTTTTTCTTTTTTTTTTCTCTCCCCTCGGTTTGATCTGTTTTTCAGGCCTCGCTGTTCCCTCGCTTTCTGTTTCTCTCTTTTTGTCTCACTTCTATTGACATTTTTTCCAGCTCTCGACTCTCCCCCCCCACACACACACTGTCTGCAGAAGAGGCTGTTAGCGCTGTGATGTATGAGGGCAGCTGACGCCCACCTGCTTCCCAGCAGTCAGTCTGGAGGGTGTTTCTAAGCTCCACCATCGGCTATTGGCTATTCACTGGGCTCACGAGGATGAATCAATACCAACTGCCACACCTGTCGCAGCTCCTGGTAAACACTGGCGTACCGCCGCTATAACATTTGTGAAAATGACTAATGACGATATAATTTTATTCCCTCTACCACTGCCAACAATGTGTCATGATCGGTTATTCTTTTATAACTTCATGATAGCCCACTAAAGCTGGATTAAGTTGTATTTTATGGGGGAAGAACGTCGGTGTCATTAGCTGTGATTTACAGCCCCAGTAAGTGCTTTGAAACAGTAAAATTCATAAAGGGGGGAAATTGGCTTAATAATTGAGAGCCACTGAGAGGCGATTCTCCAATAATCTCTCCCCTGCCGTCGGCACAATGTTCCTCTTTGCTATCGCAGCTTTACACAGGTGAGGCTGGTGACCTTCTCCTCCATGGGAATGAATCACCGGCCCTGACACGCCGACTAGCTCCTAATTACGTCCCTGATTAAATTGTTTTATTGTTTGTAATGGTTTTCTGCGTCACAAATACAGCCAATAAAAAAGGGGAAGCGTATAAAATAACACCGTAAAATGAGAGTCGGCTCTCATTCACACTTTTCTTTTTAAATCACAGACGGAAGAAGAAGATGCAGCTCAAAGAAACAGGACAATCAACAATCAACACTGAGGTCGGAGGTCACCGCCACCATGGCTTGATCATCGCCTCGTGTCCCAGTATCAGTTACTCGTGGTTTAATTGTGCAGAAGGGTCGATTGGATGTCCAGGCTAATTGTACGTCGGGCTGAATGCCCGTGACAGGTTTAATCACCCGGTGATGTATAAAGTTTGGATTTTATGTGGTGCATCTGTCAGATCAGGATGACTTCCTTCTATCACAGCTCAATATGTCCAATTGATTTACGCTGTAGGCATGTTGTAAATCTGGAATGATATGTGCTTCATGCATGTTTTATGCAGACAATGCTGTGGTCTGTTATTTAGAAATGGCTTTGGTTTAAATATCCCACAACTGAGTGGCTCTTTAATGCAAATAGAAACTGATAGAAATCTGATTTCTTATATGCTGACAGGTGTCCGTAAACGTTGCCACCACCTGATAAAATGTTGAACTATTCCTTTTAAAAAAATGTCAAAAATCAAGCTTACT
This sequence comes from Eutrigla gurnardus, assembly GCF_963514095.1. Classification (NCBI taxonomy): domain Eukaryota; kingdom Metazoa; phylum Chordata; class Actinopteri; order Perciformes; family Triglidae; genus Eutrigla; species Eutrigla gurnardus. The sequence continues at coordinate 6,274,920 of NC_139929.1, read as the reverse complement.
AGCACTAGAAAAGTACTTTATGAGGTAAGATCATTTTAAGGAAACCGGGCTGGTGACGAAGAATCAAATGTGCAGAAAAGTCAGAGAGATTAGGGTGAAAAGGAAACCAGCATGCATCACTAATGGCCACCTCTGCCTGTTGGAACGAGACGCGCCCGCCTCCCCTCGTCTCACTCAGCAGCACTACTTAGAGCATGATGAGGAAATGGCCTCTTCCTGATGGACAGTACCTTGACAGGATGAAGGAACGTGTATAAACGTATGTGTGTGTGTGTTTGACAGAAGTCCACACTCAGCTTGCCTGTGGGGAGAATCTGCTGTGTAATTACAGGGAATGAGTGAGAGATAGAAACGAAATAGAAAGTGTGTGTGTGTGAAGCTGAGAGGAATGTGCTGATTAATGTGCGATCGAAGGCAGCGTCCCTAAGCAGCCCGCCTCATTACCGCTCGGCCTGACCCAAGCGCCGCCTTCATTAGGGCCTTAAAGCAGCCCGTTAAAACACTGGCCGTGTGTGGCATCCTCATTAAAGCTACAGATGATAACCAAACAAAGGCCAGATTCCTTTTTTTGTCAGTTCAAAAACCGCTGCGCTCCAGCCAAAAACATAAGAAAGAAAAAAAAGACTGCTTTGTGTTGGGTTCGGTGTTGTTGTTATGTTGTTCACAACACTTATTTTTACATTTTCTAACTGTGGAGGACAAAGTCGTGGTTTGAAATTCAACCAGAATGTCAAATAAATGTAGAAAAAAGAATCTGAGTTCTAGTGGAGTGGTTCCAAACTGATCTTTTACACCTAAAAAGGAGGACGAATCAATATTTCTGTATGAACAAAATAATCAAATGGCCGTACGTGAATATGAAAGGGGTTGTTTTGGGTCCCAGCAGGCAGCTGTTTCCCGCCCAAATGCTCTAAAAGAAACAGCAGACAGATTGCTGTACTGGTCACATCACATGCCTGTTTTATAATGAGGTATCCTGAAGTTGTTGTGGTTTGCAGATTACACGAGTGATCGCCGACACATTAAGACACTCATCCCCGTCTGTCTGCTCTCAGATCTAGGTCAAAACACACGCCAGATACGGGAAAGAAGTATAGTTTTACTTTTATTCACCCAGTTCTGAGTCGTCATCTCTGAAATTTCAATTCCCACGCCAATAAACGGCAAGTTTATGGGAATTGATTCACATTTCTCAAAGTGCTGTGTTTAAGAGAACGATTGCTATTTTATATCCTCATTAAACTTAAAAAAAAAAGAAAGAAGAAGAAATGACTTGATTATCGGCGTCTCAGCATTGTCAGCGATGATTTAACGCCAGGCATCGCAGCACCTACGTGCTCTGCTTAGTCATGACTTCGACAACCATTCCAGACACTGGATTTTTTTTAATTCAATGAAAGTGATTGAAGATTAGGGTTTTAAGTGTCATTCTGGCTGAAGATGATGATAATTAATCTGCCGGATTTTCCTGCCGAGGTCCATCCGTACGTCATAAACGGACGGATTTATAAACGGTGGAGAAAATTACAACAAAAACTGCAGGTCAGGGCGTTTCAATGCAAGTGGGAATGCTTCTGCTGCGGTTTTAAATTAAAAGAGGTCAGGTCAAGAGGAAGTCATTTAGCTGCTTTTGCTTTGAGGAAAGGGCCACTCTTCAGTTTTAAACCATTCAGATCTTTATAAAAATGCTGTATTTGGATGATGAATCAGCCAAATTTCACACGGACCGTCAGGTAATCGTCATTCGAATCCCTAAAAAGAAACGTTTAAAAAAACCTGTGACTGTGCCGCCCTTTGCGCCGCTGCCGCCAGGTCACATCGACCGCTTGATCAATCGTGCTGCGGCTGCTGTCTGGAGGATATATCGCCGTGGCAACAGAGTCGGCCATGCTGGACAGTAGAAGGGAAAGACTGACTCATCACGCTCAATAAAACAAAGAGCAAACAACAAGTGCGTCAGGGACGGATGTGCCGCTGCTATAAATGTCAAAAGCATCATTTCCCAGGGAGCGAGGCGGTCGGATCACAGCAGAGCTCTCCGGGCGGGATGTTATGATAGAGAATATGTTACAGCCGGCTGACCTCATGACCATGTTCCATACCTGAAAAGAAAGTCGTTTATAGTCGCTGGTAGATGGCAGATGTTTTACTAATCACAAGCTTGTTTTTAATCATCATAACACGTATTTTATTTTCATTCTCAAGGATTTATATATATTCATATATAAGGTTTAGTAAGCAAACGGACAGCGAGAATGGCTTCTTGACCCCCCGGGAAAAATCTGGATCCACAAGGTCCATTTAGTGGCTGTTGTTGAAGCTTTCAACCATCTTTCTCTTATCATGAAAATTAAGATTCAAAATGTCTACTTTTTTCAACACCGTACACAAAAAACTTTCCATACTCATGTAATAATACTTAAAGTAGTGAGAGTATAGATGTTACTCTTTACTTCCATCCCTGATATAATTGATGCATAACACGACTGAATCAAACTGTCTGCGATCGGGTTGCATTGTGGGTAATGTCGGGTTTTTGACGAGGAGGAAGAATAAGAAAAAAAGATGAATCTCTAGTTTCAAGTCTTCTCCAATACATCATGATGTTCATTCAGAAAATGATGGTCCCATTTAGAGTCAGAAAGATGATAAAGCAGGGTGTGTTTTAGGGCAGATATTAGTTTATCAAAATGAAACTGGTTGCAAAAAAACTCCAAGATGGCGACGGTCAAAAACCAAGATGGCGACAGTTGAAATGTCAAACTTCAGGCTTCAAAACTGTTGTCCACAAACCAACAGATTACGTCACGATGTCTGTTTCTGGTAATTCAGGGCTTCTTACCCATTAACATAGAGAGCAACTTCTGCCAAAACTGTGTCACTTCACCGCAGCGTCCCACGGCCCTGAACTCACCGTAGGTTTCTTTATCACGTTTGAAAACTAGGCGTATTAAAATTCACTCGTTCTCCAGAACAGTGAAAGTATCAGTGTGTGGGCGGTTGCTGTGGGTGTGAAAATAAAAAAAAACCCTTGTTTGTTTTGAAGAATCAAATGCTATTACGGTATAAGTAAAAAAAAATAGGAAACATAAATAATGCCTATTTCAAGGGAGTTATTAATCCAAAAAGTGTCACACGAGTGCTTCTAACAGGAGAAAAGTGTGAAAGGACGTCACTGAAGTAGCTTTTAAAACTCCATTTGATTTTAAGACTCTAACTCAGTGACTTTATTACTTGTAGGGTTATTGTTATTTGACTTTTATTGCTTTTAAAGTGCCCATTTCTCCCTCTTTTTACACTCTGACATACTCAACTGCTTAAAAGAAAGGACAACGTGATTTCTTTCCCTTCATTTGATGCGAAGTCTCCCACCTTGTTGCTCATTACCGCAGATGTTTTTTCCGAATAACACTGTGTTCCTGATAAAAAAAATGATTTCACACACGTTTCTCTTTTGGTTTCGGTAGACAGAGGGAGCTGCTCTCCTGTACTTACCGACTCTAAACCTCCGAGTGTGACGTTTGACTGGCGTTTCATTAAAACGAGGGTCAGCGTGCGTGTCCCAGTCACACAGTTTCCCACCCGTCACAGTGACGCAGCTCTGTCGGGGGAAGTTTAAACACAGATCAATTTCACTCTGTATTGTTTTTTTTACGATGATGGCTCATTTTGAAGCCCCGGCTCTTACGCTGACCTTCCTCCTGTTCCATTTTTAATGAGAGGAGATTGGAAGTGGGACCCCGGCTCTGTTTCTACAAGTAGTAATATTGCCTTTATTTGATTTGAGCAGGGTTCAAATGAATGCTCTCTACTCCAAAATGGCCATCTGCTCTAACCTTGTTCCATCGACCATAAACAGGCCGGCTCCATCAGTGAAAGAAAGAAAGAAAAAAAAAAAAAAAGGTCTTGGCCAAATATTTGCTGCTCTTCGACCCCATTTGGTTTAGTGTGTTCTCTGTTTGCATTTCAATGACCCACGGTCAGTGTCAGAACGATGGCACGTGTGTCCCTGACGAGCTGTCCCCCTGATAAGACGCCAGCAGAGGAGAAAGGGACCGAGGCCTTGTGGGATAAGAGCAGGGTGAAGGATGGAGCAAACGCAGGACCGGCTGCTGGTTCACACACACAAACACACAAACACACACTCCAGCTCTGGTATCAATCTCCTCACCCACATCACACACAAACTCCCCGAAGCCGTTTCCTGCCTCGTGTAACGTCGCCACCGAAGTGTCCAGGAAACCGGGGATCGTCATTCATCGCGTTATAATCTGAACGCCACTCGTCGATTAAGCATCGCCTCCTCCATCGTGCCTTTAATCCCCAAGCCGTCTAATTACTGCTCATGCAAAACACAGATCAGAGCTCACCAAATGTTTTTTTTTTGGGGGGGTTTATTCAAGAGCGAGAAAGAAAGAGAGTGTGAGAGATTATGGGAATGCAGGAGTGCGTCTCCGCATGCACGGGGTGTGTAAGGATGTAGCACTCTTTTTTTGGTGTGAAATGCAGCAGATTGTGGAATTAGCTGAGGAGGACGGGATTGCGCGGATTAGGTGGAGAGATTTAACCAAACGCGGACTCCCTATGTGTAATTCATTTTGGCGTCCTTGAAATTGCTACTGTGAGAAATTCGGCAGCTGCAACAGCAGCACTGAGAGTCCTCAAATAGGCAGAATCCAGCCCCCCTACAACCACCCACAACACCCACGCCGCCACCGCCGCCGCCGCGTTTCTCTGAAGCACGATTGCATGAAAGCCGTTGGGGGGGGGGGGGGGAGTGAACACAGTGGTTTTGGAATTTTGTGAATTTTGCAGCTCCCAAAAATATTTGAGCGTTTGTGGGGAATAGATGACATATCTCAGTGTGATGTCTCTGCATGTGGACCACTAATCCTAGAGAGTGTGTTTAAGGGCCTCTCCTCCCAAATCACTAAAAACATGCAATCCCACTTAGATTTAGCTTCACAGACAGTTTTCCCCAGTTTCTTTTTTGGTGCTCCCAACTTTAAAAATAACAACTGAGGAGCGGCCGGAACCTCCCTGGTTCACCTGCGGCCCTTTGCTGCACATCAATCCCACCTCGCCCCCCCCCTCGTTTCCTGTTATCTCTCCAACAAAGGTAGTAGTTTTTCTTTCCAGAAACAATATCTTGGTAAACCTCAATCATCAAAAGTTTGGATCCGTTTTTCGACCAAAGGGCCTTTAGATTATAAAGTAAACACTGTAGAAGAGCTGTTGTGAGCTGTTGTGATCATCCAGGTTGTGGAGCATCACCATCAACATCAAATTTACTTTCATCCTATTTGGGTTAGAGCAGGGCTGGGCGATGATTCAATATGATGATTTTTTATCATCTTTCGTCAGAATTGTATGATGAAAGCTAACTTCACTTAGTGGCCAAACTGTGTAATTACAAGTCCCAGGTCTGTGATGTGATGCCACTGAGCCCAAAAAGACTTTTCTCCATAGACTTACATTGGGACAAGGAAGTCTATAAATAGACCTAAATCTATTCAATTCTATGAGTTTATATAATATAAACATTATATACTGGAATTTCTTTGCATACTTGTCTCAGTTTTGACCAATTTGTTGGCGCATTAAGATGATTTGCACTTGAATTGCATGCACTGTTTATTTTAAGTTCTATATAAAGTTGCTAAGGCACGATTTATTATTGAAATAATACATTTGGTTGATACCCAAAGCCCAGGTATAAATATCGGGACTTCAGCGTGCAGAGACTCATATCAGAGAGCCAGAAGCGGCGCCTGAATTATAGAAGACGATATCAAACATAAAGGTTAAGGCAGAACAGCATCAGGGAGTCAGGTGTTCATAAAACTATTACATGCACCTATAAAACATCATTGCACTGCAGTTGTGAGATAAACACTCATATTCCCCCGCCAAGGCCACTTAGTGAAAAAAATAACAGCATGAAGGAGCGCCGCCGCCTCAAGTCACATCTTTAAAAGCACATATATGGATGATGAAGTGCAGCGTTTCATCAAGCGCGGCTCATTGTCAACACGGCCTCTGTGAATGGTGGAACATAACGTTCCCAGCTGCCGCCATCCATTCAATAAAACATTAAGCCGAGGAACAAAGTGTCTCAGCCGGTGTGATGTGTAAATTCAGAGCCACCAGTCATGTGACCCTCCGTGGCTCCGCAGGGCGGTCGAGCTCAGAGAGGTCTACTCCAAGTTTACCTAGCCCATTACAGCATACAGTGTACAGTAAGAGGATTATATCAGCAATCCCCTGATGTCACTGTAAAGCCACAGAGGCCTGAGCTCAGGGTGAAACCCCCCCCTCCGACCGCTCCTCACCCCCCCCTCCTGTCGGTCTCAACGGTGCCGCCACATCACGATCTGGCAACCGGCTCACAGGTTCAAACCGTTCCCCCCCTCGGGCGTGCGATGACAGAAGCTTCTGCACATGCTCAGATCGCTCGCCTCATTCTTTTTGCCGTTTGAGTGACAGGAAACAAACGGCCATATGTTGAGAGCAAAGGTGCCATTTGTTCCTTTGACCCGGAAATGCTCCTGTTTGGGCTCATGAGGATTTACAGTGGAAATGGCCGTTTTGTCATGTCCATCAAGCAAGGGGGCCCAAAAGCTGGAGCTGGTTCCCCAAACCAAAGTTTAGCTGCTCTGATCGTTTTCCTCATGCTGGCAAAATCAGCTTCATTTCAGCCTCTTTACGGCTGGTTTTCCTAACCTGTGAGTCAGAGTTCCCCCCCCGAGGGTTGCAAGATAAACCCAAGGGACCATGAGATGATAACAGGGGGAAAAAAAAATAAGAGCTAATGGAAAACGCTGCGCTGTTAGCTCACAGCCAGACATCAAAGAGACGAGAAAGATGCACACTCACAACTCAAATGCAATCATATCCTGGGTTCAATCATTAATAAAACATACAGCATCTTTAACCCAAACCAACAACACACTTTGCTTTTTGCTCACAGATTTTCTAAGAAAACCCATTCTCTCACATGGTTGATATGACTACAAGCTGTTTTTATTATTATTTATGCATCACAGAAAGGATATACACATCTTTCTTTACTCCTTAACAAGGTAATCATAAATCAGAAGGTCCCCCTGCATAAATAATGGATAAATACATTACTATAACGAGCTAGGCAGCCTTTCAATGCACTCAATATTCACAATTATCCCGATAATGGAAATTCACTCTTGTGTGTGTTTAAACCTCGAGGGCCACCGTAGTTTTGCTGCACCTGGTCGTTATCCAGCTCATCATTCATCAACTGGTAGAAACAAAAGGCGACGCCAAATCCAAGTAACCGCTCTGTGGCCGTCAACGTCAAAGACAACAAAGGTCACGAAGTCCCTCTAGCGCTGCTCTCAGACCGGCCGTATACTTGAGCGTAGACGGCCCCTCAAGACTGACGTGTGCCAGGTGACGGAGGTTTTTACGAACTCAGCATTTTGGTTGAGGTTAAGTGGAGGCTGTTCATTGTGCTTCGGGATTAAGTCCCTCCATTAGTTAATCACCCTCACACTAAACCTCCTAAACCTGAACCAGAGAGAAACATCTCACAAAATCAATCGGCGGTTTCACAATGCTGCTGCTGGAGGGAATCGCACCGCCGGGGCGCCGTGTTATTCAAATTGGTCGTCTCTGCCGCGGCATCTGTTGAGTTTTATCTCCTCCGTCTTGTGTCCACATGGCATACATTTTAAGCAAATTGATAAACACATCCTCCCCCGCCCGCATGATTACTTTACTATCATTTAAAAGCTTCTTTTTTTTTTGTTGCTTTGATGTCTGACCGCCGTAACACTCAGCAGACAGTCAATGTCCAAACCTGCAGGGTACACGGTCGCATGGATCTGGATAAGAGTCTCTGTTCTAGATAACAATCCTTTATGACTCAACTCTGGCTTGACCTAATGTGAAATTGGGGATCAAAGCGGTGGGTCACTTTGACCACATCTGATGGAATTAAGGGGACAATTCGTTAAAAAACAAACAAACATCACGGCGGCATGAGCTCATCGTGTTGGTCAATGATCGATGGACTTTCCCCTGATATCGTGGCGCAATGTGAAGCTTCACTTGAGCACAACAGCCTGAGCTTTCGCAGAAAAATGATGATGACGAAGCAGAATTTCAGAAAAAATATATATTTATATGACAACATAAAAAAAAGTGCCAATTAGCTGCAGCATTTCCTGACAGTTCAATAACCCCTGAGCTCTGCTTTGTTCCTGCCGCGCTTTTCCAAGGTGAGAGAAAGAGAAAAAACAAAACAGAGAAGGCTATGGGAGAGTGTCTACCGTCTTCTGTGGAGCCATTCATAGTTTCTCTCCAGCACTGGAAACGCTGGCGAGGAATTCGGGGAATGCGACTTCTCGGCGGAGATCAAAAAGATTGAACATTAACCGTGCTGAACCCTTCAGCCCTCCAGTGCTGCTCCCAGGGACTGCCTCTCAAGTTCAAGGGTCCCGCAGGAGCCCTGCTGAATGCTCAGTGTCAGTAACAGGTACGTCACATGGAGCGGTTACACGTGAAGCCGCGGGGTCGCCCCCTTCTTCTGGCCCCGAACACACACACACACATATACTGGGAAAAGCCATAAGGTGCTCGAACCTGCCACCTGCCGCTGCCACTACGAGGCGGAGTTGGGTCTGACTGACTCATAAACATGCAGCGAGGAGCACATGGGGCGTTACTTCTGTGAAAAGTTACAAGCCCAAAATGTTTTTCCTTTGAAAGTACTACATGACACCCACACACACAATCGTTTGGAATTCCTGGGCGGCTGTTTTTCCCACTGATCTAAACTTTTGCAATAACCGAACTATGTTTTGCAACGAGCCGCCGGGTCTTAACCTGAGGTGACAACTGTTCTCCAGGAGAGCTCTCAACACCTGCCGTGTGTGAGGCCTCCGGGGAGGGTTTTGTCTTCGTCGGACACTTTGAATGAGCCCGACTGGGTGCCCCTCGTATCTAAGAGCTGTCAGAGCGGGCCGCAAATGAGAGGGCCTGAAGATAAATCATCCAGATTAGGGACCATAAATAAGTGATCTTTGTACTGAGATGCCCCTGGTTCTTTCAGTCGGCCTGCTGACGACTGTTAAAGGCAGCCTGATTAGTTAACGAGCAAATTGGACATTTGATTCGGTTAAATTCAATTCTCTTCCTCGCAGGCCACATAAGGAGAAAACGACAAGAAAGGGAAAAGTCAGCTGCAGTTGATTGATCAAAGAAGAAGAAGAAAAAAAAAAGGTACACACACAACCAGCATGGACGCACATAATACAGCTGAGGAAGGATTAGTGTCAAACGCTACAACTATTGTACATGCAGTATGCCTTTGCAGAGGCCCTGGCAGCTTTCCCAGGTAGTAGGCAGCTACTACTGAACAGGGCTTTTGGGTGAGTGCCATGTTTTGACAGTGAGGGATGGGGTCGACTACGCAGCAGCTGTGGGTCTCTGTCACAGGGCAGGAATGGGAGGTAAGAGGGTTCACTGGGTGACACTGTGGTTGAGGCGCCCTCTCTTGTAAGAGGCTCAACCCGCTTCCTGCTGGGGGCCGGGACAGATTTATGATCCGGCAAATTAAATGCTAAAGCAGGATGTTCTGAGGAGCCGGAAACTTGGGTGTGGATGTATCTGCATGTGTCTTCTCTGCTTTTTTTTTTGACCAGTTTAGGCATTTTTTTGTTGGAAAATTGCCAAAAACCTCACTACATATAGAGTGTTTTGTGCGCTGTCGCCCCCTGTGGTGGCGAGAAGTTATGGCATGTATACGTCCAAGTGGCTTTCCTGGATGGTATTTCATTGTGACACCACCAGCATCATAAACAAGGCGCCCAACAACACGCCAATACTTCCCACCCTACGAGAACATTCATTGGTATCTTTTTGTGATTTCTAACCTTTTTTTTTTACGTTTTTCTTGCTTCAGACATATTTTTAATGTATTTTTTTAAACCTCTGTGTCATTGCTGGTCATTTACATTACCTATTGCAAAAAGGCGGCAATTCAGCAGCTACCAATGCATAGTTATTATCCACTACTTGGTGCTAATTTCAGTATGTTAAACTACAAAAATGGCTGCCGCACTGGGTTGATTTTGACTTTATTGGCTTTAAAGATGGCAATAAGCTTCTACCCAAAGCAATGGGAAATTGTAGACAGACATAGACAGCAAATCCAAGGCTTGGTGTCATAATCACTAATCATAATGTAGATGCGAAACTACAGGATCAGTAGAAGTAAAACATAGTGTGTTTTGAACTGTTCAGCAATTATAACTGGTGTAGTCTCGCGAGAGTTAACCAGAAAGAGACTACCGGTAAACTCAACCCAGTTACAGTAGAGTACAGTACGCACACATTATGGCAAAGGACCACGTAGCGCGCAAGCGCGACTTCGTTGCCCGGCAACATAATGACGTTCAGCAGCGTGTTGTTGTACTCACCGGTCCTCCGCTTTCCGCTCCAAGGTCCATCTTCGCTCCTCGTTCATCCTCGAACACAACTAGTCCCGCTCGGCCTCTCCGGTCCAGTAAAGCCACTTCATTCGGGGATTAAACAGCAAAAGTTCAGAAATCTTTCAGAGAAAGCGGAAGTCGCGACGAGCATGTTAGCCGGGCTCAGCGTGCCCTTGTTTACGTCAGGAACTCATAACTGTTTCACATAACTTGCTGGCAATATAAGGCTTTTCAAACTATGCTAGCTAATTAAAACCATAACCTTTGTTTGATTCTTAATTTGGTTGCGCTTGAAGTGAAGCTCGTGAACTCATAACGTTCATAACGTGTCATTTCCGGAGCGCAGTGTCGCCCTCCCTGGTACTCGGCCCCCTAGCGGCCGCGAATACAACTGCAACTCCTTCGCTCTTTCTTCTGTTTCTCACATATCAGGACATTTTCATGCGGCTTTTGTCTTTACTGTAACAATAGTACAATAGTGACAGTGAAAGCAAAATGAACAAATAAAAAAATATATATTTTCTAAAGATTTTGGTACACTAACCAGAGTTAATGTTATTTCCTACTTCCACCCCAGCTTGGTTCAACATTTTAGTTTCAATTTCATATTTTATTATCTGAAAAGATGAGAAAAAAGCAGTAAAATAGATATTTTTTAATTCATTTTTCGGAGGGGACACTGATTTATTATAGCATACAGTATATTGGATAGATACAATCAGTCAGTCCCTGCTGCTTCACACTGCACATTCAGTTGGTTTCTGATCAAAAGCTCCCGACAACACCTTCAGTGGCCCATGGGGGACAGCAGTCACACTCTCACATGAATATCTGACAAGCCATCAAAGACATGTGAATGGGAAAATGCAAAAGAGGCTACTTATAATTATCAGGGGCGCTTTTTGCCCCCTCATTTTACAGGCTTTTTATGAACCTTCAAGGGCACCTTTGCCCCAGGCCCTTGTTAATTACTGCCTCTGGTTAGCGTGTGTGTGTGTGTGTATGTAAATGTTTTTTGTCTGATTTTTTTCACTTATCATGCAGTCTAGTTATCAGATAACCGTCTAAAAGCCCCTGCAATCTCTCCGACAGACGATGGTCTCAGAGCGCGGTGCGATACATTGTGCTGATATGTACAGGATTCCACTCGGCTGTGTACTTTGAACCGTCTATGTGACTCTGAGAAGAGCAGGGGCCCGTTTTCAAACTTCCGAATGGGCGGAGTGGACATGGCCATGACGTTTGTGGTGTTGCGCTTGTTTGGGTTTGTTTCTCTTTCCAGTAAATCTCTGTCTCTTTCGGCTTGTTTTTGCATCTCTTTGTGGCCTATGTGATGATTTTGTGTTCCTTTTTTGCTTGTTTTGCGTCTGTTTGAGGTTGTTTTACGTGTCTTTGTTGCCATTTTGAGTTTCTTTAAGGTTTTTTTTGGCAACTTTGTGGTCGTTTGTGTCTCTTGTAGTTTTTTTTGCGTCTCTTTATTACCATTTTGAGTTGCTTTGAGCTTCATTTCGGTCGTTTGTGCCTCTGTTCAGTTTCTTTGATGTAGTTGTTTGTCTCTTTTGTCTGATTGACTTTCCAACAATAAATGTTTCTTCATATAAATCGGGAGGCCCTTAGGCCTTTATCCCTGTGAGCCATTTCAGATCTCTATCCATGACGACTAATTTGCCCACTCGTTCTCACAGAAGAGGGTAAAACGAATGACGCTGGAGGGTCAAGTTTGTGGACAGTGCAGGTCACGGCTCAGCTGAGGTGGCCTTTAAGCCCGAGCTGTGGAGTTATTTCAGTCCAAAGTTAGTAATGAGATGCATACTTGTGTGCACGGCGGAGACACAGAGGGCCCTTCATGTACCCGGCATCCCGGAGTCTCCTCCTCTGTGAGCCAACACAGCCAACCATTCACTGTCTGTCACACTGCAGCACATGATCCTCACACCCACAGCCGTCCTAATCAGCCTATTTATGAACGTGGTGGCACATAAAAAAGACTTTTCGTCTCGCGGCTGTGACTGCGCACAAAGGCGATAATTGATTTATTCAGTTTAAATAATATGAGCTTCTTTGCGAGGTCAAGGGTGTTATTCCCCCCCGGAGTCATCACTGTGGACAAAGTCATTCACAGACTGTGGAATCATTAAATGTCCGCTCTTGCTTGACATTTTGCTGCCGCTGGATTACGATCATCTGATAGTAAAAGAAGGGAATTTGTTGCATCCTGTGAACTTTAGCTGTTCCTGAGCCTGAGCTGTCATTTGTGGATGGGTATGATTCTAGGCTGCCTCTCCGGGTCTATACTCATCCTGAACAACAGGCGTTATATTAGATGGGAGATGCCTGAACACCACTGTGCTGAAAATTACAAGCTTTCATCCAGTTGTGGTTTCTCTCTGTGTGAGAGAGAGAGAGCTTGAGCTGTTTTTCCAGCTCCCAACGTCACATGATCTCTGCCCATCAGATCACCAACCAACACAATGGGTGGAGCGAGCAGCTGCTTCTCTGTGTCCTCATTGTCTCCGCGATGTCTGAGATTCCATAAGTCAATTCCTTATTCAATAAAATGGCCGGAATTTTCAGGCCGCGCGTACTATTAAATCAGGAAGTCCTGTGATGTCATGTTCTATGGAGAGTATCTCCAAATCCGTGAGTCCCCTTATCTGTAATCAACATGTCTGCATGTAGATTACATGCTGTCTGAATCAAACCATCCCACTCAGACAAGACTATCGGAGAAATTACCGGAGCAGCCGGATCTGCATGTGTGACCTTGGAAATCCTACGTTTTTCAAATGAACATCATGAAATTCTTTTTTTATTATGCCACAGGAACATCCCCTTATTAAGCATTTAGTACAATGATATAAATGATTAATAAATTGTTTGTAACACACAACATGTGATATTGTTTATTATTGTGTTTGTCCAGGATTTTCCAATAAAGCATCAATAACTGGTATATATTATGAATAATGGTTAAAACAGGTTGCAGTGTGTTATAAATCATCTATTAACTGTGTCTTCACCTGTTTATACATGTGTTCAAAAGACGTCTTGAGCTTCAGTAACTCAACGTCCACTTATTCAACTTTTTTTCCGGAACTTTCAGCTGCATCGCATGGCCTTCATCTAACATTAATACATTCACATGAATAATAACAACAGAAGAGCAATCTGTTTACAGGGCAGCCAAACAAATGCTGGCTGTTTTAATAAAAATGCAGAAAATGACTGCGCTGACTTTCAAAATAAAAGCCTTCCTGTGTTTCACCACTTGAGCATGTTTCATGTGAAGCAGCAGTAGTAAAAAGTGCTAACTTTGATTTAGGAAAGTGAACAGTAAACAGGAAGGTTGACATCAACAAGATACAATTAGAAACAGTGACAGTGGATTACATGCTTTATTGTTTCCTGTGCATCCCTTGTGTAGCGAAAGCTACTACATTCAGAGGGAATTACTGGATGTAAATACATTGTAAGGCTGTTGAAGAAAAAGAATGGACCATATCAAACATGGGATTCGTTTTCCTTAAAATAAGGTTTACAAATTAAATAATGTAGCAAAGATATAGTACTTCATAGTTACTCGTCATTTATGGATGCTTCATAGAAGATAAAAAGGTCCTTATATTTACATTGCAAAGTGTTATCGGGTCATTATTAGTGTTTGTGGTTAAATAGTGGGTGTTATGAACCTCCCCTAACGTAGAAATGTCCTCATGGCTGAATACTATCCTTCTCGTCTGTGGAGAGATTCCTCCTTGAGGAAACTTCAAAAGGCTTGGTCATTAATAATTCTGATTTAGGAGCTGGTCCGCTTGATATTTGCAATTCTGATAACCAAATGCTTGAAGTGCAGCAGAGGACAGAAGGTGGAAACGGGAAGACGGGGTTGGAAGACGTTTTTTTTCCCCAAATTATGCCTCAAAATGCTGACACCCCCCCGGGGTACTGCAGCCACACGGGACTTCATGAAATACCCCTGCAAATAAATTATTCTTGAACAAATTGGTCTGTGTGTTTTCGCGATGCATATTTCATGCACCTCTCTTAATTCATTAAGGTTAATGCGCCTCCCCGGTTCATTATATCACTACATACAGAAAATATCAAAGCAAAGATGAATCTCCGAGAAGTAAACACGCACTTCGAGCAAAGAGGAAACTGCAGTTTTATTTTAAGTCCGCTCGACGTTCTCTGAAACGTGACAACCATCGTTCCTAGAAGTGTCAGTGGGGTGATAAACATGCAGAGGCTGTCGTGCACATCATGGCCTCCATTCAAGATACTATTTTTTAAAGGTTGCAGAGTAAAGTGGTTTACCACATCAAATTCAGAATATGCACGCTGACTTCCTTCTGAAACGTTTATGGTGCAATTTCCTATACTCATTGTGCAATTTAAATGTTAAAGCATGAGCCTTAGTATCTTTAAGCAAAAAAAAAAAAATGGCAGTTAGTGTGTTCAAGCCCCCCCAAAAGCTGCTTTTTGAAGATTTTTTAAAAAATGTTTTCAACAGTTCAAATTTCATCAGCTGTGAAAACCCTGGTGTCATGAAAACAGGTCTGAATGATGTTAGTTTGCTTAACCAACATTCACACCCTCTTACCGGGTGACTCATTCCCAGGGAGAGACCCAGGGGTGGGGGGGTGGGTGGTATGACACCCTCTAACACAAACCCAGCAGGTAAACAGACAAGTGAGATGTGCCATCCTCTCACGGGCCGTTATGTTAGCCCTTAACAACACGCACTACTCCAAACATTCAAGCCAACGAAATGATTCACCGCCTGCAACCCGATCACTCCGTCTTTTTCCTTTCTCATGGCCCCGTCTGAATGTCAGCATCTGTGTAAACGCTAAGGCAATTCACTTGTCGGCTCCCCGCTGTTGGCGTGGAAAAGAGCGGAGGATGAGTGCAGCGCATCCCTTTGGATCAGCTGCTGTCGCCTCTGATGTTAATGATTGTTAAAGGATCATAATTTGGTGTCACATTCAAAGAGTTTGTGGGGGTTTTCTTTAGGGGTGTGATATTTGAATGTACACTTCTGGTATGCACATGGTGCATTTAAAAGAAGAGTGAGCTGTGATCATTTTTTTCCCTCCCTACAGTGTGATACAGAAGTTCATTGAGGTTAATGGAGCGCTCGAGCAGAAGTGAGAGCCTGGCTGACCAGGGGGAGGCCCCCACTGCAGACAGTGCGATTTCTAAATGGCACCTTTATAGCGGCCGTTTTCACAACCAGCACATATGCATATAGAGAACTTCCCCTCACCGTGACTCAGAGTGAAGCCGCTGAACAACATATATTAAGCAAAACGGCATTTTTCAATACCTATATGGCTGTGCTTTTTCCACACACATCAACGTCTGTGTTTTCACTGGAATCCAAAAACGACTTCAAAACATGATATGGCATGAAGTGACTTTCTCTCTGTGCGACGGTCAGAAATGAGTTTGATGAAGCCGACGCAGTTGACATCTTGTCAGAATGCAACTACAGTCGTACAGTTTTAGGTAAACAAAGGCATAGCCTAAACGCAAATGCATCTGGGGTGTCAGAGGCAGGGAATGAGTCATTTATCAGAAAGACAACGCAGC
This sequence comes from Eutrigla gurnardus, assembly GCF_963514095.1. Classification (NCBI taxonomy): domain Eukaryota; kingdom Metazoa; phylum Chordata; class Actinopteri; order Perciformes; family Triglidae; genus Eutrigla; species Eutrigla gurnardus. The sequence goes on along the minus strand of NC_139929.1, from coordinate 6,258,853 downwards.
TGCAGCCCTCAAGTTGGTTTAGTTTATTGGCTTCATTATACAATAACAATACATAACACAATAATCAATTAAAAATCACGAGGGACACACAATAATACCTTTGAGATCAGCCTTAGATGTCACACAAGCACATATGGTACCTTGCTAGCTAGCTAGCTACCTAGCTAGCTACAGCTGCAGTACCGTACAGTCAATAAATACACAATAAACACACCTTTATGCAAAAGTTTGCCATTTTGGGAAACACTTTAGAGGAGGAGTTAGATGAGCTGATTGATACAACTCTGTCCCTTAAATATGTAGCTACAGCAGGGAGGTGATTAGCTTAGCTTAGCTTAGCTTAGCTTTGGAAGACTAGAGGCAGAGGGAACTGCTGGCCCTCTCCAAAGTAAAATGATATGCTTATCAGTCGCTCTACAGCTCACAAACACACGATATGTCATAAGCACGCAAACAGAAATGTACAAAACAATCAACTGTGGTTTTACAGGGTGTTTTTACAGCAAACTGCTTTTTGGCAACCAACTTGTTGTTTCGTTTCTGTTTGTGTGCCGATTAACAGACAAGATACCAAGTAGGCTAGAGTTGATTAGTTAGAGACCTCTGGAAAAAGTTTAAAGTGTTTTGAGTTTTATCTTCTGGCTAAACGGTTTTACTGACTGGCTCTCATCCTTATGCAGTAAGCACCGTAGAGCGGTATCAATCATCCTAATCTTCTCCTTTCATAGCTCTGGGCAATAAAGCACAGTTGTCCATAAATATTTACAATACTGAATTGAAATTAAGCTGAAAATTCACACAAATATTGCGAGTTCAAGGAGGCAGAAACTGACTTGTAATGAGGGTAGAGTATTTCCATTTTATGCTACTTTATGCTTTTACTCGGCCACCATGGAAATATTGTACTTAATGTAACCCCAGTACATTTATTTGATAACTTTGTTTACACATTACTTTTTCATAAATATAGTGCATGAGTATATAATAACATAGTAAAGTTACCAATATGTGATTTTCTATGTAAAAAGTACTTAATGACTGCAGCACTTACAGTATTTTCACCCACTGAGGGATTCGCCTGCAGCAGACTGAATTGATGACTTGGTCAACACTAATGTAAATCAACACTGCCATATTTTATTCCTCTGAGCACAAAAGCATGTGCTGACGGAAAAACACACATCGCCAAACATTGGGAGTCCTGTTGAAACATTTAAATGTTTGATAGCAAGAGTCACACTGTACATGTAGCACTGACTGACGTACTGACAGCGTTCTGGGATCGAATCCAATTGCTGCTCCGTCATACATCCACATTAAAATGTAACACATGTGAAAGGCTCAGCAGTCACGGCCGTGACAGAGCCTGCATCTCGACGCCAGGAATGAGCAGGGCTCACTAACAGGGCCTTTTGATATAGTGCGCTTGAAACGCAGAGCGGTTTAAGTCTATACAGTGTGTGACAGCTCTGTATACTGTGGCCCGTTCGGCGATATAGGGTGTGCTGGCTGCATTAAATTCACTTTCGGTTGTATCATCGTTATTTGTGACTTCGAGCCAAGCCTTTGATTAAAGCCCGCTGTTTAAATCTACGCTGGAACTTTATAGCCTTTTACTGTGCCTTACAGTACAGAATGTTATTTTAAGAAATCGTTTCAACCCAAACAAAGTGATGGGTTTAAATGAAATAAAAGTGCCTGGCTGGGTATGGAGATCGGTGGAGCGTGATTCCTGGAAAGTGCTTTCCCATGTGTGGGCGGGCAGATCAGTTGGACAGGAGCAAGTAGCAGCCTGTGCTGGTGTTTGACTTAGGAGAGGGCATACTTTTGAACACACTCATGCCAAGTTACAGGCACTCAGAGACCTCCCACAGCTGTCTGACTTTCTTTTTTTTTTTTTTTTTTACACCAAGCCTGGGAACCCTGCGTTAGCTGCTCACCTGCAGCATGTCTGGACACTTTTTAATCTACAGAGTCTCCGCTCCAGGGAGTTATGGGAAGTGCTGTACCTGTTAGATCTGAGCGAAATGGAAAAAAAAAAAAAAAATGAAGATAAATCAGATAATCTGCAGTGAGGGCGGCTGTATAATATTACTCGATGGCCAGATAAGAAAATGCAGTCACATACAAACACGTGCACATTAGAGTAGTCAACATGGACCAGATCTTTTAGATAAAGGGATTAAATGACTGGCGGTCTGAGCAGTTACTTTAATTGAAGATTTGCTGATGAAGACATACTAATGCTTAATGGGCCTTTTCTATTTTTATCCCAACCACACCCTCACTGACCTTTAGTAGTAAAATACTGGACACAGTCACAGCAGACTGTATAACTCACTTTAATAACATTGAGTTTTATCCTCTGAAAGCTGATCTATGGAACATGTAATGGAATACCGGCGCATAACTACAATATTTTACATTCAGAATGAGATAAAAAACGATTGCATGCTGTTTGACAGAAATTATGATAAAAATCAATGGTTCAAGAAAACATTTGCCTATATGCATACATGCATATGCACAAAAAAGTGCTCTGTTGTGCCTCTGTGTTCATGCATGTGCATTCTTTACAAGCCGCAGGTTATCTGCAGGGCTCAGCCGTGCCACAGGGTGCTGCCGTGGGTTCACAGAGTGCAAAATTTGTGAATGGAGCTCCTTCCTCCTTGCTGGTGGTGTTAAGACAAGAGGAACTTAACTTGATACTTCGATGGTTTCCTCTCTTCAGTTTCAGCTGTTATGTCAGTGGATTTGTAAAAAAAAACCTGAGTTCACTACAGTGCACGTTGCGTTCTTGATTCAGCGGCTTATTGTGAGAAAGCAAACAAATGTTTCTTAAATGTAAATACTGAATTATTTGTGCATCAGTGAGGTTGTTGCCTTGCAGTCTGGAATATCAATGAGTAACCAAACTGTTTTAATCTGAGCTGAATGCTTCCTGTTCGTGATTATTCATAACGTTTTTGTCTCTCAGCTTTACTGGAAAACTTAAACACTTTTACTTATCTTCAGACTGTAGAAGGGTGCCGCCCTCGAAGCTATACCATCACAACCGTTTTTTTGTTCACCATTTCCTGATGAAATTAAAATGAAGTTATCATCAGTGAGTGAATCACGGTTTCAGGTTGATTGTGCTTCTCATGTATTCATTGTTTTACTTTTGAGTCAGAGGGCAACTTTTCTTCTGGTGGTTCAGCAAATACAAACCAAAAAAAAAACCTGCAGGTTGTTTGACAACACTCTCCAGATTCTCTTCTATCCAACTTGAACAAACAGTATTATCTCGGTTCTATACAATGAAAATAGTTTTCAACCCAGTTCCCATGCTGTGACTTGCATAGCCAATAAAATAATTTAGCAATCTCCTTTGTTCATTAGTAAGTTAATTATACCTATATTAGTTATTTTAGTACACATAAAAACATCACTGGGTTAAATATTGACCCATAATAATGGGTAATAACTTTATACAACGGGGGGATTTAACCCATTACTGGTGTTTTATGTTACTGTTGGGTTATTGGATCGAAAATGACATACTAATACTTGTAATTCAAAAGTTTAACCTCCATTTTCAGATTACGTTCACTGGAGGCTTCACGCTAGTTGAGATGTCACCAATCATGCTCGCACATACTCGTGTTAAAGGCGGGCAAAGAGAAACTTCCCCCTTCAAACTCAACTCGATTCCTTTTAAAGTGCAGCATTCAAAATGATCCGTTTGCTCCAGCTATATGGAAATAATAACTAATAATAATGTCAACATGAGCCGCACAAACCGGGGGTTTAAAGGTTGTTCAGATCAGCATTAGTGACGTCACTGGAGCCCGCGTCGGATTTGAATGCAGGTGAGAAGTCGCACCTGATTCCGGCAGAACGCAGTCTGCAGCCCGAGAGGTGTGAATGAGACCGCATGTTTCTCACCTCCTGGTGTAAAATGCAAACAATGTGGCTGCTGCCCAGTCAGAGTGAGGGATTTAGCAAGTGGCAGATTGTTGAATGGGAGCGAGCAGACCGCTGGCGCTGGTGAACAAACACAGCAGCCACATCAAAAGGCGAAGGGCGTGAACCGAGGCTGGACCAGTGACGATGAGGTCAGACAGTCGGGACATTTTCCTACACTGAAAAGCTCTGGATGATGATAGAAGGGACTTATTGTAATGCAAATCAGCCCATAAGTTATTCACTTTAATAAATAAAGTTCCACGGCATGCGGCGCACTCACTCATCCCCACTAAATTAATGTAGCTGGATAGTAGCACTGATTTAAACTGAGGGGCCTGACAAATTAATTAAGTGGATTTCTTTAGTTTCCACACCGGTTAAGATGTTCATGAAGAAAAACATTCATCATACACAAAACTTAACATTTCAGCTAATCTTTCAGTGTTTTTTCAGATTAATGTAATCTATTTTAGACTCTGAAAGTGTGAGAAAGTATTATATTTGTGTTAACCTAAGGATAAATGTATTGAACTGGTGACAATAAGTCAAAGTTCAAATAAAAAAATGTCAGCATCTAATTTATATTTCAAGGTTTGACATTTTGGGAAACATGCCTAGTTGCTTTTTTTTAATACATCCATTACACGAGCAGCGGTTTAGCTTAGCTTAGCATTAAAGATTGGAAATGGCCGTTGCCCAGGCAACCAGTTGTGACTCAAAGGACTTAAGAAATAGTCTGAAGTAAAATTGTTGTTTTATTTACACTTTAGTTTTTTTACACAGTGAGCTTTGCAGGTGCTGGAGGGTTCCTGGTGTGCTGTTTCCCCGTTCCCAGTCCGTATGCTAGGCTAACAAGCTGCCATAGCAACAAAATGAACATATTCCCCAACATGTCAAACTTTTTTTTTTAACTGATGAATGTAATACCTTTTTGTCGCCCCTCCTCCAACCTCCACTGTCTTCGTCTTTCACTTCACCTTGCTCCCCCTTTGTGAGCCAGTAAAAACAAGAGAATGACATGTCAAGCTCAGTTAAATTGACATTTAAACAGGTTTACTGGGCTGTAAAGGATCGCGGCACAGTGTGAGCACACGAGATGACTCCGAAGGTACTCTCAATTAACTTCACTTTGTCACACCACAGAACGCTTTCAGTTTCCTCAGATCTCATTTTAGAGCCACTGAAAATGTGGCAGAAAATTCTAAGTTTTTCTATATTTTTATGACTAAACGAGCAGAACTCAAAAGTTGGAAGTTTCACATCACAAACCCGGCTAATTTCCTTTCTCAAGATTGTTTGGATTTCAAATGTTGCTCAACTCTTGATTGGTGGCTGGAAGTCCATGACATCAAAAGGTCCAGCCCACTTTAGAGAGAAGATAGGACAAATATGGACATTTCGCATAAGAAATAACAGTTTAAACTTGGGGAGGAAATTGTGTGACGATACTCCATCGCTCCTGTGAAGAAGCGAAATGTGAAAATAGGCTTTCAGGCACTTTAAACTAGTTTTGTAATAAAGGTGATTTCCCTTTTAAAAGGATTACGTTTCAGTCGGTGTGATGGATAATAAAATGCTGTGATAAACGGTTTCATTTTCTAGCTAAACATCTTGGCTCATATACAAAAAAAATCCCTGAACCTCTTTACAGAGATGAATGATGAATGGGGGCGGTTATGTGAACTCATGCCACACAAGTGTGTGTTTGTGTGCGATAAACCGTCTTGTATGATGAGGTGACGCGGCGGTGGGAAACTCACTCATCCTTTACCGATCTGGGAGTGAGCGTTCTTGCTTTTGTTTTGTTTCCTGGTTGCTGGGTGGGCATCCCCGGCCCGTTCATTCATTACCTGAAGTCGTGTAGTAATTCTGCGTGGGATGTAAAGCACGACGTTCCTGTACCTCAGGGGGGAAAAAAGGAGTGGGAGTTTATTTTAATGAGGTTTGTGTATGTTTAACCTCCTCGCTTTTCTTCCACATACAACCCCCGGCTTGACATGAGGGCCAGCGGATCAGACAGTTTGACCTGGCACAGTTGTCTTATTATTATTATTTTTTTAAAGTGGCGGTGGCAGAAGGATATCAAGTCCAGTGAGCATGACTAACCGCTCAGTTGACCACATCCAAAGGTCTCTGGCTGACAGAAGGGGGAGGGATGGAGTGCGAAATCCACGACACGAACCAACACCTGCTCTGTGGTCGAACCGGGAGTCTCGACTGCATGACAGACAGTCAAATGAACACAGCTGCTATTGAGCAAGGCACTTCTCCACCTGCTTTAGCTGGGAGATGGTTAGCTTAGCGTAATGACTGGAAACGAGGGAAACAGCTAGCTTAGCTTTGTCTAAAAGTAATAAAATCCATCCATATGCACCCCTAAAGCTCACTAATTAACTCATTAGTTTAAAATCTGGATAAAACCAACAATTAGCTTTATGAAGGGTTATGTGCCGGACTACTTCCTGGCCTTGAGCACCAACTTCCTGGGGTCTCTCTCTAAACAGCAGCCTGTATAAAGTGTTGTTTAGTGAACATTGGAGGTGCTGGCGGTGGGTTTCGTGACCTTTGGACAGAGTCATGCAAACTGTTTCCAGTCTTTATGCTAAGCCAAGCTAACAGCAAAGTTTATCCAAGCCAAGTTCTCGGCCATAAAGCCAATACGTAGCATTGGCCTTCGTTTCTGTGTTATATTAGCAGTCAAACTATCAACTCAACAAGTTAACAGTTTAGCCAAATGATCTATGACTTCCTTTGGAAGTTATGGTTAGTGAAAGTAAGCCGTAATGTTGTTAATAATCCCTCACACTAACCGTGAAGACTGTTTTAGCAAAGTTTGGGTCCTAATTTGACAATTCATCTTCTTGATGAAGATGAGTGTCTACTCTATTGTATGTTATTCCCCTTACTTATATCTGGATCTAATGAGCTTTAACCTTAGGGTTTGTTTGAAAATCATATTTAGCATCAGGCTTCTTTGGAAGAATGTTGCTGGTATTTCTGCAGGGCAGCACCTTCTTTATAAGGCAACACTTCTGTGGTTAGGTTTTTGTAATAAGTGAGGATTTAGTATCTTTAGTGCGTAACTGACCCTTGTGAGAAATGCGAGGCTCTCATGTACAGATTAAACACTTTCACTCTCTGCAGCTGTAAACAGAACCCAGCGATGCAGAACACCCAGGACCGGATTCGCTTCACTCACTTGTTGGACTCTTAAGAAAAAAAAACAAAAAAACATATAATATACATGCGCCAGAGCGACTTCTTTATTCTGACAAACGTTTGGTGTTTTGAAAAAGCTGCACAACAGAAGACAAACAATGAACACGCAAGTAAAAGTTTATGTGGTTTTACAGGCTATTGTAAAACAAAGTCCATTCCTCTTTCAGCTCCCTGTGGTTAGACTTCATTTACACTACATCACAAATTCTCAATGTATTCTAGTCCAAAAAATTCCTCAAGTTCAGGAAATGTGAGTAGAATTCACTACTTTTGCATGAAGATGGACACCTTTAAAGCTATAAGATATATTAAACAAAATCAACCATCTTCTCCTTCAATTCAACCATCAATACTTTTAGTACAGAAGAGACTCCTAAACTCTGCACAGAAAAAACTCACTATGAAGGCGGCAAAACATCCGACTGTACAGGTGAGTTTACTCCCTGAGAGGAGAAGGTATACTACGCCTCTGTCCCTTTAAGCCGACCAGCGTGACAGTTGTAACACTAGGTACTTCCCAACCACAATGCAGATCACCGCAGGGGCCCATTCAGGGTGTATCTGTGTCCCCTCAAAGAAAGGGGGAAGTAGATAGTATTAAAAACCATGCAGTGTGTGTGTTCCACGAGGACGCAGTGAAACCGAATCCGACACCGACTGCCTCCACCTTTGCATCCTTCCCATTCAGATCGGTATCTTCCCGCGTCGTCTGTGACAGCTGCAGCAAAACCTGGGACTGCATGAGGGTCTGCAACACCACCCACCCTGCAAAGACAGAGAGAGGAGATGTTTGAGTGCCGATATGACTGTTTGCGAGTCAATTTGGGTTTCGTAAGGCAAACTTTTAATCATGCAAGCGAGCCGCTCCTTTCGCTATGAGTTGTGGGCGTCTTACCTGTAAAACTGATGGGAAATTCAGATAATAGTAGAAAAATAGAAACACTTCTCTTTAACTGGAGAGTAAAAGCATGAATTTGGTATTAGTCATTATATCCGATCATCAAAAGGAGCTCCAAATAAAGAATACATTTTTTCTGGATGAACTTCTAAGGAACAAGTAACACTTTAGGCCCCGGTCGCACTGAGACACGTCGCAACAGGCGTTCAATAAACGCCCGTTGGCAAAGTGCGTTGGGCCAAACAGCTGATCAGCCTGTGGGAGGTGGGAGGTGCAACTCCAACCAGGCCATCAAATGTGGACTCAAGCAGACGAGAGGTCTTGCTGTTGCTTTTGCAATTGTCTGTTCCAATCACTCAAAGTACAATAAAAACCTTAATGAAGACTATAAAAGTAGTTGGAACAGTTAACAGACGTATATGCGTCATACTGAGAAGTGTTTCTAATATGTTATTAATACCATCAATGATGTCAATGTAGTGGATGAAGTATTCGAAAGTATGACCCAATATAATTCGAGAGCACCATAAACTGCATACTGCATTTGTTTTAGCCATCGGTGCACCTGATATAGTGTTTATCTTCTCGCATGTAATCAGCTATTCTATACTATTATACTCAGTTGTATCTTTTAAATGCCGTTTTCCCCGAAAATTCAGCCCCATGTCTTTGGTATGTCCTATGTGGGCTTCGACACACGCATGAACCCGGTTGTGTGTGTGTGTATTTGTGTGTGTGTGTACGTCTGTTAGGGAAAGTCACTCTGGCACACGTCATAGAGCGAATGTGTCGAGTCGCCTCACGTTTAGACAACAGCAGAGGTCGTGGAAAAACCAGCATGTTTTTATTTCATGTCCTGAGCAAAAGAAGCTATTTTTTTTGCACAAAGGGGGTCTTTAAATACAATCCTAGATGTGTTTGGTTAATGGTTGTCAGGCTTAAACATAGCTGGAGGGTTACGTTAGCAAAAGAAAAAGCAATAAATCAGATTTTTAACCATTTTTAAGGGAAACAGCAGCTCAATTGCCTTATCTTTATTTTCTGAACGCTGAATTTTACAAAAGAAGATCTTCTGTCAGAGTCGGTCCCAGACAAAGGTGGTATAAGTGAATGTTAGTTCAAAATACATTTAACTTTTCGTATTAATACTATTTTAAAACTATTATTTTGAAATGTTGCCAACAACAACATCGCTATGTAGTCAATTTAAGCCATTTTCCGACCTTAATAGCTAACAAATAGCTAGAGTTCAGTTCCTCCCACCTTAAATTCACGAGGGAAAGTTGGAAAGAGTCGTCTGGGGAACAACCTACAACATCGTTCATGGAAAATACAGTTTTTCCTTTAAGCGTGTTTTGCAAAGCTTGATGTCAAAGACATAAAGCCGTTTCTGTGTGAACGTATGAGCACAGTGATTGGTGGAGGAATTGGCTGCGATGCATAGAAACATAAATATCCAGTTTAAAAACGATCTGCTGCTTTAAAGAGATACTCCAGTGGTTGAGTATCGGACTATCATGATGTTGGGGAACTTGTGAGACGGATCTGAAAAAAATATTTTAAAAATGTAGGCAATTTAGGGCAAGATATCCAGACTTTTATATGGGAAAACTACAAAAAAATACTGCCTCATAGTGTTCCAATGATGAAAATTCATTGGCATGCCCCTTTAAATAAAAAAAAATGCAGGTATGTTCCAATGAAACCAATACAAACACAACCAATCAGCCTCATGCAGTATTAACTAGGATCTTTTGGCTGCTGGGAGGTTTGGTCACTGTCCTATTATAGCAGCGTCGTAGTTCACACAGAGGTTGACTTCATGGACAGCTGAGTGGCTGTATAAAAAAAAAAAAAAAAAAAAAAAAAAAGAAAGCAGGCAGGGTCGCCACGTGTCAGGAAAAATGTATTTCCAGGGGGCTGACATTAAGTTAAAAGAAATGTGGGCGAGGTTGTAACCAACATTTGGCAGCGTGCCTCCTCACGTGATCCCACACTATTTGTGGAGGGTTGGTATCCGAGCGCTGCCCGGCTAAAACTGGCACCGAGATGAAAAATCCGCTCAGTCACATGTACCTTCGCCGTTCAGCAGCTCTTATGGCTGCACACTCATATCTGTTCTGCACCGCTGCTATTTATACATGATAAGCAGCAACCAAACTAGCTGCTGCCTAAACACTGAGGCATGCAAGGGGGAGCTTTTATGACATTTCCCGCCCGTGACTTTGGTTCGCTGTGGGAAATCCCATTTCATCTGATGTTGATTAAACCAGGTCACTTGATAACGACGGCGCTCGGAGGGGTAGTCTCGTCTGCAATGGGTCACAAAGGGGAACCGGCTGGCTGCTGTAAATAAAAAAACAAAAAAATAACCTCTTAACGGCATGATACCAGCAGGGTTGCTCATTATGTAGAAGCAACATAAGACCTGAAGCATCAAATCACATTCATGGTCTGAAGGAGGATTATGGTGAGAGGATGTGTAGGAAGAAAAAGTGGAAAAAAGAGTACATTAAGGTACGTTCACAACGAATAAAAAGCACATTTTTCAGTCATGATTGATGAAACTTTGTAAATGGAGATAAATGGAAATAAATAATCACATATTATGCTGCGTTCGAATGTACCTTTACCTGTCAGTCATTGTCTAAGGATGCTGTTCAACCCATCCTCTCCAAATAAAGCCCTAAATGATCTTCTTGCTCTGTAAAGCTTACAGCAGCCTGTTCACGCCTCTGTTGGGTCTCTTCCTGCTCTCTGTGGTCACCTCCATTGTGTTTTGAAGCAGCTGAACTCTCAACACAGTACATTCTATAGCCTTCTGCTTCTGTACCCAAACAGCCCATAAACACTCTGTTAACCAGCAGTCATTCCCAACTAATAAAACCCTTCATTTTATCATGAATGCTTTGGTCACAGTTTTTTTCCCCCCCATGAATCCCGTACAAATTAAAAGTCCTCCTTCGCCCCGATGGATCCACTTCATTGGTCATAGGTCAGGACATAAGATCCGCAATGAGCTGCTTCCAACTCGTTGAATGAAAGCAACGTCAGCCCCTTTGAGTCACCAGTTACTAAACCCGTCAAACTCCAGCTGCTTCATATCTCTGTTGTAACGCGAACCGGCAGGAATGCGCCGCGGCGGCGATGCTAGCCGCGGCTCCTCCGGTGACGATCTGCGAGCGCTCTTTCATCGACAACAAGCTCATTACCCGAGAAACCTCTCGACCCGACTGACAAACAAGAGGGCAACAATCCTGGGGGGAGGTCAAAGGTCTGACCCGGACTTTTTCCGGTGTGTTGGGAGACCACCTCGCTGATCTCTAGCCTCTTAGTCAGAAAAGATTGCAAGGAACATCTCAAGCTGCACGCCGAAGCACTCGTTTACAGAATTTAGGCGACGTTCGGGATATTCAGAAGTCCGAATGCGGCAGGGGAAGCTCGCCACGATGCCGAGTTCAGGGCCTCATTAGCAATCGGTACTTCAGAGATTTACTCACTGACACACTGACCGACAGCTGCTCCAGAGAAGAGCCAGCAGGCGGAGAGGAGCCGCTTGATAATGGGGCACTTCCTAAAATCATCCATTTACAAAGCGGAGGATTTCTCCTCACACTGAGACGCCGTTATCCAGTTGGAAGTTTGCAACATCGCTCTCTGCCAAATCAGAAATAAATTGGCACCGATTCTTGAGCTTCTCTTTGTACCGAGTCAGCAATGCTAATGTTTCCTTTCACACAGCTGCTCGCCTCATAAAAAATAAGTCAATTTTCTGTTGCCAAGGACCACAAATGGTAAAAAAAACCTTTGCGCGGGGGGCATTTTAGTGGTCTCTTCCTGCCCGTCTTTCAGTGACATGAATGGCTACAAATGAGGCCACGAGATGAAATGAATACACCTTTTTTTTATTATTTCTTTGAAAGCCGCTCAATCGGATAGAAGCTAACAGCTGATGGAGTGGCGTGTCAAATCAGGCTGCTATCAGGTTCAAGGTGCAAGGGAGAAGCACTCCCCCTTCCTCGACGTCCTTTTTACACGGGGAGCCAGTGAAGTCATCACAGCTGCCGCGGCTCTCCCATAGAGGCCGAGTGAAAGGTCGTCCCTCCAGCTGAGGGCTGTAAATTCAAGACGTAAAAAACGGAGAAGACGTACGCTCCATTCAACAGGTGCAAATCCAGAATGAATGGTCGCATGTCCCCCCCCATCCGAGCCCCCTCCACCAAGGAGGAGGACAAAGAGGGGAGAGACAGGAGCATTCAGCCTGGAGAACTTACGACGCTTAAACGGCCTTAATTAAAAACAATGGCGGTCCTTCATGAAACCGCTGCAAATTAAAGACGACGGACAGGAACTTGGCTTGTTTAGAGTCATTTTGAAGCTATAAGTTTGGGTGTGTGAATTCAACTCGTGATGAATGTAAACAATCAGTCACGCATCTATGTCTATATGGATGAATATATCACCCACACGCACACACAACATCCACAGGATCTCAAGTGAAACTAGCTGCGAGATGTTGCACTTCTCAACTTCCACTCCGAAAAAAAGATCCGTTACGAAAGAGAATGAAAGTGAAATAGTGAGCGAGGGCTGCATCTTCCTCGAGCGCGAAAACAACAGGTGATGAATTATGTGTATTTTCTAACATAAATCATGTATGCCACTCGATAAGCTCAACCATGACTCAAAACAAACACTCTGAGGTTTTAGTTTTGTTCTTTCCTCAAAAAACCTACTGCAGAAAATAGTGTATATTATTATATTATGGCCAAAACTACAAACAAATACACACTTTTGTCCCTCAAACTTCCTTTGAAACATCAAACACCATCATCAATTTACATCCTGGCACTAATCCCCTAAAATAAATTTGAGTCTCTCATTGGCTCCCCCGACAGACTCACTTCCTAGCGCAGTTATATCATCTTCAATTACGGCGCTGCCTCAATACACTTCTGTCCGGGTCACATGGGACGGAGAAGATAAAGAGATGGGAAAGATTTATGACTTCCGAGCGTTTGCGTCATGGGAGAGCGCGAGTAGAGATGGTCGTGTTGTTGCACAGTTGATCATGTGAGGATTGTATAAGACTGTGCAGTTACTGTACAGTACAACTGATTTATTGGTCGCATTAATCGTTTAGTCGTTCTTCAAGTAAAAACAGCAATTTGTTGGTTCCTGCCTCTCGTATTTAAGAATTTTCTGCTCGTCTTTGTCTCAACTTTCTTTGGATTTTGGACCGTTGGTCAGACAAAAAAGAAAGAAACTTTTCTCATCAAAAAAAGTTATAAATGTATTTTTATGCTACTCTCTTAACATCATTAGCTTTGAATATGAATTACAGGATGTGTTATTTTTTAGAATAAATTCAAAAATTAACTTTGAGCTTACAATAGCACCATAACCAATAAATACAACTCAAAAACTACTTTTACTCAAGTCAAACTGTCCTCTGTGACTTCATCGGGTCAGGGGTCAAAACCAGAACATGCGACTGTGACAGAAACTGCTCTGAAGACAGATTTTAGTTCACATCCAGGTCCCACTGGGTCACAAACTAACTTGATAAAACACCAGCATTCACCACGGTTTGCACCGTTTCCCCCACTTCCTCTCAAAATGAGCACATTGGTGTGAAATTGGTGTATGGCACAGAAACAGAGGAGGCATATGATTCCTACACAACAGATTGTCACGCTGATGAAAGACATCATGTTCTCAACCGCATTCAGGGAATTTCACCCGCTTCATTCCTTCATCTACATTTCCAGACATCGAGAAACATCCCACACAAATCAAATAAAGCGAACAACAGGACCTCACATCGGCGTTCAGCGTGTTTATTTCCTGCTGTGAGAATGCAACCCATTATCATTCTCAGAAAACCAGGAAGGGCATTTCATTCGGGTCTTTCCACTTTCTGAGCTCCCAATTTGTTTTATAGCAGAAAGTGGAGAAATTAGTGAACGTTTTAGCGGAGGAATGCAACAAAGTACTTTACACAAGTACATTTTGAGGTACTTTACTTGTGAATTTCCGTTTTACTTCAATTTGGGGGTTAATATTGTAAGTAATTAAATACATTTATTTGAGGACTTTGGGTGCAGATTCAGATTATTGATGTAAAAAATATAAATCAACTAATAAATTATGTATTATCAAAGGTGAAGCTACTCAACAGTAAATAAATGCACATTTACACATGAATGCATCACTAATCATATCCAGTGATATATTATTCTGAAGTATGTACACATTTATTTCTGGTAGTTTTAGTATATTTTGTCACTTTAATTGTCACTTTTGAATACTTTTGTACTTTTACTTAAGCCAGCGAGTATTTTTACACCGTAGTATTGCTACTTTTAATAAAGTAAAACATCTGAATATTTTTTCCTACGCTGTAATTATTAATAATAATTTTGTCATTTTCTCTGAATTTTCCTATGACTGTCCAGGAAATAAGTGCATCCTTGCAAGCCCTTGTGCAAAACTTTAGGCAACAAAACTACAAAAATGGTTGACGTTGACTTCTGGTTTCAGACAGGACATGAACAGTGGTCTCCTGGGTGAAAGTCTGCTGGTTTGGGAGCCACCTGTCCTACTGCATACGACTTCCCCTCATGTGTGGTGATTACACTTTTTGGAGAGATAGAAAGCAAAAAAAATTCAAAATCAATGTCCAGAATTGATAAAAGTATGGGTGGGGGCCTGATCATCGAGGAGCTGTGTATCTCCCCATATATATATATATCTTATCTGTACACACACACATATATAATTGTGAGAACTTGAAGTTTTCTATTCCCTTGACAGCTTTGACATTTTCCATGATGTTTCGACCGTGACCCGGTAATGAAGATACATGCGATTTATCTAAATGCAGGAAACCTCATGTAGTTGTTGTGCCTGGAGGGCAGCAGCTGACGCTCTGCATGCTGAAGAAGAAGAAGAAACAGTCGAGGCACGTACTTGAAAGATACCAAAGTGACACATGACAAATGAACTTCCAGGAGATGAAATGTCTTAGTCTCGTATTAATAACCTGGGATAATTACAGCTCTGTTGATCTGAAACCAACAAAGGAAGGAAAAAAACCCTGATATGAATTTTTAGGAACTGCACTTTTAAAAAAGGGTCACGACCTTTCTGACAGACCTAGACAGTTGACACCGGTTTTCTAGCAAAATACCTAAAATTACCTCCACTGTCGTGACATTTCACCCTCGTAAACCCTTTCTGCACATACCAGCATGCCTCATTTTGAGGAATAACCAATGGCTGACCTATCTTTACATGACGGTGGAGTTTAAATGTGAGGCACATTAATCAACAACTGGTGGTGGGAAACTCCAGGGACAAAACCGGAGGCTTTTGTGTCCTACATTACAGACAGGTTGGTGATTAATTATCTCCCGTTCACAATGGAAATGTGGGTTTAGCTGTGAAGTTTCTGCACGGACATTTAATTCAGATCCTTTTATCTGGGTTGCAGAAGTTTGGAGCACCCCCCCCCCCTCCCCATTCATTTCTTCCGCCGCCTTTGAACACGCTCAAACATGGAAGGCTAAATATTTACACGTCGGCCCTTGCTTGTTTAATGTTAAAGGCACACTCACACAGCAGAGTAAATGAATGAAAAAGCTTTAGACAAAACACCTCCAGCGGCTGATGAGTACCAGGCCACTTTTTTTTTTTTTTTTTTGGGTTGCAGCTCCCGGGACTCACAGGTTCAACCTTCCTTTTCAGGGCATTGGGAGGCAGGGAACGGACCCGGGGGTCTGCATCGGGGGGCTCAGCGGAGAAGCACAGCCCTGCTGACGCTGCTGTCTCTGTGAAAAGAGGCGATCTGTGCATTTAGAGTGTGCTCAGGCCCACAGAGATTAAACGGAGGTGAGCAGGGATACCATGTGAGGGCGTCACAGACAAAGAGCCATCTGATCGGCTGCGAGCGAACCATTCAGCATCACAAAAGACGGAGGCGTATAAAAGGCATAAACTCACAAGGGAGGTTTTCTTTTTAAATGTATTTTTATTGATTGACTGTTCTCTAAACGCACCCCCTGACTGACTGACTGCCCAATCATAGCTTAGCAACCGTAACTAAGGTCTGTCAAACACTGGATTTCTCTGCATGTCGCCGCCGTGTTTGAAGGGGTGACTTCTTTTTGTTTTAATCGCCTTTTGAAAAGCAAGAACTACAACCCTATTATTTGTCTTCTCTTAACTTTCGCTGTAGCTGCTTCACTTGTTAGATATCTGGAATGTGTTGCATCGGTGAAGCTCATTGGCTCGCGTCCTTGAACCGCTCACACGTAGCCTCAAGCACCTCGAACACCGATTCACTTCCTATCAGGTACTTTCGTCGTGAAGCTCCAAAAACTATTGGTGAGAGGAAAAATGCTTTATAAAATGTTCATACTTGATTGAAAAAAGAAGAAGCTCCATTCACAACAGCGTGAACATGAGTCAGGATTCAGGGACGTTGAAACTCAGCCGCCCTTTTGTCAAACACATGGGTTAGTCTTCACCCTAAAGTGGAAACGCATCGTTATGAAATCTGAAGAATAAAACATCTAACCAATGTCTTGTTTGTCCAAGGGTGTCAGCGAAGCAGCCAAACTATGTTGGAAATATTGAAAACGAGAATTTGATTTTACATTTTCCCTTACAATATTATAATTCAAGGACTAACGAGCTCTGCTGCAATATAACAAGAATGCTGTTTCTTTATCATCACATATTTGCACATATTTCATAATGTGAACTCCTGGTTAATATTTCGTACATTTCTTCACAAGCTGAACATTTTTCATGAAAAAAAATCTCCATATTTCTATTGTCAATCGTTCTATTTTAAATGTATGACTCTTGAAGTTGGAGTACATGTTTTAATGGTTTATTAAGGCACATAGTTGCTGGCTACCTCTGTGCGGAAAATCTGCCAACAACACTGTGCGAGAACCATTAACCTCGTCGCCTGTATTTAGTGAACGCCAAATGGTGTCAGAGGTGTGAAGATCTGTTGGATTTTAAGCTCTAAGCTGAGCCAAAATGGGTGGGAGGGAGGGTTTTTGGTGATATTAAAGATGTGTGCTGCAGAAAAAAAAAGGAAAAAAAGAGGGAGGGAGGCTTAAAAGAACCAAGGCTAAGCAAGCTTTAAAGGGAAAGAGCTCCACTCTCTTCACTCTGCATTCATAATCAGTTTACATTAAGAGATCTAGCCAATTCTCACACATGAAGCATCTGTTTTACTCCCCACTAAGTAGAAAAAGTTCAACTTCCAGTAAAGAATAATCAGGGGAAGGACGCTATTATGAAGTGTGAACAGCTAAATCTGTCACAAATGCTTTGGACTCAGCCTTGAATCAATGCAAGGACCAGTTATGGGACATAAAAGAGCCTTCCCTTTATATTCAAAACACCCATGTGTAACGGCATGCATGAATAGCCCCTTACTTTAGGGGGCTTCGTGTGATGTTACAGAGTGAAACCAAGCAATCTCATGCCCGGCGACAGCCGACTTATCTGTACTGAATCAGCAGCAACTGAAAAAAGTTCCGTCCTGCTTCTCCCCGATAGTGAAAAGAAACAACAGCCATCAGCAGGAAGTAGGAAACAATGTCCAATGTCACCACAGAGGAGACGGGAGGATAAGACGTGTTCAATTCTCAACAAAAAAATAAAAAAATCGGGTGGGGGGCTTGAAACAAAAGGATTCGTACGTTTGTAACAATTAACGGGGAGTTTCGGGACTTGTCTCCTCGATCCAAGATGTAGAATTCATCTCGAATCTGGAGGCAAACGGAGACAATCTGCTGTGCGAATGAAAGGCTCAGGAGACATGGCGGAGCACAGACGCTTCTGGGACCAAGTGGGGGGGTTTTTTCAGTCTGGTGCTGCATTTGTCTCATTTGGCAGAAGCTGATGATTAGATTTAGTGCATAAGAAGAAAAAAAAAAAAAACACATTCTGGCACACAAAAAAAACTCTCCAAGAAAATGTTTAATTGGCTGTTTCCACTTCTACAGCGTTTGGATCGACCACATGCTCCTCATATCCGACTCGGAATTTCTCGACTCTAAGCTGTTTCTGTCTGAGACATAATCCTCTGCAGGAGGTGTCAGTCAATAGATTACATATATTATAGCTACACATGTTGGAGAGGGCTGGGAGGTTTACAGAGAAGCAGGGCTGCAACTCCTTTTTATCCTAAAAGTCACTTTCTGAACGAGATTCTGCTGGTTTCAGCTGCTCAGATGTCAATTCAGAGAATAAAACAAACACTCAGATGTTGGACAAGAACTCGATTACATCCATATTGGAGTTGGAGAGTTTTTAGGCTTGTTTTTTTAATATATTTTCTGATGTTTCATGGGCCAAATGATTATTGGATCAATTGAGACACACTTATTTTCATTATCACTTAAGAAGAAACCATTCTTTCCTCTTCTGACATCATTTTAACACCTCAATTTAAGGTGTCATCAGGATAATAAGGATCAGTCCCATTTAGGGCCCGATATATATTATATAATATTGTATTTTTGAATTTCTTTCATCTCCTAATAATCATGCTGCATGAGACAAAGTCTCCAAATATGATGTGGACTGGTTCTCACATAGAAGAAAAACGGTGCTATAGCAGGATAAATATAACTTCTGCATAAACATACATGCCACTAACGTCTGAACGCCCGAGCAGCATCAGATCCTGTCAGACGGCAGCATCTGATCCGTCATTCCGTGACAGATTGTGTGTCGTCCTCCTGCAGAGTGAGGACACGAATAATAATAATAAAAAAAAAAAAAGATATATACCGGAGCAATGAGCCGTTCTTTCCTGGAGTAACTCCGCGAAGGAGGACGAGCCACGGAGGTCACCTGTAGGTCAGGTGGTTGTGCTCAGGAACCTGTTCACTGATTAAGACGGAGGATGCTGAGCGCATGAGGTGCAAACGAGGCCCGGGGGCCCCAGGGGGCCCATCTGTTGTGGGCAAATAAACGGGGGCTTCAGTGAATGGGAAAACAGGCCCCAGCAGACAGCTCCATTAATCAGGGGCAGGATGAGCCTGCTGGGCTGGCGGTGACACAGTGGCACAAACCTCCTCACCACACTGCATCTCCATTAGAAGCTGGAGGTGTCATCTGGCTGCAGCTTCTGCTGCTCTGTTGTCACTAGTGATGTTTTCACAACTGTCCTCCAAGAATAACTTTAAAAAAAGTGACACAGGGGGAGGAGCAGGGGAGTCTCTTTAGGGATGCCGTTAATCCCATCAATAAATAAACATTTGTTTTAGGGGCTTGGTTTTAGACCGACTCACCAAACGACAGCTCGACTTTAACCCTCGACTTAGATTTGGGTTTGACTGTGAGGATTGTTTAGGAGCGCCTCATTACAATACAGTCTTACTTAACTGGAAATTACTTTTGGGATTTTCTTGTCATTATCACCATCTTTCGGGTGAATCAATGGAATTTTAAGTCTTCAGGTGTCTGAAAACTAATTCAAGTTTCTTGAAAATGCAAGCCGTGTTGAGGGTTTTCCTAAGAAATCATTGCTAACGAGGTCCAAAAAGGTTGGAAACTTCTGATTTAGAGGGCAAGGAGCCAGGAAACAATAATCTAGCTATGAACATACATTATTAAATTAGGTTTAATGTTTTGATTAATACATTCTTAAAAACTATAATTTCCCACATCCCAATGTCCTATTTTAGTCCAAATAAGTCCAAAACACAGACATTAAGTCTACTTTTTGTTTTTAATTCATCATATCATCATGGGTTATAAAATAATTGTAAAAACAGACAAATTGTTCCAGGTCCTACAATACAGATACAGTATAAATATCTTTAACATGTCTTCTCATAAGCTTTCAAAGGCATGGGTGTATTATTAAAAATGGACTATGACGTCCAGATTCCATCTTCCCACCAGCACCGGCAACGTTTGGCAACGCGGTTGTCTATTTCGAGTCTGAACGCAGCCTTAGCCCCAATTGGCAGTCGCGTCTCCAGCATCTCTAGCAGTAAGATAAGACGTGTCCCCTCAGAAAGACGGGGGAGGGGAGGGGAGCCCGGGGTGAGAGGGTGCGCTCAGAGACAGAGGGAAGGAAGATGGAGGAGCACTTTAATAGTATGATTCAGCAAGAGGTATCAATTCCCACAGATGGCAAGCTGGCTCCTATTGACTTACATAGGAGGGGAGTAAAGAGGCAATGAAAACCACCCCGGGGACAGACAGTCAGCACATCAAAAGGGAGCGGGATCCGTGTGTTCAAGGCGCCCCCCCACCCCACACAACCAAGGCTGAACTCTGCGAAGTGTGAATGCGCCTCAAAAATTGAGCCAATCTCCCAATTCGAAGGCGACGCATGAAAACGTTTAAATGTCACAGCAAAGCTCTGTATCTTAATGCATCTTCCCACTTCTCCGGTTATGTGGCAGGACTTCTCAGGACTGTCTGTACCAAGAAGACCAGGTGTCAGAGGATGTCCTGCGACACCTAAACGCACCGTACGACGCCACCAGACGTGCCTGCTGGTGTTTTTTTTTTCCTTTTGGAGGACGGCAGCTTTTACACTTTCTCCACCAGCTCGTGTTGAACGGCGAAACAAAGAGGAGGAGACAGAGGGAAAGGCGAGAAAGTCGTTTACAACTTGAGGATCTCACCTCTGCACCCTCGTCTGGCGACTGCGACCGCGGCCGGCCGGCAGCGAGGCAACATTAACCTTTTTTGCGGGGACTTTTAATCAGTCTGATGAATTCTGCGAGACAGACAGCAGCCTGACCTCCAACCCCCGATGAGTGATGGAGAGAGTTGGCACTGACAAGACACTATTAATATTTCATTAACGGTGCTTTAATGATCATTAAAATGCACTGTGAACTCTGCCGGCAACACGTGATCCTGTGCTGTACCGTCGGCTTCTCTTTGTAGTAGATAAGGATGAAGTAGCTTTAGTTTTATTGTTGTTTTATGAATGTCTCACTTTTAAATGACTTTGTTTTTGTACTATTTATCTATTTTTATACTTTCATGTTACATTCTGTGGACAGCAAACAAAAAATGTCATTGTTTCTTTACTGTGCATACGATAACAGACCCTTTGAATCTTGAACCTTGAAGTCAAAGCTCTTACATTCATTTCAAAGGATGCAGCAAGAAAATGCAATTTCTTACGGGGTAAAAAAAATAAATAAAGTGGGTTTAATGGACCATAAAATTATGTGAATGAACTTTAAGTTTTCTGACATTCTTCCATCGTTGGATCCGTTTATAAAAACGTGTTTTCATTCAGTTTTTTCACCCTCATGCAGCACGTGTTAAAAGACGGAAATAAAACAAATGTTCTGCTTCATGCCAACTACATGCAGCGAAAGGCTTTAACAGCAACAGCATGACGGCACATTTAGTCAGTAAGTAAGTAGAAGCCGGGGATTGTGGGTAAACACAAGACGATCTAGCACCCACTCACCTAGAGTCCAGGTGGATGTTTGTGCCAAATTTCAAGAAATTCCCTTCAGGCGTTCCCGAGATGTCGCGTTCAAGAGATCGGAGCGGGCAATCTAAAAACATGGCGCCTCCACAGAGGCATACAAATGTCAAAAAGTGGGCCGCACCTCAGAGGTTGGGCTATTAAACGACATTAATGGGGACATTTATTAGGGGATATATACGCGTCGGTTACCAGCGCTCGAGTGTCCCTTGTGCTTACGATGGTCATGAATCAAACCACAGCCTATCAACTGATTTCCGAAATCCATCAGTAACGCAGCGCTGACAGAACTGACGAGGACATTCTTCTCCCTTCATGTCATTACTTCCCTGTTTCTCGTGCCAGGACGCCCTCACACCCATCACACCTGCTCACAAGCCACGCAATCAACTAGAAAACCTTCACACGGACAATAACGCTGACGCCATTGTGACATTTTAGAGAAACACTTTGAAAGCTTCATAAGCTATTCCCACTTAAAGATTATTTTATTTAACGCCTACATGGTCACGCTTCTTCCCTGCTTAAAGAATTTGTTACAATACAGCAAAAATGTAATTCAAATGCTACCGTTTTAAAGTGGTTTCCAACATTTTTCTGCTCTTCACATAGTGCATGTTTTGCAGAGAACATCTCAGTTGACTCAATCTGTTTAAACAGGTATAGCTTTGCGATATTTCACTAAAACAAAGAAAGAAAACAATCTAATTTGTCATTTTGTGTGGCAACTTTATTCCAGATTGATCCCAGTTTGGGAACCGCTGGGAAAGAGCCACCGCAAAAAAAGCCACCAACGTCGGCGACTCCATGCGTGAAAAGGGTTTATGTGGTTTCTGGTAATATGGATTACTCCTGTTTGCCCACAGTTGGCATTCATCGGCGTCGTCGCAACACATGTGGGCTTTTACCGATCGCCGCCGAGGGCAAACAAAAGGTATCTGCTCCGTCAGCTCAACCATGATTAGAAATGGTGTGGGCGTGTTCCCTTTCAGACTCAAAGTCCTTCCACTAGCACATAATAAACACAGTATGTAGGTCAGTTTGTGTCTGCTCTCCCTCTCTCCCTCTCTCGCCTCCTCCAACATCTACCTGTCGACCGTCTGGCAGCAGCTCGTGATCACGTTTCCCGTCGGTTGTATTCTGACTGGCGGTCGACATCTGGAGCGCCGCGTCGACTCGGTGGCATAAACTCTGACTTGTGAGCGAGCAGAAGGAAGCAGCAAGAGAGAGATGTCACGCCATGAAATCCGTTAAATCAATTCGGCGGATGACAAAGATAAAACACACAGAATATACAATTTTCCATTTGATGTAACAGTTCAGCCGTAAAAAGAGGAGTCATGAGTTTGCATACTGCACTTAATATTTATAAGCGCGACAAAATCAATGGAAAAGAACACATTTTCACATCTTTTTGAAGTGATTTAAAAAAAGGGAAACTGGGGGAATTCACGCGGGGTTCAAGAGGTTAAAGATGAGGAGCTTTTATATCCAGATGTGCCTTTTTGCTTAATGAAAAACTCACACAATGTAGACTAATTAGTGTGAGCTAAGTAATTCTTCCACAGCCGAGAAAAGTATTTTTATTTGACAGTAACTTAAAAAAAAAAAAAGTACACGCTAGCCTGCATTCTCTTAGTGAAAACAGATGTGGACACGTTTATTTTAACCGCAAAAAAACAATAAAACCTGACAAAGATTTAATAGAAACGTTGGTGCTTGTTGTAGTTCTGAGAGGTTGAAGGCATTGATAGGTAGCAGCTGGTCATTTTCTCTTTTTTTACGTGAAATGCCAAAATAAAGTTTTTCTCTGGGATTGAGGCTCTGCAGCCCTGTGAGGCTTTACACAGTGGAGCTAAATGCTAACATCTGCATCATCCGCTCCAACGGGTGGCGGCCAAAATAGAATGTGTTCAAGTAGAAAGAAGTTGTTTGAGCTCTTTTATTTAAGGTATTTTCAATAATTATAATCAAATAACCATGATCATAAATCATAATGTCTGCCTGCTAAAATATGAGATAAATAAATATGTTCTGTATCCTGCATTTTTTCACTTGTCTGCCACATTAGGGATCTGCACTACTTTCATGAATATTCAGAATATGGAAATCCACCACGATCAATTTATTGTGTTTTTTATTGCGATCCCTGATAATATCCTGTATCGTCCCATCTCCTCTTTAACCCTCCTTGATGCCAACATGCTGCTGTTCATATAGTGTTCGCCACATAGGCTGGCACTTAACACAAAGGTTGATTTTCATTTTGCACCTTTTTAATATAAAGTGGAATCCCCAACGTTATTACAGTCAATCCTGCAGGGGGACCTGATGCCAAAGTTCACCCTGGACTGAGTGTGTCTGTAGATGGAAATCCCTCCAGTAGTTATTGGGACGTTTCAGTGGCGACCCGACAGGCTGCTAGTGTGGCTAACGGGGCAGAAACTCTCTACAGAAGCAGCATTAATATTTATAATAGAAATGCTCCAATGAAATCAGGTTAGTTAGATAATGTTCCAGTCATATATTGAGTTTTACAACGCCGGGAACATTGGGTTCTGGCCCACATAACAGTTTCATTCACTCACATGGAGCGTCTGAAGGCCGGACATCAGTGTGACTGATGGAAATCCTCTCTGTGCTTCCTTTTCTGGACGCTGTGCACTGATTGGTGAATCCTTTGGTGGTTTTCCTACTGAGGGTAATTCCTCTTTTGACATGTGCACACTGTCTCTTTAAACTCAACACTGCGACTCTGTAACACGTAAACATAAGGGAACAGACACTCTGGTGTTTAGTCCCAAAATGCAAACTTGGTATTCATGGTATTTCCAATGTGCAAGTCACCTGCTGCAGCCGGAGCCATAATCAAAGCCTCCATCTTAAGGAATACATTAGTGCTTAGATATTATTTGCTATTATTTAGTGTGTAAATGAGTCAGAGAGGAGTGAAAAGGTCCCATCAAAGGAAGCAAAAGGCAGCATCTTCAAATTGCTATTTCCAAAAGATTTTCTTTATAATGAAGCACAAAAAGAAAAAGAGAAAGCAGGAAATCCTCAAATTTAAGAGGCTGGAACTGGATACTGGGCACTCCTGCCAAATGGTTGTCATTTAATCTTCTTTTGATTAATTCATCCACCAATCATTTCAGCTTTTCTTCTGTCCAGCACCAGAAAGAACATTATTATTACGCACAACTCTAACAGGAATGTAGAATTTCACACATGCCACGGATTCCTTCCTTCTATTGCTTTATACACATACGTCATTCTGAAGTGAACGGGAATAAACTAATTTCCCCGAAGATAATTACGTCAACATTTGAACTTCCTTCGATATACAATGGTGTGGACTGTACACTGCAGCATTCCTCTCCTCCACCAGGACTCGGCCCTCCTCTCGGCCTCCCGTGTGGAGGTCTGCACCCGGCACGCTGACGGGGAACTCCTGTGGGAGAATGAGCTCTAATCCAGCTGGAGCGCCCCGCTTTGATGAGGATCGTCGGTACAATATTGCACATGACAATGCACTCTGCTATGCACTGACGTCGCCTGCATGCAAATAGGGGGGGAGAGAAAAAAAAGGGCTGACCAGCTAAACCGTATTCAGTGTGAACCGTATGAACGTTAATATAGGACACAAACAAACAACAACTGCTGGTCAGAAAGACTTTTATATGAAATCACGATGGCTGAAAGTGAACGCTACACCTTTAAGACGGAAGCCAAGTTTTAAATTTGTTTTTAAACTGGAGAATTCAATGTAAACCTTTTTTCTTTTCTTCTCTCAAGCTGTGCATTTCAAAAGCATATGAGGCTAGCCGATGACATCACCCACCAGAGGGACCAATACTGTTGCATAACAGCCAGACATGGCTGTGAGCGCCTCACTCTGCCAAGCCAAATGCTCTTTACTTCAGGAGGCGCCATACAGTACAAAAGGCCTACTTACTCATTTGAATCGGAGAAATGCACATTTAAGCCAGATGCTGATCTCGCGTACATCATTTACGGGCAACAGTGATGTCACAACAAAGATGGCGTCTAATGCGTACGAGGTAATAATTACATGATTTGCAGCATAAACTTTTTACTGGGAGGATATGAATTAAGGACTTTTTTAAAGTCAAACTAAAATGAAAGTTTTTGCTATTTGCTCTATATATGTATAACTTGACGAAATAGGGAAAAAAGTAAAAAAGTAACATCATGAAGTTGTAATTCCACTGTTTCCCCCTAACTTGTTAAGCTTGCTTTAAAGGGCAGCGAGCTAGCTAACGCTAGCTAGCTAGCTAAACCTCCTCCTTCCCGATATCATAAGGCCGTCTTCCCAGGGGATGCTAGTTAGCCTAGCTCACCTGCTGCACTAAGTAGAATACAAACTTGACAGAAAATGTGTGTACGACTTAAATTGCTAACCGTGTACGTGCTTCTATCATCATGCTAATTCCACACACATGTCCAAAAAACAAAACAAAAAAAATGGGTTTGAACTGAACGAATGTGCACAAGGGCTGCAGTATCGACGTTTCCATTTCCTTACACACAGCTGAGAAGTCAAACGTGAGCTCCGAGTCAAGTATGTGCTGGTGTGGCGTTCGAGAGCACACGTGTCACATTCCTCAGCAACGTTACTCACGTGGTTAAAATGAAAACACTGTGCAGGCGAGACTCTGGCAGCCGAACCCAGGCCGCCGCCGCCGCCAATAAAAGCACCCTGACAGCTCAGAGACAGAAACACAGCATGCAAATGAGGCGGCGCGCTCCCAAAGAGGAAAGTGATGTCATGTGATAATGGTGATGGAGTAAAAGGAGACGCGGCCAGAGAGAAAAGTCGAGCTGGCTGCAGTCCTGACTTCAGGAGTATGAACCGCTTTAATCTATTCCAGCTCTGAAAAGCACAGATTACATAACAGCAGACCTCCGTGTATTCCCGGGCCTCTAACGTATCTGAGAAGTATGTGTGCAGTCGTTGAGGCCAGGCAGCGAAGTTTGGCTCGGAGAATGTTTGACTGGAAAACACACAGATCTCTTAGATACTCTCTGACACGTTTACTGCAAAACCACTCCAGTGAGGAGAACAAGCGGTGAAGGCTAAATATTTCTGGTTTCCAGCTCCTCAGATTCACTTCTTTATTCGCTTTTACGTCACTTCACCAGACGTTTCAATATATGGTTGTTTTGAACCATTTTCTGCACTTTTATAGATGAAACATTCGTTGAATCCATCACTAGATTCATTGATAACGAGAACAACCAGCATCGGTTTGTGCTTCTCATGTTTTAGTGTTTAGAGTTGAGGATTGATTTATAAATAAGTGAAGAAGAACCAGGGATGGCACCTTGACAGGAAACGAGAGTGTTTTATGGAAATACTGTCAGAGAAGTTAAATGCAATGCTTCTTTATCTTTAAGATGTAACACCAATACATAACACAGCGGTGTAGGAAGTATTTACAAGTACTAATACCACACTGAAAATACTCTGTTACAAGCACAAGTAAAGTAAAAGTATGTAAGTATATAAGTGCAATGAGGAAAATAAAGCATTACAAGTAAAATCAATGTAGAAAAATCATATGTGTGAACCTGAAACCAAACGTGTATCTTTTTTTCTTTTGATGAATCAACAATTAATTTTGGCTGTACTTGATTATATTACTGTTAATTTATAAAAACATCATATTTCAGAGGCTCTTTGTAACGTAAATAAAGATGACAAGTAACTGTGGTGAACTAAACAAAACTATTCCAGCACAGAATTAGAGACACAAACTGGTGTCAGCCACCTGTGCATCAGGTGTCAACAGCTCCAAAAAAGACTTGTTTCATGTAAATTAGTATGAAATATTAACAGGAACTCTTGTAAATTGATCGTCTATGCAAGCAGTGGTTCAATTTCCCAAATAAGAAAGACTCTCCGGATGCTCCTGACAACTCATTTCTGCAGGTTGTTTTGCAGATGAAAAGCCATTTCAAGTGAAAACTTTCACTTTTCACCAGAATCAAGTCCAGTTTTAACATGAGATGTCTCCTCAGAGCCTAGATCTTGTTGTTGTGGTTGGACATCATCTCCAACACCTTCAGGGGGGGTGGATGCACGTCGTCATGGAGGCTTAGAACCGGGGTCAGCCTGTTGCAGCACCCTCTCCCCACCACAACACACAGCCCTGCCCACCCACAGTCCTGCACGTGCACTCATCCCCATCTTTTGTGGTCCTCCACCACCACCACCACCACCTCTCAGGGATGCCTTCACACAAGCAGCACTAAATCCACGATGAAGCAGCATCACGGTGCCTTTTTATCATCTTTTTGTTGTGACCACTGACAGCAGCAGACAGAAAAACAATGCTTGGAGCAGCTCCGTGGAGAATAAAGGCATTGAATAAAACAGGAGCCACAGCAGAGCATGCATGCAAACATCTCCAGCAGCGGTAACAGGAGTTGGTCGGGCTATAATAGAAGCCAGACGGGGAAAATAACAATAGCTTCACATTAAACGTCTGCAGAGCGACTACGGCTGCTTTAGATGAAGTTTGCATCGGGCACTTTGAACGCCTCGTGATATCATCCTGATCAGCGTCATCTAAAACAATCCCTTTAACATCATGAACGCAGTCGAGGCGTAAAAAAACATCTCTTACCGCTTCACTGTCGGGGTTTTGTTGCTGCTTTGTCGCGTTATATTCCCTTTTCTTCTTCTTTGTTGTTGTTTTCCTGCTGATGATCAGTCGGCCGTCTCACAGACACAAATCTCGACCTCACTTCCATGTGCTCGCGACCAGGACCACGCGCTCAGGGGGGGGTGGGGGGAGGGAGGGAGGGGGGGAGAAGCGCTCGGGATACGGCGCGTGACGTCACGGCGAGACTGGAAAGCCGCTCGGAAATAAATCGACGCCATATCAACAATAACAAGTAGGCTCGAGCTGTTTACCACGGAATGCATGATGTGGAGACACACATGGTGCGTTTAGTGGTTATTACTGATACATTTATTTATTATATTTGTCTAATATCTATAACTTATAACAGCAAAGCTAGAAAAACAACCTGGAAATGTCTTTGCATTTTATTTGAATCTGATCTGAGACATAAAATTAAGGGATTTGACCACACAAGGGAAGTGGAATATAGCCTGCAGTCTACACGTGTACTTGCAATGCTCGGGAAGAAAAGCATGTAGGGAAGTGAAGTCTTTTCAGCATCAGTGGATGCTTCAATGTTTATGGTGCACATTGAGAGCAAATCAGCCAATTCTCAGCTGAGTTGATGACACTTTAGCATCAGTAATGTTGGGATCCCTTCAATAACAAGCACTCACTTGGGATCAAATGTGCCATATTGTGTTACTTTATATATTTGTATGTATAAACCAGAGACAAAGGTCTGAGCTTACCTTCTTTATGACCCAGAACTGGGATAAGAGAAAATATCGAGTACATTTAACCAATTCAATTTAATGTAGTTTTATTGTACCTGAAGTAGTCACAGCGAGTGGAGCTTCTAGAACAACTCAACGTGAGCATCTTCATCCACGTCAGAATAATTATGAGTCATTTATGGGTCTGGTCTCCTTCTGCTGAACCCACCCTACAGCAACATGTACCAGAACATACGTAGGTATACTGGGATGAAATGTGTGATGTGTGTTTTTCAATGCAAGAACGAGGACACAAATGCAAGAAAAAGTTTTTTTCTTTTCTTTTTTTTTTTATATTTCAAAAAGAATCTAGGAACATAATGGAAAAAACAAACACTGGGTCTGAACATCCAGACAATTGAGATCCAAAAATACATTTTCTTAGGAAATATTAATTATATACAAAACATAAAAATTTATATTTTAGTTCGGGCCCCTCAACAGGGTAGCCCCATTTTTTTTAATTTTTTTTTATATTTTATTAATAAAAATAAACTTTTAAATATTTAATCCACCCATAACTTCAATTGAGGCAGTTTTAACATTGAAATCAAACAAGATTCCAAACAACTTAATCCACTTTGCATTTGCATGCATCAACTGTACACCCTAAGTCTTGAACTTGCATAAAAAACAAAAGGCCAAAAAGTCTATGATGATTCAAACTTTAAGCGCGAGAGCTCTGCAGCTGTGCCAGTCTCTGCTTCAAGAGTTCACTTTTCCTCCTCAGTTGTTCCTTGAGTGAGAGGAGTCTCTGTTCGTCTGACTGCATGTTGTAAATGCACTCCGCTGCCTTCTTCAGGATCACCACTTTGGCCGCCTTCTCGTTGTTGGCCACTTCGGGGATCTCGTCCCGCAGGGCGAAGAAGCTCAACTTGAGCTCGTTCCTCCTCTGGCGCTCCAGAACGTTATGAGTCCTTCTCTTGTCATAGTCCTCCGTGTCAGACGTCCGCGGGCTTGAGCACTTGCGGTTGCTGCTGATCTGTTTGAGGACCCTGCTGTGGCCGCCGCCGCCGCCAACGCCGCCGCTCTCCAGCTTCAGCTTCTTGACAGCCGGCTGCTCGTGCCTCATGGATGGATGGGCGGCGTAGTTATGCTGGTGGGTGGAGACGTGGCACCTCTTCAGCACGAGCGGGCTCTGGTGCCTGGTCTCTGCCGGGCTGGGGTCGCACCGCTTCACCGCCTGCCTCTTCTCCACTGTGACCACATCGATCTCCTCCTCTTCCTCCTGGTCCTCCTCTTCATCATCATCATCCTCGTCGTCGTCGTCATCATCATCTCCATCCTCATCTTCTGCAAAACACACAAAAAAAACACAGATTTAGCATCATGGTTGCATTCAGAGGGAGGGGAGGGAGGTACAAGCTCTCCTTCCACATCAGTTGATTGCCAAACATTGCAGCCTCCAGCTAATCTCACAGTACAACACCACATGCAGCACGTTTCCACCTCCCGCCTGGACATCTGACTGTTAGTCACATGGAATTAAACCAGTTTATAATCAAACAGTGGTAGGCTATAATGTGTTTGCCCAGCCCATGAGGCACAGTACTAATTGCGCAGGTGCGACTGCATGATGGGTGCTCATGCACATCTTACCTGAGTCGCTGCAACTGCTGCTGCTGCTGCTGCCGCTGTTGGGCGGCGTGTCCAGCCCCAAATCCTTACTGGGCGGCGTCCCGGCGCTCTGCTTGGGCGTCTCCGCGATCGGGTACGGGAAAACCACAGACGGGTCGATGCACTCCGCCGCCGACGTGTTCAGGTCCTGCAGGTAGCTGCTGTTCAGCCGCCACGCAGCCGCGCCCGCGGGCTCCGCGCACTCGCCCGCCGCCGACTCCTTGCGCGCGGCGTGCAGCGAGGCGAGCCGCTCGGACACCACCTTCTCCAGCTTGGCCGCGGCGCTGAAGCCGCTCCACATGCAGTCCTGGATGATGATGGACTTGAGGAAGGTCTGGGAGTAGTCCGCGTCGCAGATGATGCTCTGGTTGACCGCGTCGTCGCCCAGGAACTCGGTCACCATCTCCAGCTGATCCGCCGTGGAGGGGAAGAGGCTCGACAGGGACGGCCGGCGGCTCGGGGAGAGGGGAGGGGTCGGCAGCAGTTCAAATTTCTTCCAGATGTCTTCGCTCGGTGCCGGAGGCTGGAGCTGCTGAGGGTAGAAATTCTCCTCCTCGTTGTGGTAGTAGAAATACGGTTGAAGGGAGTCGTAGTCGTAGTCATAGTTTTTACTCGCCAAAGTTGAATTCAGCGGCATGTTTGTCTCTGTTGTCGTTGTCCTTATTGTGAAGCTGGTTGAAAGAATAAAAAAAAAAACGCGTGATTAGATGTTTATTCTAAAAAAAAGAGAAAAAAAAAAAAAAAGGTGTGCAGGATCAAAGCAGCTGCTTGACACCGACCCCTGCTCTACAACATTCAGTGTAAGGAACATCACATGGTCACTCCAAAACACCCAGCCTCTTGTGCACGCCTTGCATGCATGCACGGTTTGCTGCAGCAGCAGGTGCTCAACCGGGGAAACTGATAGTGAATCAAGTGCAAAGAGGGGTAACCCCACGTTTACTTAACTGCAACTGACGATGAAATCTAAAAAAAACTGTTGTGGAGAGGGGTGTAGTGCGAGCTGCAGCGACACTCTCTTCCTTACCTTTTTTTTGTGTTTTTTAGATTTTTAAACCGTCTGCGGAAGAAGACGGGGCGAAATCCACCCAAAAAACGCACCAAAAAACCGAGCAGGAGAGTTATTCCAATGCGAAAGCAGCATTAAATCCTTCCGCGGAAGTGTCGCGGAGCATGCATGGGGAGTTGAATGGCTGCACCAGCTACTACCCGGCAGGACGACGTACAGTCTGTCATCAGCAGCGTGAGAATCACAGCTGAGAGCTCTGCCGGCTGCAATAAAAACGACGCGGCACTCTCTTCACTCTGCGCCTCCGCCGTGTCCTTCCGCTGTATCCTTCCGCTCCGTTTTTCCCGCCGGCCTTGGAAATCTCACACACCTCGAGATAATCCCCCCCGCCCCCACGCTTTTTTTTGTTTTTTATCACCGGGAATAATCCGCACCCGCATCGGGGTTGATTAATACTCGAAACACACGTGCGCCAATCGGTTATTTCGGTCGCTAAATTGTGCTTTATCTTGAGCCCTATTTAAAGTGGGAGGGGTCATAGTAGAGTAGAGCTTCCATTGACTGGAGACATGCAAAAAATACTAATGCCGGTAGTAGTGGGAGATAATTAGGGTGAGTTATTGTGCTGCTACCCCGCCTAAAACATCCACAAACAGCTCGTCATATTGGTTTTTCTCACATAGTTAATTAATAACTCACATTTATTACCTAAACGTTGATTAATTTACCTGTTTTTTGTTTGTTTGTTGCACAAACCCTTGTATGTAAATTATAATAAAAATGGTAGAAGTGAATGTCTGCAGAAATGCAACACATTGAACACGCCAGGTTCAATGCAACGCGATGCTCGCAGGTGCAGCAGCTTACCTCGATCTGTCCGCAGCCACTGACAGCTCTGAAACAGGTGAATTCAACAAGCAGGACTCAGTTTGTAATGTATGAAAAGGACCAATAAGAGGGTGTGTGTGTGTGTGTGTTCCCGACAATGTAAATGGAGCTCGGGGTTTTGAGGCTGGACAGATTGGCACCAATTAAGTACAGGAAGGAAGCAATTAAAGGAAATCAGATGGGTACCGCAGTTGGATGGTGGTGGTGCCCTTCTGTGTCTGTGATGGGGCGGTGGAGACGGGGCGCATTGAGCGGGCTCGGAGCGCCCTCTGCTGGTCAAAGTGCTCTGGGCAGCAGCCAAGTAGGAGAAGGGTCAAACCATGGAGGTGAACATAAAGTCCACCCACCTTCCATGAATTTATTGATTACTGGCTGAAAGTAGATTAAAGACAGATTGCTGTGTACAACACTATAAACGGCTCAGTTACACAACAGTGAGTTATTGTTTGTTTTATTGGGGTTACTGGGTCACTTCATTTAAAAATAGTGCTGGATTTTTTTTTTTAAAAAAAGGACATTTATTTACTTTCAGTTGATTTATTTTGATGGTCAATTTCTTTTCTTTTTTTATTATCTCAGACAGACCTCTTTCTACACTTATAAGTAAAACCATAATAGTGGAAAAATGTTCTCTAAGTATTAAGTATGTAATTCTAAAAGCCACATTTAATTTATATCAAGGATGGCATTTAGAGTTTACACAATAATATTTTCATTTTCTGGGGGGATATGCCAGCATTTTTCTTAAAGAAAGCAGATCAACCTATTTATTTATTTATTAAAAAATGACCAAAACTACGCCCTTGATGTATGTCTGCGATTCCATTCTGTGTGTTTAAGATCTTGATCTCAACCACCCCACCTGTTTAAAAAGTGCTTTTTTAGCATTTGAATAAAATAACAAGTAAACCCTCTGATTTAAACAAAACTCACGACATAACTCAGACAACAATCTAATGATTGTTAAATTAAGTGTCACACTTTTTTTACTCAACTAAATTTAGTGAAGTTAGTAAGTTACTATATAGTTTATAGTCTTATTACCACCATTAGAAAACAAGGTACCTTTTTGTTTTTTTTACACCGTCTCCCTTTACTTCTAACCCCTTTACGACTACGTGAGATTTTATTATAAGGTATAAGGAGTGTCTACAAGCTCACTGAGCGATATGTGGTTCACTAATGTTCCCAGGCACAGAAGTGTCCACTTCTTGAGGCCTCAGAGGAAAAAACAAAATCAATAGCTGAGCGAGCAAATGGAGGAGAGCATGGAGGAGGAGACAGTAGAAAAGGAGAGGAGGAGAGATTTCTCGTTATCAGGGGGGAAGTGGAAAAGAAAAGCCAAACTGAAATAACACCGCCTCTCCTCTCCTCCGTACACATTCCTCCATCCTTTCCCTGCCTTCTCTCCTTTCCTCACTCCGCGATGCCCTGTGGAGGATAGCGATCATAACCGGCAGACTCATGTGTTGTGGTCATTGTGTTTATCGGCTCCGGATGTTTCTTGTGTTACTGTGTTTTTTCCGAGCGTCTGGAGACACAGAGGGAAGCTTTGAGACTGGCTGGCATCATTTCCTCAGATAAGTGGAGACTGGAGGTGCCCTGGAGAAGTTTGATCCCCGTTAAACTCGTTCTACCACTTTTGATTGACACGACAGCAAAGTGCAGAAGTTTTATAAAGTGTTTAAAGGACCGTACCAGTGTTACTACATGTCATTGTCCATTGACAACACTGGCTTAAATAATCTCTACCATGTTTACGATAAATCATTAAATGTTAAAATCCTCCTTCTAGCGCAAATTCCAGTTCAAAATTAAGTTATTGCAAGGAACTATTTTTCCAGGCGTAATAACATTCAACCCAACGGCTGGCTTGGCTCTGTTGTGATTGACAGCTGAGAGGGCGGAACCAAAGTAAAGAGAAGGTCAACAATTGGCTGAAAGGTACACCTCGAGCTTGTGTTAATTTCTGGCTCGTACTGACACGGCTCAACAGCCAATCAGAGCCAGCCAGAGAACTTTTGACTGCAGATACTGATGCACACAAGATGTGTTGAAGAAGCTGCTGGAGAGAAGTCCGCCTTTAATGCATATTCAGTATATGGTGTCAGTCGTTTCCTTTTCCGTGTTGCCATTCAACAGGAGAGGCGACGCCGACGTGACCTTAAAGGTCAAGTGGCAGCGTGTGAATTCATAAAGCCTATCAGCAGACACGTGTGGACGCATCTGCTTCTCACTCAGTCAGGACTCAAGTCAGCGCGATGCCTCGGTTCCGAGGCAGCAAATCAATGGCTGCTTCAGCTTCGTCGGCGAGAGGAGGCTGCCAGCGAAGCAGTCAGCAAGGAGAGCGCGG
Source organism: Eutrigla gurnardus (assembly GCF_963514095.1). Lineage (NCBI taxonomy): Eukaryota > Metazoa > Chordata > Actinopteri > Perciformes > Triglidae > Eutrigla > Eutrigla gurnardus. The sequence continues at coordinate 6,223,997 of NC_139929.1, read as the reverse complement.
CACATCTGTCAGACCACTCAGGAGCTAATTGTGTCATTAATTATTGACGGTGACAACGGGTAGTTATTGACAAGGCCTGTAACCCGCGGTACGATTACAGGAACAGACTCAGTTTGGTGTTTCTCTTAATAAGATGCGTTTCTGCATGTGTGCAAACATCATTTCCTACCATTTCAAACACTAACACTAATTAGTGAAATTTAAAGGTACCACTACTTGTCAGAATCTTTTTTTTTTTACTGTGCAGGTGCAGCAAACATGGTAAGTAACCCTCTTTTGTAAAAATACTTAACATAACTTTGTCTCCTTTCTCAACCCCTGATTCTTTCTCTGTTTTAAGATTATTTTTTAGTATTTCTGCGTCAAACAGAAAAAAGATGAGGGAAAAGGCCCGAGGCTGGATTCAAACCCTGGCACATTAGTGCTCTGACTGGAATATAACATTTACACAGAGACATTAAAGATTTAATATTGAACATAAAACACACCATAAAACACAAATAACTAAATTATTTGCATCTCGTCTGGGATGACGAGAGGCCCGGAAGACGTTCAAATCAGGCAGCGAACAAAGTAAAATAAAACCCCACATTTGTACATTTCAAGTGCCGTCCCATTTCTATTAATGTCTATATCTCGAGCCCTCGCAGCCTCAACCATTTAACAGGTGATGTCAGTTAAGTCCCTGAGGGTTCGGGGGCTCAAAAAGATAAAAACAGGAAGTGCTATTCAATTTCAGAATTGTTCGGGCACTAATAACTCAAAAAAACATATTCATTCTTACACTGAGCTGATAGATAAAACAGTAAATCCAGATAATATAGTATATGAATACTAACTCATTGTATCTGTGATGGATGTTTACGGAGTCGTGGTTCAGGTTTTGATTGGTGGGATGAAGATACCAGCTGTTAGAAGAGGATGACTCTCCATCCAAAAAACCTGAAGGGGAGGCCGACAAATAAACATGAGGGGGAGACAGTTTTAAGAGCGCCATCTTATTCTATCCTTCTGAAAACAACATAAATCAGCTGTGAGGGAAAACACCTGAAAAGTGAGGAGGTGAGTGATATACTGCTAAAGGAGACATCCAGATTGCCAAGTCTCCGCATTCTTCGACTCACATCTGCTCGTCCACCTCTGACTCTCTCTCTCTGCGGTTTAGTACACGGCCAGAATACTCAATAATAACATAAATAACATACTCAGCATTTCATTTGATGAGTAATATTTGGGTGAAAAATCCAAGCAGAAGTTTCCAAGCATTTTAAAGCCACATTTTTACAAACAATATTGTTCACTCATGATTATAGATGACACTGAATGAGAGGTTTTTGCATATTAATGTCCAGTGCAATATCACAAGAACATATGGGATTCTGACAAATCATCAGGTGAAATAAAATATCAGTGATAGTTGTGAGGATGAGGAGTCGTTTTGAGAGTTCGGCTGCTGATGTGAGGTATTTCTAACTGAACTGATTACAACTTAGTCAGTTGTAATCCTAGCGTGTGTTGCCCTTAAATGACCACTAGAGGGCGTGATGCATCACCTGAAAACCTCCATAAACAAACCACTCAACCTTTAACATTTAAAAACTGTGATTGACTAGTTTCTCTGCTGCAATGTTTCTTCCTTTGTTCCCTTCGTTGTAATTTATAAATTATAACGGCACTCTAACTGTACTTCTATTCCATATTGTAGTTTCATTTCATTTCAAAAACACATTTATTCCATCTTACTTTGTATTGCACATTGTTTTAATGTAATTCTAATGCTTTTTTTGACCATGTAATGTGCTGAAACTTGCTTTATAGATAAAGCTGACATTCATTACAGTAAAAGTAAATACAAAACATCACAACAGGCTACTGTACTTTTTCATTGTTGTTTGCATCTATTTGAAAATGTGACTAATGTGTACGAACATCTTTCTTAAAACCAATTCTTTGTTAACATTAACAACCTTGCATCTCAAATCTCTGGCTGCCAATAATACTAAAGTACTAGAATGTATGTCATGACTGCTAAACGTCATAGACTTCCTAAAGTCAGAGAGCCATAAAGAAAATAAAAAAAATAAAAAAATCACAAAATGTTGTCGTTATAGTCAGCAAATTATTGATTTAGATGAGTTATGAGAGGCGTCTGTCAAGCCGGAAGGTCATACGAGGTTTCCAACACCTCAAAACACAAACAACCTGTTTTCGAAGTTGTGAAAAATACGTGTTGATGCCAATAACAGCGATCTTGAGTCACCACCTCTGACAGCAACTGCAAGAACAAACATCATCCTGTGCTGACATGGCAATAATATTGATGTACCGGTATGTAGGTATATGTTAAGTCATTTGAGGTCCTGCCTTCTCTGAAACATTTTTTTAACAAGGATACCTGGGCACCATGCCATCCTGTGTTATCCAAACCCCCACCCACACACTAGTAGCCAACTACTCCACACTTCCAGACATAAAAACCAGCTCGTAAACAATTGACATTCAAAAAGAAAACCACAAAATTCTCTGTTATTGGATTAAGCAATAGAAGTAATGAAATCCTGACATTATAAAAAATATAAATATATATATATTGTAGCTTTAGGATTTAATGCATAAAGCAGGTGGGAGCTCAAACATCTGACTTCGGTTACAGCAGCGGAGGAAAAGTGGGTCTGCTAATAAAAGGCTACGTACTACAGACGCTGCCACAGGCACCAAGTAGACACACAAACAACTTTGTGTTTTGACTGAACGTTACGGACAGTGGCATGTTTCCACTTGACATTAACTTTACACAGACCGAGCAATCCTGTGTGCGGTAAACAGACAGTAAATTAATGGCTAAATGAGCATTCTTCTCAGGTGAAAACTGGAAGAAAGCATTAAGTTGACCTTTTTTTTAGTCATACCATTGTTTCCATGGTCAAAAATGAACTTTTATCCTGAAAAGCTCACAGATCTCATACAATCCAATCTATTACAAAATAACAACACAAAATTCACTCCATTTATGGGATTGCATGTTTTTTCTCATTTGATCACAAACACTTTCAGGTTAGAGTTGGTGTTGCAGATACAAAATATATACAAATATACATTTTTTGATAGAATTTGGTCAAATACATCTATTGCAGAAAAAAGTACATTTTAGGAGAAATTAAATTTATTTTGCTTAAAGTTTTGCCAATGTTTATACTTATCTACATTGCTGCTGCCTTTTCCTCTAATGTTTATTAGACATTTTTATTTTTTCGTTATATAAAAGTAAACATGTCTTGAAGCCAGCTTGTATTTGTTTTGTCCACTAGGGGTCAGTGTTTCACTAGATATGGTCATGGCTCAGTTGTTTATTCTAAATATAACTGCTGTCCTTAAAGGAGGGGTACAATATAAACATGAACAAATATGTATTCATGTGTTATTTTACCATTTAAATCCCCAGTTTGATTCAACTGACCACCTTTGTACCAGTCCAGTTAATACACAGACACTCTCAGTACTCAGCACCGTTCCTTTGTGTGTGCTCTGGTGTAAACACACATATGCAGTCTTTCATGAATAACACAGGTCAGGTTTAGACTCGCTGATGATGTCACGGCCGGGATGCCTGTGCCCACGTGCGGGGCAGCGGTGATGTAGATCCTCGGGGAGGGGTCGACAACACAGAGAGAGAGAGAGAGAGAGAGGCGCAGTCAAACGCGGAGCCATAAAACTAACCCAACCCCCCCTTCTCCTCCTCATCGGATTATCGCTGTGACTCGGTGAACGACGTGGTGGGACGTCTTCCTCTCTCAAATCCGGCGCTGTTTTGATGTCCGCTCGCGTCTCCTCCCACCCTCTTGACGATGGTTCGCGAAGAAGATGCGCCTGTCTGAAATTGCCGTTGACCTTCGCCTCCTCTCAGCAGCAGCAGCAGCAGCATCGAAGCGGAGTGAAGCGCCGCCGCGACAGCAGCGCCCCGGCTCTCGCCGCTGCCCCACGTAACCTCCCTTTTCTCGCCACAAATACAGGTGCAGGACTGCCTCTCCCGGCCGCCAGCCTTTGATTCCCCTTTTTCCACCCATCAAGACCCGAGGCAGATGCCCCTCGCTCTGTCGTCCCGGCTTCTACTATGGTGGAGTTTCCATCTCTCAGCCCTTACTGGCCTCTCATCCGCTTTCTGGTGCCTTTGGCGATCACCAACGTTGCCATCGACCTCGGGGAACAGGTAACGTAACTACGACTGTAGCCGTGCCCTTTGCTAGCAGCGGCTAACTGTTTGTTTTATTCCGGAGCGGTGACAGTTATGTTTCAGTGTGTTTTATTCCGGAGCGGTGACAGTTATGTTTCAGTGGGTTTTATTCCGGAGCGGTGACAGTTATGTTTCAGTGTGTCAGCTGCTGTTTTTTTTTTTTTTTTAGCTCCAGGAAACACCGACACCGTTTGTAGAAAAAAAAAAATCGCCCCCCTTATTTCGTCAGTTAACGGTCGCTGGCTCGTGCTTGACGCTCGCGCTAGCTTAGCCTGAAAGGCGCCGCGAAGAAGAAGAAGAAGACCTCCATTAGGGTTTTATATACATTATTTCGGAGAGGAAGGAGAGGGGGAGGCAGAAAGGGAGGCCCCTTGTTTACACTGAAAATATGTCACTTCAGTCACCGAAATGCGTTGAGCTACTGCGGATTAACGAGCGGCACCACTCACTTCATTTACTTTGACATCTGATTACTCGGTAAATCAGAGGCCCGTTTTATTGGATCACAGCGAATCATGTGTACAAATGAAACGCACCCGCTATTTGATTTCATATTTCATTGTCACAGTTTCCTGTTTGGACATTTCTTGTCCTTTCTCAGTCATACAACCATTCTGGCTTCCCCCAAGAGAGAGAGAGACCTTGAGCAGAAAAAAAACAAAAAAAAAACACACATTGTGGCTGGGAGATGTTGGGATTACGCTTATGTAATGTCTCTGTTAGCTGGTATTAATAGCACACGCAGTCCTGCAAAAGGAAAAGGGCAGCTGTAGAGTTTAACGTCCAGACATTATGAAAGCAACAGTCAAAGTTCTCTTTTTTTTATTGTGTCTGTAAAACACCAATGCATGTATGCATTTTGTATCGACGCAGGGGTTTGTGGTGAAGCACCATCTGGTCAGAGATAAAGATAAGTCATTGTCATGTGAGCTGGTCACGCTGCCATACTGAATATCTCTTCCCCCCCACCCCTCCTCTCACTCTTTCCACGCCACTTCCCATAACGCCGTCTTCTCCAGGCCCTCAACAGGGGTATAGCCACAGTCAAAGAGGATGCGATCGAAATGCTGGCCAGCTACGGGCTGGCGTACTCCCTGATGAAGTTCTTCACCGGACCCATGAGCGACTTCAAGAACGTGGGTTTGGTGTTCGTGAACAGCAGGCGGGACCGGAGGAAGGCCGTGTACTGCATGGCGACGGCCGGGGTCATCGCGTTCGTCCTTCACATCTTGATAGGTGCGTGTTTTTAAGGGTTGTTTGGGCATCAAAAAATCAAGCTTTTTGGTGTTAACCTTAACTTTCTGCTACTCAAAATAACAAAAACAGCGTAGAATTGATCTCCCGTAGCCTCTTCTCACCAGTGGGTTCCTCTGTTTCCTCTTTAGCTTACACAGACTTAGGATACTACATCATTAATAAGCTCCACCATGTGGATGACTCTGTGGGCCGCAAGACGAGAAAGGCTTTCTTATACCTGGCTGCATTCCCTTTGTTGGATGCAATGGTGAGTGTACAGTATAGCCTGATTATTCTGCATTAGCAGTCTGACATTTCATCATGAAGTCATCGATTTTAAACGCACCTGACGTAGAAATAGCTGCTTTTTAAATCCTCTGTCCATGCTGCTGCCAATTGATAGTGTATTCCCTGCGTTAGAGTCCAAAATAGAGCTTTTGTTTTCGGTTTAAAAGCTCAGTGTCTTGGGATAACACTTCCATTGTTCTGCTTTTGAAGGCGTGGATTCATGCAGGGATACTTCTCAAGCACAAGTACAGCGTCATAGTCGGCTCGGCCTCAATCTCTGATGTTGTGGCCCAGGTAATGACATCCATTCTTTTTCAATTCAATGCAGAAGGCTTCATTTGAAGAGTTGTGTTTTTTTGTTATGTGTGATTTTTGGCTCTTAATTGTCGCTGGTGTTTCCTGCAGATTGTGTTCGTGGCCATTCTCCTCCACAGTAATCTAGAATGTGTGGAGCCTTTACTCATCCCGATCCTTTCCCTGTATATGGGTGCCTTCGTCCGTTTCAGCATCGTGGGCCTGGGTTACTACTGTAACATTCACGACAACATCCCAGACTCCAGTGGACTGGATGTCGGCGTAAGTGATTTTTTTGTAATGACAAAATGAGGATACAAGGTGTGTCTTCTCTAAAACGAGACTGGATTCATTGGATGTATCTCGAAATCCCCCCGCAGGGCGATGCCACCATCAAAAAGATGCTGAGCTTCTGGTGGCCCCTGGCCCTCATCCTGGCCACTCAGCGCATCAGCCGACCCATCGTCAACCTCTTTGTGTCTCGCGACCTCAAGGGGACCACCGATGCCACAGAGGTGCGTGGATCAGGAGTTTAATTCATCAAACATATCTGACCTGTTCTACAAAGCAGTGTATTTATAGACTGGTGTTTGAGGGACGTGACAGCTTTGTGAAGCCACCGGACCAATTTTTGCCTCAAGTTACTGCAGATGAAAAGCCAGATGCTAACAAGCTCCCTCTGGAGCGTTCTGGTCAAACAGAGACCCTAACTACTAGAGACAACACAAAGCTGTTTACCAGAATGAACTGGAAGTCATCCACAACACTGGGTGCCAGTGGTTTGGGTGATTCACCATGTTCATGTGGAACTCAGGCCATGATTACACTGAGCGAAAACATTTCTACTGTTCCTGACACTGCCCGACGTTGTTTGGGACACAATAACAAGCTCGGGGGGCTGTTATACCGCCATCCACTTGTGAAAAACCGCACGCCGCTGGGAAAGCGAGAGACACGTGTGTCGTGTCCTTTTCCGGCTATTGTTAGACAGCCGTCATTAATTTAGCCGCGCGCGGCGCATGTGGTGTTGTTATCATTAAAGTGGCGGAGTGCCGATGACTTATAGCTGCCGTGTCTTTGTCATTCCAGGCTGTGGCTGTGCTCACGGCCACATACCCCGTGGGTCACATGCCCTACGGTTGGCTAACTGAACTGAGAGCAGTGTACCCGGCCTTTGACAAGGTAACCCAGACTCCTACTACTAGTGTTTTTGCTGCAGTAGTGACAGTGTTAATAGCGTTCTAATGTCGCTCTCTCGTCAACAGAACAATCCCAGCAACAAGCTGAACGCGGCCACCCCCGTCACCAAGTCTCATATTAAAAAGTTTACATCCTGCTGTCTGGCACTGTCGCTCACGGTAAGATGAATGTGTTTACTCTCTGAGTTTGGCATGGGTTCGCTCAGAAAAACAGTTTGATTTATGGTCCGTGTGGAACCAATTCTGCACGGTGTTTTTTTTAAAGGAAAAATGTATGTGGTTTGGAAGTGAAACTCATAATCAAATGACAGGAAACTAATCAGCAGAATTTAGATAATCGATTCATTGTTTCAGTCAACTATTCAAGAAATGTGGAGGATTTGCAGCGTTGTTATATCGTTATACATTATATAGAGATCTGATCTTTCAAATTTAGTTTATTCTGACATTTTATATTAACTGAAATAATCCAGTTTCACTTCAGGCTTTACTGTAATGTAGACACAAAACACTAAGACTCACTGTGGTAGTTGATGCAACTAGCATGAGGTTCCAGCCTGTGTTTTCATAATAGGCACAGTGTATATGTTTACAGTCTGTAGTGTCCTTCATTGACACCTCTCCTACACGCATCTCCTAAGCATTTCTACTTTAAAACATGTAATAAAAATACCTCATTATACCACATACGCCACATATTTGACAGCAGATGTATTATGTGGTTTTAAAACTATTTCTGTACATGCCTATAAAAAGACACATCGCCAGCGAGCAGAACATTTCCCCCAAAACACGACACCTCCGCGGTGTTTACCCTTCTCTAATGCTGCTGCACCACAGATGAAAAGATACCGAGTGTAGGCCAGGGTTCAGCTTTAATTCTGACATAACTAGTCCACTGTTGTGCAGAAACATGTTTTGACACAGTTTTTTTTTTTTGCAAAGGTTGCCAAAAGGCAATGCTGTCAAAGCTTCTCCCGCTAAATAATCTCTGAACTTGGCTGCTTCCTCGGCAACCTTTAGGAAGCACACGTTCGGGTTTGTTGTGCTGCTACAGCTGTGCATTAATGTTTAAAAAGGGGATGGCAGCTCGCGGCTTACAGGCAGAGTGATTGCACTTTTCCTTTGCCCTCATTTTGTGGTTTCAGGTTTCAGAGAGAGAGGGAGACACTAGGGTGGAATTTGTGAAGAGGCTAAGGGGCTTTTGTTTCCCCTCAACGCTAACACCCAAGCTTTAAGAGCTTAATAAAATAGGCATTCACGTAAAAGCTATCGGTTAACGCATTCCAAAACCGCCTCGCAGGTGGACTCTATCTGCTGAGCAACGAGTGCTGCAGTCACACTGGACACTGCTGCTCAGTGGTTCTTTGTTTTTCAGCCTCATGTTTGGATGATTTTGCCATCAGATCAGCAAGATTGCACGGGCTCTCTGATGATTCAAGCAAAGTGAACGTCTGCTCGGAAATAAGGAGCTGTTGCCCCAGATAGTTTTCGCAACAGCCCGAATAAGAAAATCAGGAAGTTGGTGGGCAAGGTTGGGTATTTTAGGAGGAGGAGGAGGAGGAGGAGGAGGAGGAGAGATGCACACCAGATGTGGAGTCCCAGAGCTGTAAACATGTATGAGGGTGTGTGTGCTCGACACAGCACGACAGGCGGATGGGTATGTTAAAAACACGAGCTCTCATGTCGGGGCTTGTTGTGATTACACATGCAGGAAAGACGACGTAATAGGGGGAAAAAACAGCAGAGGAGGCAGACAAATACATTTGAAAAGGGAACTGAGTAACGTCCTGTAACAAGCCATTTCATCTCATGAAAATAGACGCTGCAGTCTGGATGTTTCACCTTGTTCAGAGGGTCCACAGCCGAGTTAGGGGAGACGGATGCTTCCCTTCAGCCAAACAAATTAGCTATGGGCCATGGGCTGTACTGAATGAAATCATCAGTTGCAAGTCATCTGTTTGTATAATATGGTTCAGAGGCTCACAAACCACTTAACCACATTAGAAAGGCTTTTGCGCAATTAATTTCCTATTACGTCTGATAAGACAGGGAGGATGCAGAAAGGCTTAATGAATTCATCGATTTTTGTTTCAGCATAGTCGTACTTCATCTTGTGCAAAGCACAAATGAGGTACGATCCAATTTAGTCTTGGAGCGATTGAGTTGAAGGTGGTGTTCTTTCATGCGTTTTGAGGTCTTATCGAGGCCGACTGAGGTCCGTGCTGAGACAAGTCGGGTCGTCTGGAGGGGAAGGACTAAAGGAACTGGGTTTCATCAGTGTATATTGAGAAGACAAGGGGACCGTGCACTGATCCTTGCAGTACCCCGTCAGGAAAGACCTGACGCTTGGAGTCCTTTCCTCGCCACTTTGACTGATCCCGATCAGCTCCTCGCTCAGATGCATGAATGAACAGCATGATTGCTGGAAAGCTCAGTATTTTTTCCGTATCCAGGTTTCAGAGGCCTCGTCTGTGTCTGGCTAGCAGAAACGTTGATGAAATCAGCGGACTGAACGAGGACTGCTGGAAAGATTATTTTTGAATGACAGGAATATTCTGGGAAAACACCTTTTATGGATCTTTAGGCTCCCCTGGTGCTTGTTTTAAGTTCGGAGTACACTATTTATGCAGTTTTAAACAAATAGCTGTTCTATTCACGTTCAGATCAGACAGGTTTACACCTTCTGTTTAACACTCTAACATGCTTATAACACAGTTAGCGGCTCTAAGATGCTTCGGTGATGTTGCACGTGCCTCGGCAACTGCTTCCAGAAACGATAACATTGTCCGTCACGTGTTTGCTCGCTCGCTGGTTTTGTGCCGAGCTTCAAAAAGGCCCCACATTCAATCCGAAAGCCCCTTGAGTTAATGAACTAATGAAATCTAATGAGGCGTGCCGGGCGACTCTATTGTGGTGCGAGCGAGCGCACAAATTAATTTGCTTTTGTCCATTCTGTGTCCAGCTTTGCTTTGTGGTGTTCTGGACCCCACACCTATCGGAGAAGATCCTGGTCGATGTCATCGGAGTGGAGTACGCTTTCGCTAATCTGTGTGTGGTCCCGCTGCGGATTTTCTCCTTTTTCCCCCTGCCAGGTAAGACACTCGGATTAGATGTTTTTCAGCATCAGTTTGCAGCTGCGCTCTCCTTCCTGCTGTGGTTTTTTTTTTTTAGCCGGGGCGTAGCTCGGACCAGTGGGGTGATGTTTCCACTTTGTGTGTGTGTTTCCAGTGACTGTTCGGGCTCATTTGACTGGATGGCTCATGACCCTGAAAAAGACCTTTGTGCTGGCCCCCAGCTCCGTTCTCCGCATCATTGTCCTCATCACCAGTCTAGTTGTGCTGCCTTATATGGGGTAAGTCAACACTTCAGAGAACAGTGTCAGGGTCACAAAGGTTAGCACGGTGACTCAGGCTCACCCTGTTAATTCATACAGCATCGTGTGTTTTTCTGCTAAAATGTTTCAGATCCTTCTTGCTTTTTATTCCTGGAAACATCAAACAGGAGGATGGTTTTCACTTCCACACCTCCAAAAATAATCCTTTTTTTTTTTTTTTGTAATGCTTTGTGTTCCAGGGTTCACGGGGCCACGCTCGGGGTCGGATCCCTCCTGGCTGGCTTCATAGGAGAGTCGACAATGGTTGCCATAGCAGCGTGCTATGTTTACCGACAACAGGTGAGAACACTTGGGTTCGGCCTCGTTGGAAGCACCAGATTACACACCTTATTCTGTGCTTTCATCTATAACCAGGAAACATCCCTCACTCATTATGATCATCCTGTTTGGTACAAGCAAGCATGTAATTGAAACTAATCCAGTCCCACCCACGAATCCCTGCTGGGAACCGTGGGTCGGAATAGCCAGAAAAGCATGCTGGCTTGCATATTGAGAAATGCGACGGGAGACCGTCGGACATCCTGGTATGTTTGGCAGACTGCATTTGACGTCCTATGTATTGGGGCAGATGACATTTTTTTCTTTTCCAATTCCTATAATAAATAGCATGGTAATGGCTATAGGAACGCACACTACATATTCACAGTTAACGTCTCACCGATTTGTCAGGAAACTTTGTCTGAATGTATTTCAGAATTAATCAGGACATCCAGGTTTTCCTCAAGTTCCTTATTATCTAATCACTATCTTATCTAGTATATTAGAAGAATGACCGTCTTACTGGCTGCATCCTATTAAAGCTTAGGTTTATTTAGCTTATTTACATTTGTTTTATCTCCATAATTCGAAGGGAGGCTTGCACATGATGCTGAACAATATACTCCATTTACAGTCTGAAAAGTCCCATGTTACCACTGGGATTTTTCTTTTTTTTTAACCTTTCCGTCTTTAGAAAGAGCCTACTGTAATCACAGCCAAGTCTTAATATTCTTATCTGTGTCTCCAGTTTGTAATTAGTTAGTGCCGACAACCAGAGGCATATGAGGTTATTGGGTTGAGGAGGGTCCACACGCTCCTGATTACCTCCACGTCACTGCCTTCAGGACGGGATTACTCCTCCAGTTATACTACGTTCTTCCACGTGTAATCCATTAGTTTGGCAGTTCTTTGCTCAGTGACTTGAAGGATTTTGTGGTTTTCATTCCTGCAGAAAAAAAGCGAGATGTCCAGTGAGCTGGTGGTGGAGGGCGAGGACTCCGCCCCGATGAGCGAGGTGTGCTCCCGGACTCAGATGGACGCCATCGAGGAGCTCCAGGAGGAGGAGGAGGAGCAGGAGTGAACTCTTGACTGCAGGGAAAGGAAAAGCCGGTCTCCATGTGGAACTTTGCTGAAGAAGAGACTGCCGAGTGTTTCAGTGCTGGAGAGGAGAGAGGACCCGGGTATGGTTTGGTTTCAGAGGTTCTCTCCCGACAGACAAAAAAAAAGAAAAAAAAAGGACGAGCACTTCTTCCCGTCGACCTACACACCATTAAAGCACACATTGTAAAGAAAGCCATGCACCTCCAAGTTTTCATTCATCAACGTTAATACCGTGATGTCTTCCGACCTTTTTCCCCTCGTTTCTCATAGTTTTGCATCATCACATCAGCAGGTGTATTAACCACTTTCATGTGTTTACTGGTAAACAAGGGAAAACAACGCAGGAGAACCTTTCCTCCTCAGCAAGAACGAATCGTCTGTCGAGTGGTAGTGGAGTTGCCAAAATACAGAGTTAATAATTTTATGTCATTTTATCAAGATTAAGCGGCAAGGCCTTGCTTCGATTCAATTATAGAGATGTTGTGGGACTTGTTGGGTTGTGCAATTGTATTTTACATACAAACGGTGTACAGATTATTGTTGTTTTATATAGGTAATGCAATGTGTATATTTAATTGCTCAGAGGGGTCGGGAATCCCTCCTTATATCATTGCGTGTGTTTCAGAATACAATTATGATTGTTCACTTTCCATGCAGTCTGGGAGTCCATCTACTTCTGTTTTGCCAAGCATTTTCCTGGTAGTATTCAGGCCGTCATATGTACTGTATATACTGTATAGGCATTCTTATTTGGCAAATAAATTGCTTTATTATTAACCCTTGTGTGCGTTATTGACATTAGCTTCAGATCCTTGTTATTTCCAATATTTCCCCTTTTAAATAATGTGTTGAAAAGTACCCTCACCCCTTTTGGTGCAACTTTAGATGAACGTGACAAGAAAATAAATAAAAATAAAATGTAAATGACCATAAAACGGGTGGGTTATGTACTACATTTCTTTTACTTGCCAGAAAGTCATTGACAGACAAAACAAATGTACCATAGGTTATCCTACTGAAGCCCAAACAGGCTTAACTCCATGTTAGAAAATCTAATAACAGAATCAGAAAAGGATTTAGCGGGTAGTGCTGCTTAAAAATAAAATAAAATGTCCAAACCAATCAGATTTAGAGCATAGGAAAATCCATTGTATTCAACCATGTTCTACAGATGGGAGTTTACGAGACCCCAAACAGTCGTAGTGCGTCATTTTCTGCAGTGCACTTCATTTCATATTCATGTTTAAAGTCCTCATAAAATTAGGAAAAGCTATAACAAGTTGATCAAAATCATGAGGGAGAAAAAAAAAATACAAAAATTGTACTTTCATTTAATCTAAATGCCATCAAAACATCTGACACAAAGAACATTCCTGCAGTTGGCATAATCAACGTTTCACCGTTAACAGATCACCTTCTGGAATCAGGGCAAGAAAACGGCCTCATCAATTATGACCAACATTCATTCTTATTGTGCATTATTTCTAAGGCAACATGGAGGACCAAGCGAGCGTTTACTACTGAATCCAGTGGCTGGTGGTTGGAACGGTCGCCAGTATTTGCAGCAACATCGGCACATTTTTGCCCTCAGAACAGCTTGGTTAAAAAGGCAACATGTTACACATTTAGTTCACAGACACGGAGTTGCAAACACACACACACACACACACACACACACCATCACAAATCACACCTCCGACAATTAATCCTCCAAGTCCTCCGATTGGGTACAAACTGTTTAACCTGAATTCATCAATCCTTCATCGACTTATTCACTCGAAAAAAATAAATAAATACACAAATCAAAGTGTCCAAATTCCAGTGTAAACACTAACAATCTAATGGTTTTGGCGCCGTTGGCAGCTCCGTTGTATCTTTTGAAAAGAGAAAAATCAAAACTGACAATTTTGCCCACCTGAAAGTCAAAATGACACCCTGCACACTAATTTGGACATAACTTAGGTGCTACTGCAATATCAGATGCACATATATGTACACATACTCATGTAGAAAAGTCTGTATACAGTACAGTGTGTACAAACGTGTGTAAACCACATCTTGTACAGGGTCTCACATCAGCATATTATTTTTTTTTTTTAAAGGTATAGAGCCACATTTTGGGAAATGGCTTATTTGCCTTCTTGTTGCAGATTAGAAGCTCGATACCACTCATATATCTGTATGCTAAATGTGACGCTACAGTAAGCAGCTGGTTAGCTTAGCACAAAGACAGCTAACGAGCTACTTGCTGTACTCGGACAGACACGAGTGGTATTGATCTTCTCGTCCAACACGCAGCGAGAAAGCAAATGCCCCAAGATGTGGAACTACTTCTTGAATTGGCGTGAATGTGTATTCACCTTGATTGACCTGAGGAGTGTTTTCGTTTGTATGGCGGGACATCTTCTCTGCAGTGGAAAAATCAGCTGGAGTTGAGCCGCTTGTGTATTTCTCCCGCAGCTTCTACAACGGGCACGTTGTAGTGGCGGTCGTCCTCCGTGACGAGGCACACGGACGGCCAGTCGTCCTTGTGGTCGTCGGGGTAGTAGGTGACGAACTCCTCCGTGTCGGCCTTGTACAGTCTGTAAACTTGAATGGTGCACTGCAAGGCGTAGCCCAGCAGGAACATCTCCACCTAAACACCAATTTAAAATGCACATTTATTCCGCTGCTTGAGCACATGACATCTACGGTTGGTGTTTCTCTTCCTGCCAAAGCTTTAAATCAGTGGCGTGAAAATAACAATTAAATCACTCAGCAGCTTTTCCGTCCTGAAGCCGCCTCGCCCCCGGGGCAACGGCTCTAAAAAACACCACAAGTGTCAGCGTGTTTGACTGTAGGTTTTATTATGATGAGAACGCGACACGCCCAAATCTCGTGACATCTAACAGTGGATGTTTTTGTCCGTTAAGTGTGTCATGCATGATGACGATCTCTAGTGTTGTTCACCATCAAACTGTCCATGTGCATGCTCCCCCTCCTGCTAGGAAACTATTGAATGTAGGCCACTAAACCGGATCATTAAATGCCTGTTCAGGCGAGTCAACAAATAACGAGGAGCTCTGGGTTTCTCCTACCTGCTCCAGCCCGGCGCTGAGCCCAACATGGCTGAGGTGGTTGGAGAGGAAGGAGCGCGGGCAGCTGGACGAGTCCCGGGCAAACAGCAGCCAGCAGAAGAGCGGGACGTCTCTGCCGCCCTGCATGCAGCCGTGCAGCTCCACGGCTCGGCCCAGCATCAGCAGCTTGAGGGCCTCGAGGAGCCCCAGCTCCTCTTCACCTCCCTGGAACACTCGCTCGCACAGCTGCTGGCGCTCCACAGCAGAGGAGCAGTCCACTGCCGCCTGCCACTGGAAGCAAATCAATGAAAATCTATTTTGACGAGCTTTTTTTCCCCAATTTATCAACTACCAAACATAGCTTCTTGTTGCAGTTTTTCCGTTTGTGTCGACTCTTAAACTTATTTTCAGTCCAAACCGGTCCTGGGCTTGTTCCTTGTTCCGTAAATGCACTGGTGCATATTTGAATTTTTGTGGACTCGACACAGACCAGAATAACACAACACAGTCTATTCTGAGTGCAAATGTATGGAATCTGTAATTCCAGTGACAAAAACAAGCAGTTACTTACCGCTCATGGAGCAAAATGGGTCAGACTTTAAAAACAAAACAACAACATGTGCAGCGAACATCAGAATTCCTCACAAGCTACCAGTGGCCGGCTATAAATTCTGCTCGGGGGGCCTCATACGGTTACAGTAAAGAGGCACTGTGGTTTTTACGAGCTGAAACGGCTTCTTTGAGGCCGAGGGTGCATGTATCCCTCCGGTTCCTTCAGGGCATTAGTTGGCTGTATGTTTAGGATGCAGACAGAGCAGCGCAGTGTTTTAACATATGGAAGCAATCACGTCTACAAAGCTCTGTGGATAATACTCCGTGTCCTCGGATGACATAAAAATAGTACTGTGGTTTACTCGCTCTAAATACTTTCCTCACTGTACGCATGTTTTCGGAGCAGACTTGCAGCCGGTACCTTATCCCGGAGAAGCTCCATGTAGCCTTTTAGCTGCAGGGTGACGTCTCTGGTTCCATCTCCCTGCAAGCATTCCCCCGGGAATGTCCACTGGCTTATCAGGCCGTCCTGAGCCTCGAGGTGCTTCAGCAGCTGAGATTAAAAAGCAATATTATTAAAGAAAAGACATTAGAAAAAGTTTGTTTAAATGCTTGACATGCCTAGCAACGGTAACTAAGGGACATGAGGCTTAGCCATTGGTCCACTGACACCATCTTAAGCGAGTATTTGGCACTCACCACGTTATTGTCCTCCTCCTGCAGCCAGGCCGGAAGCTGGGTGCTGTGGGCGAGCACCTGGAACAATGTGGCTCTGAGAGCACAGTAGTTGTCCCCTCTCACTCTCCTCACGCTGCCAAACCTCTGGGACATCTCTTTATAACCCTGCAGCAGCACACCGGGACACCACAGGAAATCTCTTAGCCATTTATGGGAAGAATAAAAAAACTCATTTGAAAAGCTTCTTCACAGGAACACTGACCTTTCTAATGAGAGCACTTTTGGCAGTGTTTCCTTTCCACTCTCTCTCGCTGTAAAAGACAATATCCACCGCCGGTGCCAAACTGCATCTGTCCTCCACCTTCACAGCTGAGGAGAGCGACAGGAAGCGATGGGTAAAACAAACAAAAAACAGGACAATGATGTCTTTATAGATGTGTGATTTGGATGAACTCACGTGTCGTTTCTGGTTGATTTCGTTGTAATGATGACAGCTCATCGGCCCCTCTGTAAAGGTCTTCTTCACTGAAAAGAAAACAAACACTTAAAAGGGACTGAACTCAAGAATACGTCACACATAAGGCTGGCAATGCTTATTAACTTGAAAAATACCACTAAAGATCTGAATTGATTGTGCATACAAAGCCTGATATGCCGTACTCTTCTGTGCCATTGTTGTCCCAAACTATTAAAAACACATTAAAGATCCACACCGTTGGGTGACACGTCCTTCATCGACATAGGCACCGTAGTTTATTTTGAGTTAATCCCACACACGCCAGCCTGCCGCTACAAATACTCACTCGAGCACCAAATTGGTATTAATCCGCTGCTGAAAGGAATGCCCCGTTTATTTACTCTGTTAAGCAACATTGGCCAAAAATCACAATGCCCTGCTATTTTAAGAACTATGAGAAATGTGTGTGAGCATTCCACACACGCTTCGTTAGTCAGAGACTTTTCTTCCAAGGCAAGACCAGGTAGCGAGTGAGTGCAGCAGCACGAGAGACTACGATTCCCTCGATGCTTAGCCACACATGTTCAACTGATTGATGATTAGTGCAGGAAATAGGCTCTGTGGCAAACACAAGATCCTTTTTTTTTTTTGAAGCACGGATGCCAGACGTAAAAAGCTGACATAAGCTATAAACGAATGACATCACGGTCACATGAGTTTACACAACCAGGCTGTAAAAGACAATGACTCACATTTAGCCACTTATTAGCAACTGCTTTTCTTAAGACCCTAAAAGCTTAAAAATCACAAGAGGTATGTGGAGAGAGGGACCTTTTATATTGTCAAACATTGAAATCTCTTAAGCTTGTGTTAACCACAGAAAGGCATCCAACCAAAGATTAATTCAAAACATCCATTGAATTTGAGAGACCGGAAGTGCAAATATGCCGACTCATTTCCGAGTTTTAGGAGTCATTCCAGCAGCTTCCTGTGTTCCTGTGCCCCACTTTAAGGTCCAGCTTTATTACACAATATGTAACAGAGAAAATGATGTAAAGTTCACTCTTTAAAGCAACTTAAAAAACCACAAACCTGTTCCCCAGGTCATCTTCATCAGAGTCTTCCTCGTCTGTGACAGGTATCTCATCAGCCTTCACATCGTTGGACATGCTCCCCGCCAGCTGCTCCTCTTTTCCGGTTACCTCCTGAACCTCAGCATCTTTCCCAGCCTGAGCCTCTGAGTGGGCGCTCTCCTCCTCCTCCTCCTCCTCCTCCTCCTCCTCCTCCTCCTCCTCAATCTCATCCTCCACTTTGGGATCACCTTCCACTTTGTCCTGCTCTTTTGGCATCATTCCCTCCCCAATATCCTGTCTGATGTTCTCCAAGGAAGTGGCTTCCTTTGGGCTTGGAGTTATACACTCAGCATCTGGCTGCATGTCCTGATCGGACTTTGAGCTGGAGAGAGAAAACACATCTTTGGTACATTTCCTGCTTTATTAAAATGTACCCTTTACATCTGAAACTCAGTCTATAAAAAGTATTTTCCTAAATGTGATACATACACGACAACAAGCATTTGTTATAGAGATATTGTGGGGAAAAAAATAAGGATGTATGATGAGGGAAGTAGTGACTAATACAGCAAACTGTGGTGTTCATATGCCCCCTAGTGGTCATAGGGCGGCTCTCAAAAACAAGCACGCAGTTGTTGCAATCACGAGTCTTGTTTTGCTGTCACAAACTCTGAACCCACTGACCTCTCGCTGGCGTCGGCCCGAGCTGTGGCGTCTGGCTCCCTGACACAGTTGGCGGAGTCTCCTTCCTCACCACTGTGGCTGAGTTTCGTGGGCTCCGGTGCAGGAGGAGACTCACAGGCATCATGGCTTTTTTGGACTTCAGAACGGCCACTCTCTGAATCCTCTGTCACAGCACTAGACACAGAATGATAGGAGAAAAGATCATTACTTAATCATTAACGCCGCTGTGTTGATATATGTTCAAGGAACTAATTAGAGTGGAATTTCCCCCCCATGTGTATTTAATGCTTGACATATTAAAAGGTACTTTATCACGTTGCTTGTTGATTTTGCAACACTGCCCTGGATGGCAGTAACCATAGATGTGAAAGGCATGATGATTAAAAAAGGGAGGCTTTGCTACAGCAAACAACAAAGTCATCTGCTTATGTTATACACCCATCTTATGTTTTCCACTCAGACATAAAAAGAACGGGTGGCGTGGTAAATAATAGCCTGAAGACCTTCCATTCCATGGATAATATTCCAATTCCATGTTATCATTTGAGGTCATTAAACATCACATGATAGGTTGACAACAAAGGAGTTGTTTTATTTCCTTCTCGGACTCGTTTTACTTCAAAGTGACCCAAAGAAGTAAAATTACAAAGTAATTCACCAGAAAAAGATATATTTCCACTTACTTTTTGTGTAGTTGGAGTTTTTATCTTACTTTGATATCCAACTACAAAGCAAAGAATCTACTTCACACAAGTTTTGTTGAAGATCCAAACAGTGTTTCTGTGTAATTTGGTGCCATTTGGATACATTCAGGGCTGACATGAAGCTTTTTTCCTTTGTCCTATAGTCAAACTTACTGATATGAAGTGGAAAATATATTTAAAAAAATAATTAAAGAAAGTGGAGGTCAGCGTAGTATGACTAGGTTTCCCTCTGAAGTAGTAAACACAGCAAGTAGTACACGTAGTATAGTGGAGCATATTTTATAAGTGCTTTTGGGGCCATTTCTGTATATAATGAGGTAGAATAGTAACATATTTTACATTTAAACATAATAAATCTATAGCCGTCTGTTTGCTTACATAAAGTCTTTTCCTCCCATGAACCAGAGAGTATTTCACCGGTGTTTCTGACCGTGACCATAGTGCTCAGGATCCAAGGAAGCGCATCAAACACCTCATTTCTTTCTACCGCCGTGTTTGGAACCAATGTTCTACAATCGTCAGATTAATAGAATATTGTTTATTTAGACAATTAAATACATTTAAAAATATAAAAACCTGAATGATAAAAATATATGTATTGCTCAGTCTGAATGGCACGTAACCCGATTCCACCTCATGACACGTTTTGCTTTTTTTTTACCAACATCTAAAATAGCAGCAGGAACAGAAACTTCACAGTTTGTCTTGCCAAGTGACTCACCAGCTCGGAGACTCTTTGTCGCTCTCCTGACCGACCGTGCAGATCAACGACGTCGGACGAGCCGCAGCGGTGATTTGAGGGTTTGGCACATGTAACACTTCATTGTTTTGAGAAAACTCCCCTGACATTTCGGCTCCAGCGTTTTTGGAGCCCGCTTCTTCATTTTCACGAGTAGTGTCCCATGGAACGTGCTCACTTGTTGCGTTTGTCCCGGTGTGGTTTTCGGGGCAAACCACCTCTGCCGTCAGCGAGCTGCAATCAGGGATTTTGTCCTGTGCCGAGGCTGGATTTTCTTCTTCTGTTGTCGCTGTAAAAACAGCCCAATCGGCCGTGGCATGTTGTTTCTGCAGAGAGTTGAAAGTGCATTGCAGGTGTTCCGCTTGTACAGTGGCTGCAGGACGGTCCCTCATATCTTCATCTTGTAATGTGGTGGAGTTTTCTTTGCGTTCAGACTCCTTGCTGCGAGGAGGCGTTGCTATGTGTATGACCTCCTTCTGCAAGGGTCCATTCTCCTGAGTGCTATTGGGCTCAGGACTCTGCTTCCCCTGCAAGGCCTTTATATCCACCTTTATATCGGCCTCATCAGGTATTTTCCTGAGTGATAGAACACAGAAGGACGAGCAATGTCACATCATATGGTATACGAGATATGAATGATGCAAAGTTTTTTCATAAACAGGAAGCCAAATTTGATAACATTCTGCAGAGATGTTTCAAGGTTTTGAAATGACAAAAAAAAAAAAACCCTCTGGAAGTCCCCAATTCTTATTCTCGGGACTCTGTGATTTGTCACATAACCCTTGCAAACCTTTTGGGGGAAATCCTGAATGTCACTATTTACATGTTATCCAGCAGCAGATCACATCTTTAAAATAAAAGGTTTGGATGTTTTGATTTGTTCGAAAAGACCAGGATTTTAAAGACAGACATCTCTTCTCCCGACTACTTAAGAGTTTGATTGACAGATGGTCCAATAATGTGCCAAATCTGTTTTTGAGATTGCTCATTTCCCCCCCCCCCAAACGGTTTCCGATGACGGCTTCTCAGATGGTTCCGTGTAACAAACCATCTGCTGGGTATTGGCGACTGGCTTTTTAAACAAAATGTAATTTGGTCTTTTAGCAGCTGTGGTTGGAACAGAGTCACCGTCTGGTTCCTGGCTTCTTTTGGTAGACATTTTCGTAAAGTTAATTAGGCGTGACGAT
Organism: Eutrigla gurnardus; assembly: GCF_963514095.1. Classification (NCBI taxonomy): domain Eukaryota; kingdom Metazoa; phylum Chordata; class Actinopteri; order Perciformes; family Triglidae; genus Eutrigla; species Eutrigla gurnardus. The sequence goes on along the minus strand of NC_139929.1, from coordinate 6,202,863 downwards.
GCCAGCACATACAGTGTGTGTGTGTATTTTGGATCAACTGTTTCTACTCACTGCTGTGTGTTTCTGTATTTGTTTGCTGCCGTCTATGAGCAAAACTCCTCCATAAGGTTTACTCTACATGATAAAAATATCTTTGAAGATGTAACCTGCTGAATTACAGGTATATAATAACTTTCCCCCCCCATAAAGAAACATATGTCACCATGTAGTCACGTAGTGCTGAGGGTAAAGGTGCTGGGGGTCTCCAAAAAGCATGAACGCAACGATTAACCCACCTGATGTCATCATTTTCTTCAGGAAAGGTGCACTCCACGACGTCTTCAACTGGGGGCACCGTGACCTTGGAGTCATCTTTCAACAAGCCGCTCCGTTCCTCCGCACTTCCACAGGGACTCTCAGCGTGACAGCAGCTGTTCCCCATCTGCCCGCTCCCTCTGCTTGGGAGGTCAGACCGGCTGTGGTCTGAAGCCTCTCAGGGGTCCATGTTGATGAGGGTCACGCTGCTGCTGAAAGCCAAGAAGGAACAAGGTTTACGCCTCCGATAACAGAAAGTACAATGTTCAACATCTCTGAATTAATGAGTGAAAATGCTCCTTTAACCGGTGTTACAGTAAATAATGTTACACATTCTGTAACCTGTCAGGAACTCTAGCTATGTTGCCAACGCAAGTCATTTTAAAATCACATTATGTACTCTCTCTGCATCTAAATATTAATATAATAACACCAATCAAAATGTATGATCCTACCTGAACACTAAGAGGGCACCATCAGTGTCAACACCTAACCTTATCGAAATATTAAAACACACATTTCAGAGTAGCTTTACAACTGAAAAACACCTGCTACTACGTTTTTACTGCGTACGTTTAATGTAAAATTAGCTTAAAATCATAGCAACTCCCTGTTAATGTAAATACGATACAAGGAAGCAACGACAGCGACAGCGCACTCAACCGTCACTTCCCCATGTTTAATTATGACGGAAACAACAACAACAACAACAACAAAACGTACCTCGGTTGAGTTTATTCGGAAACAAACTCCGCGAGCTCGCAGCCACGTCGCTCCGACTCCGTTTTCACTTTCGCTTAGCTGGAAAACAAGCTTAAGTTAGCTAGCCGGCTAGCTGGGGGGCAAACTTAAAATATAAACACGCTACTACTAAAATACCGACCGCAGATCGTGAGAGTCGCTGCTGCCACGCGGGCAACCTTCTAGAAACGCCGACTCGGCGTCGCGTAACGCGCTACTTTACACAAATGACGCGTGTTTACTGTATTGTGTGCCGAACATCTGTTGGTACGGACCCCTAGCATAGCCAGAGCAGCGGGTCACGGCTCGGTCCGAGCGCATGACGTCATACTCATGTGCGCGAAGGGTTGTGCTGCGTTCAGGTGCTCCTCGGAAATTCGCGCGTGGAACGCAAACTCAGAAGCGCCGTTTTCAGCTTGGCAAATGTGATTATTTGATGATTTCTCCGATCTTTTTAACGACTTTCACATTGAATGTGGCACCCTTGGTTCTGGGAATGTCAACATTTCCTGACACATCACATGCAAAACAACTAAACATTCATTAAAAAAAGGTCAATTGAAGATTAATTGATAATTGGTAGTCTGTTGCAGGCCTACAAATATCGAAATATCAAAAAAAAAAAACAATGACGTTCTCTGTCCTGTTAGGTGGTTCTTACGTCATACTTATTTTATATTTGGTATAAAAATATGTTGCACCAAAATGGGAACAGCACAAGTGTACTTTGTTTTCATTGTTATTGAATCATTTAATTGTGGCGGTAATGATTCCGCAGTTCAGCTGGTTGGGGAGAAGCATGAGAAAATAATAATAAAATAATAAAATAACCTAATAAGCTAAGAAATAAACTCAAAACACGCTGCTATGATTCTTAATTAGAAAAAAAACAACAACGTCGCATCATTCCTCACCGCGTGTTGCCTTGAAATCTCGAAGAAAACATTTCTCTTAGCCAGTAAATCCTCGATGATTTGAAGTGAACGAATCCGTTCACAAACTCTCCCCGTCTGCGTCCGAACAGCCATACCATTTAGTTTGTCCCAATGCTTAACAAATACCAGCATGTCCTACTGGATTACGCAGGATTCAAACCAGCATTTTTTTTTAATGTGGTTTATGTGACCCACAATGCTCTGCGCAGTGACACATGAGCAAAAGGGTCAAAGTTCAAGCTGCAAAGTTATGATGAAGAGGAATATCCCCCAAACGAATGCATAATCCATGCAATAAAATAAAGTATTAGCTATATAATGTAAGGACAGCTGTAGTATGTATTGAAGTTAAAACATTTCCTACATATCGGAAGAATTAATTTCAAATATTCAGTATAAATATATATATATTAACATAAAATTAACATTTTTGTTTGGCAACAAAAGGTGAGAACAGAAACGCAGTGAAATATAGTAAATCCATTTATTATTTAAACATTCTTCATACAAATTCTGTATTCAAAATACTATTTTACATTATATACACCAAAAGCACTTCATTGCTATGAGTTAGAAATGTCCAGACTCCATAGTTCGTGAGCATTGTCCGCTGTGAACGTGGTCTTCGGTCACTACATGTTCTTCAGCTCCTCTATGTGACCGATCAGCTCCTGTGGAAGTCCGAGCTCCGACACTAGATCCACGCAGCGCTGCAGGAAGTGGTTTAGGTTTTCACTTGAGCTGGAGGAGAAGTCCGTGGACCCAGAACACAGCTTTGGTCGCTGGTGAGGAACGTCCAGGTCCATTTTTTCTCCATTCTTGCAGCAGTCTGTTTCTTTGCAGCCCTCTCCTCCACAGCAGCCTGAACCCGCCTGCTTCACCTCCAGGTCCTCCATGCTCTCCATGACAGAGCTCACACTGGGAAGAGGATTCTCCAAAGCCGCCTTGATGCCCGCCATAATGGAGTCCTCGTGCTTGGAAACCTGCTGCAGGAGGTCTTTAACGGAGGCTGGGACGGGTCCTTCCGGATGTTGGATCTGGCACCAGCACGATATAGCGCTGTGATGCGAGAAACAAAGAGGCAACAGTGTCAGATACAACAATGGTACAGAGAAGTGACGGGCGTCAGCTGGACAGAAAAGACTCTTCAATAAAGAGCAGAACAAAAGAGGTTCATGATGTTTCTGTGCCAAAAAAACAAAAATACACTGTTTTTATAAAGAGTGACTGGGATGGAGGGGAAAAAGACAATAATGAGAACATGTATTTTAGAATAAATATGATTAAATATAATTTTTAATTGTAAATATCATCATGAGTGACATGAAAAATAATGTAAATATTTGTGTCTTTTCTGTGTATTTTGTGCAACATAAATGTTTAATAACACAATAATAATTACACACTGTCATAACCCGACCTTTACCTGCGGATATATTTCATATATGAGGTAAACAAGATGATGGTTTACCTGATGATTCCTTTCAGTCGTCCCACAGCGACAGTCCGAGCTGCTCCTTCGTGGAAGCCGAGGTTAAACCCGGCCTGGAGCGAGCCCTCCTCCCCGGTGTCCATCCCGTCCACGTAACCGTCCTGTCCGCAACACCAGTCAGAAGGGAAACGTTAACACGCTAAACCCGTTAATAAACTACATAACTCATAACAGGATCACAACAAAGGACAGCAGACCGAGAGTGAGTTACGTTTATCGAGCTAATAGTTACCCGGATTCGTCTCTTCATGTTGGACGTCCATTCCCGGCTCTGTAAACTGAGCTCGTCCGCATCCTCGTCGAACACATCTTCGCTGTGTGAAACCGCTTTAACCCAAGACATAGCCGGATTAAAATAACACCTTTTTATTAGTTTTATTATTATTATTTATAATAGTAAACTGTTAATGTTCCACTCGAGTCTGGACAGCAGCGCCAGGCAACACGCAACTTTATTTTTGTTGCTTTGGCTGAAGTGCGTCATCATCCTGCGCCATCTTCTTCTTCGTCTGTGGGTTTAATGGCGGTTTAAAAAACAGCATTACCGCCACCTACTGGATTGGAATGTAAATCGCAATATTGGCAGGAAAAGAAAACAAAAAACATCCATCCATCCATCCATTGTCTACCGCTTATCCTGTATTCAGGGTCGCGGAACAAAAAACATACATATCTCTATTTTTCCTGTTATAAATAATAAATTAATTAGATGATTTCGGATTCTCCTTGATATCTTTACTAGCATTTTCTCCACTGTAATATTGTGTTTTTCCTAATTTTTAGCCCTGATAATGAATTCCCTCCTCTCTTGATCATGACCCGCTGCATTTAATAAAAACATGTTCGTCTGAAAGAGAAAACCCAAATCCTTCAATTAGAATTTGGTATTTCTCATAATGGCAACATATTTATTTATTTATTTTTGTTGTTGTTTGAGGCTTTTTTTGGGTGTACTTTTCCATAAATGAGCGCTTCTTCTGTGGTGAAGCCGTGGTGCACACTGCCACCTGGCGACTTTGAACACCAGGAAATTATACACACGCAAAATCCTGCAGGGGGCGCTAGTACCTCGCTGTAAAACTGAGCACACACAGATTACTGAAGGGAGCCATAACGATCAAACATCCACAGGCATTAAAATGTGTTTACAGATCTCTTCGTGCCTTTTATTTCTGTCTCTCAGTTTATTTCCATCTTCATAACGCTTTATTTCTTTATCTTGTTGTTTTTAATCAAATAAAAGCACAAACAAATACATTCACACCTTATTTTCATTTTAAGAAAACCTCTGAAGTCATGAAGTCCAGAAAAGTTTAAACAGGGTTTGGATTAAACATGTGACCCATGCTGTTGAACATTATATTTGGTATTTTTTCAAGTTTTCAGATAAATTGATTACATTTGAGCTCTGACAATTCTCCTGGAAGTGTCTGAATTAATTATCTACAAAAACACACAAAGATTATCAATAGGCTGTTATTCCTTATTTCTTTAAATGTTGACAATCTGCACATTAAAACAGCTGGAAATACAGAAACACATATCTTCAGCATGACATTTGTGCAACATATCGATTTGCATTTTGACATTCTAAGATCAGAAGTTAATTTTAGGCCGTAAGTGTTTCTGTGGAATAAAACAAAATATTACAATGAAAGGAGACCGTTCTGCATATTCATTATGAAGAGATATCTTTTTATAATAAGTTCCACACGAGGAAAATCATGCATATCGATTGGTTTTTCCATACCTCTGATGAGCAAAACATGCAATTAAAAATGACGAATAAATGCATAAATTCATATATGTTTTGGTTAGAAACTCATGGTCAGGGTGTCAAAAATCCTGTCTGTTGTCATTATTGTTTTTGTTCTTTTCCTGAACCCTCCAGCTGTTCAAATCACTGTCCAGAGTGTCTTTACAGCTTCCTGTTTAAGTTTTCACACACACAAAAAAGTCATCCATCATGACAAACACATTATTCTCTCATCAATACTGCATCTCACATCCCCCCCTTTTTACTCGCTGTTGCGTGGAGGGATGTTTTATTTTCAGATTTCCTCATTCTTTATGGAAAACACAGGACACGTGTCTTTTAGCTTTGGTGGGAGACATCTGCAGCCGCCGGACAACAATGGCCCTGAGAATCCTCCCGAGGCCGCGGTGGACTCGTCTCCGGTTCTGGAAATGGAGGCCTCGCTCTCACGGCGGCCACACCTTCGGTCCCCCCCCCCCCCCCCCCCCCCTCACTCAAAGAGTCAAAACAACAAACAGGGGCAATCACCTGACACATTTCCATCCAATTTCCACTGCAGAATGTGTTCATTTCAGGCTAATGGCATGTCATTTTGCTGGAGCCTTTGGTCAAGAATTAATCCTGGAATCAAAACAGATTTTCCGGGGAGCAATCTTCCATCAAGTATTGATTTTTTTACACTCACGGAGCCTGTACTCCCTAATTTAACCTGACAGCCAGCAGCACAATGGACTGGGAGCACCTTGGCATCTCACAGAGGGAGCTCTCCTCCTCCTCCTCCTCCTCCTCCTCCTCCTCCCTTTCTCCATGAAGTGAAAGAGAGATTGAGAAGGAGAAAAAAAGGGGACTTCCTGATGTATAAAACAAAGAGCATTGCTTACAGAAAACACAGAGATAAACCTCCCTTCTTTCTGTTTTTTTTGTGTGTTTTTATTTAACCTCTAATTATGTTTTCTAGCACGGTGCAAGTTGTGCAGGTAAGGCTGAGAGGGGAAAAGGGGAGAGTGTTCTGGGGCCATCAGCTATCATTATGTGCCTGTTGACATCTCCCTGTCTTTGAGTGATTCTCATCGGTGATTTCCCCTGGCCATTTTCCACAGACGCACATAGAGGGGTTTCATCACGGCCCCATAAAAAGGGCCCAAAGTGTCCGTACAGACCCTCACTAATAAGAAAGCAAAGATGTGTCCGACCATGTCACTCCTCTCTCATCCATATCTGCTCTCTCGATGCCTTCAGATATGCAATCATTCCCCCCCCCCCCTCCCTCTTTTCTCTGTGTGCTGTAAGTATAATATACCGTACGTATAGAGGTCAGCGGGATGAGAGGATGATGGAGGGCAGGGCCGGCTATTTTTCTCCAGCTCTTAAAGCTGCGATGACCCATGAGCAGGAGAGTTGCACTTTAGCCAAAGGGTTCTTCCATGCGCTGCTTACAAACTACCTGGCAAGAGGGGGAAACAATTTCAGTTTTCATCCGCCGCTTTTAACTCATAATCGTCTGTTTTTTAAGGCAGAATGCTTCTGTTCGGTCATGTTTCAGATTAAGTAGCACATTATTATACATTGGCTGGGCCGTAACCATGGAGAGAGGAGAGGATGCAACCCCTGAGTGCAACCCCCTTCATCATTCATGGTCTTTTTGCATCTTTTTTTTTTTTTTACCGTAGCGTTTTGCAGGTTTGCCATAACTGTTCAAATCCACTGACACACAAAATAGTATGAAAGAGTGATTCCCTGTGACCCCTTACATGCAAAACGTCCACTTGGCTGCTCTGCAAAGGCAGAGGAACTCCATAAGCAGCGAGGTGGAGAAAAGATGGATTGAGAAAAGATTTCAGGCTCGCCGGGCAAACGGCGGAATATATAGAAAGCTTTCATTTTATGGCTGTTTTAGTCGATTAAGAACCAACATAAGACGTAAAAATGCAGATATCGCCTTTGGACAATCTGTAAAAGATAATTGGAAATACCAATAAAGAATATTATTAACCAAAATGAAAGGACTTTATGTTGTTTCCTGTCTTGGAAGCTGTTCACATACCAGATGTTTAATAGAAAAACATTGGAAATAAAGGGGTCAATAGAGGTCCATAGTAAATATTTGCCTCGGGCCCGACTAGCGGGTTAATCCAGCCATTAGTGTGGCTTTAAAACAGCATTAACAATTTACAGATGATAAATGAATAATCAACTGAATCAATTAAATATGGAAAAACAAAAATAAAGTCCCCATACAAAAAAAGTGATTTATTAATATATTTTATTCACCCCCTTTCTCTGACCTCCAACTAATCATCTAAGAATCCAGAGACTCAAAACAGAGTCATGATTAAGAGGCCATTATTTATTATATAAAGACTCCTGGAGCAAAGGAGAGGCACAAAAATAAGTTCCTGGTTCAGTCAGGATTCAAAATAGTTTTTGATGAAAGTTTCCTGAGGATAAAAGTCATGTTTTCTTAAGGTGGACTTCTTTAAGGCGGACGGTCTTTAAAATGAACCCGAGGATACAATGTCGTACAAAACACGTGAAAATAAGGCTTTTGATGCTCAAAGTCAACGCAAAGATAATCTCTTTTACATCTCGACAGTGCAGAGCTGTAACTCGGCTGTGGAGCGTCACGATGAAATAATGTCTGATTCTATTCACTGACGAAGATTTGATGGTGGTTCATGATCGTTTTCATGTCGTCCTTGTGCTCCGTACTGTACAATCACTGTATTCAAAGGAAACACATTCAGTATGAGTCGCCGTCATCATGAACCTTTAAATTATGTGATATTTATTACATTCTTTTATCTTCAACTATATCCAAATACTATAGTATGCATACATGTGTCTGTTACTGCTGTAGTCAAATTAACAGGAAAGAACAGTTTGTCAATACTGAAGAAAATTACTGAGGATATACTTTTACTTTAGTAAAAGTACAAAAGTACTAGAATCAAGATGTATTAAAAAGTACTTATTATACAGAACAGTGAATAAAGCTCATATTATTGTTGTTATATATATTTATTGTTAGTATTTTTTATTGTTACTTTTATCATTTTTCGACTAGCATTTTTGACGCATTAATGTTCTTTATATGGAGCTAATTTCAACAATAATAATAATAAATTATACTTTTTTTTTACAAGTTTTGTTACATTTGTTCAAATTCTCATAAAATCCAAACAGCAATATATTAATTAAATGCTCTGACAAACTAAAAAAAAAAATGTTCTTTAGAATTCCATCTAACTTTCGCTAGTTTCTCAAAATGACCAGCTTTAATTTGATTTATTATATTTTGCATTAACAATAGGAATCTGCTATCAAGTACATATCGTGGAGTAAAAAGTACATTTGCCTTGTAGAGTAAAAGTACAAAGCAGCAGAAAATGTTCCATACAAATACCTCAAAATTGCACTCAAGTGCAGCACACGAGGAAATGCAGGTGTGCAGCAGCTTTAACAGGCTCACCTGTGCTTTTTGTGAGACTTTCCTGCACAGAAGCACCGAGCAGAGTTCAGGGCTGCTGGAAAACAGAGACATCAGCGCCTCAAGACATGCATTCAAAAAACTGTGCTGCTAGAAAGTTAAATTGACTATGAGCCGATGCAATCAGCTGCTCAAGTCAGACAGGTGTCTCGGTAAAGACCCGGGCTATTAACTCCTCTACCTGCAAATACCTCACAGTGTGTCATTGCTAATAACGCTGGGAAAAAAAAGAAATAAACACGGGAACAACAGTGAAAGCAAAAGGGATCATATGCATGGCCAACCCCGATTGCATGTGAGGATTGGTAATTGCACCCCCAGAGGCATCTGGGTGTGCGGAGCAGCAAAGTGGGAGACGCCTGAGCAGCTCGGGCTTCACAGTCAGTGTACCAACATCTCAACCTTGAGGAGGAAGTGAAAACAAGAAGGCGGGAGGAGCGGGAGGGTGAGGGATACGCCGACAGTTCATTTACCCAGAACATCAGCCCACTGCGCATTGTCTGAAAGATAAGGAAAGTGAATGCTTCATGCCTGATGGAAAACAAAGGCAGCAATTTAAAACCATCTGCATCCAACACATGCACTCTCTGCCTCCACCGCTCCGTTTCTGTGTCCGGACTGATATTGAAACATAATCCATTTGGAGCGCCGACGTGTCATACTGTTTCTATCTGGCCTCCCCCCCCCCCCCCCCCCACTCGGGACTATTTCAAGTCATCGCAGGTTGAACGGGAATGTTTCATTGCAACAAGTCAGACTGGAGACTTCACTTTGATTCCGTTCATATAAAAATATATATATACACACACAAAGAAAAGGACTTATAGCTCACTTTAAATCCTTCCCGAGGAGACCACAGCTGTCCAAATATCAATAAACCACATGATTCAGAGGTCAACACTCTTCTGCTGGATGACCGTCTTAGAAACATCACCACAAAGGAGTGTGGATCCTTCAGCTACTGTAAACTGCTCTTATAGCGGCCAAGTTTTGTTCAAACATTTTTTTTTATTCTGCATTTTTCCCTTCGTGAACCACCTTGAAATGCCTTCAACGGATGCTTTGAGTTTGGGGGTCATTCCTTCATTATTCTTCCTGCAATCCAGATGTTTTAATGTTTTTTTTTTTTCCCGATCGAAATCAGGAGTCCAAAGGTAAAGGCTGTTGTTTGTTTGTTGATTTATTTATTAATTTAATGTTTGTTTTGATGACACGTTTATCCATCACACAAGTTAAATAATAAGGAAAAAACACAGATCATAATCCAGACTGGTCAGAAACCTCAAGACGTTTCACCAAGTCACCGAGAAAATGAGGAGCGTGACTATTTATTACATGAAATATCTAAAAAATGAAATTAAAATGTAAACACGTTATCTTGAGACCAGACAGTGGTGGGGTCCTATTTAACGTTACGTAATATTAAAGTGCTCTGAAGCTTTATAAATAAAACGACTTGAATTAACATCCTGCATGAAAAGTGGGTCATAAACACACATCAATACAGAGATTTGTGTTTAATAAAGTGGCTTCCTTCCTCCTGGTTCATGCAGGTACAAGTATGAAGAGGTTTTGGGAAAATAAACTTTCAGGAATGGGATGCTACTTACTTTTTTGGGGGGGGTGGAGATTTGTCAAATCTAGCAAACTATAAAACTTAAAAAAACTTGCAGAAAAAAGAGGAACTTTTTGTGCATCTTATCCGATTCACATCCCAGAATGATTGATACAAAGCTTAAATCCTTGACATTTCCTCTCTAACTCTGCACCAGGATTCCTTTTTAACGCCGCTGCTACCTTCATTCAACTGCCGCAGACAGAGAATAGAAAGTAAACTTTCATCGGCTGCAGAATACAAACAGTTTGAGAAAACAGATATGGGTCAGGAGCTGCATCTGCACAATTACATTGTTAATGGGAAAGACAATAAAAATGGCGCGGTTGGGGGGGAAAAACAAAGGAACATCAAATAACCGACTGGAGCTGTACACCTCAGCCATCACCACTCAAAAATACATCCAGTGTTTTGAAAATGAAGGCGGGCGAGAGCGCTGAAAGGAAGACAAAAAAGCATCTAGAACATCAGTTTTCATTCTAATGTTAATAATTTATGTTGTCTGTGCTTTTTATTATTATTATTTATTTATCCGCTACTTTCTTTTTCAGCAGCCTGCCCGTTTTTCAAAGGCATCGTGGACAGGGAAGCCGTATCAAACTTTTGAGTTTAGTTTCAAAAGGCTTTCTCCCCGTTTATTTATACATTTCGTCTTCTTTACACTTGTCTTGTTGTTATTTGGTGAAGGCGAAACGCATGAAGCTTTGATGAGCAGCAAACTTGACATGCAACCTATTCTTCTCCACTGACCCCCGAGGAAATGTAAATAAATAGCTAAATATTGTATGCACGGCTTCCTTTTGTAGAACCGTCTCTCATTAAACACGCCGAATAAGTCCGCTCGCCATGTCATGCGCCAAATAACATCTTAAATACGGAGGTGTGTACGGGATGATTTAAGACGCACTTGACCGTGACCTCGCAGTGAAAGTCAGGACAGGTTGGGTCTCGTTTGAGGGCTTCAATCGCTGTGTTTATGTGCAGTTGAAAAGACCAAGATGAAAAGAGAAGTCAGTGATGTTCGTGGAATATTTGTACGTTACTGAAACCTTTGAACGGCAAGCTGCACCTGTTTGTCTGTCTATCTATCTATCTATCTATCTATCTATCTATCTATCTATCTATCTATCTATCTATCTATCTATCTATCTATCTATCTATCCACTTTATTTTATGCATATTATGGTTGATTAAGCACTATTATGTATCAATGCTGTTAATATTGACTCTATTTTGAAGTTAACGATACATTAAAGTACAATTTAACACGTGTTAATATGTGATTTAAAGTTTACCCACACTGAGAGATGGCCAATAATCATCGTTAGCACAAGTTTTGCAACATAATTTTCAACGTGATTGAATTTAGGTACTGCCTTTTTTAAACGTGGAATAACAAATTGGATTTCTAAGATTGTAATCAATGATAACTTCATATTATATTTTATAATAATAGCTTAAATCACACAAATTCCCATAGTCACAAGCTGAGATGATAACTACTCTGCTAAGCTAGTTACCAAGAATTTAGCTTGTTTTCTTTCTCTCTCCACCATAATTACATTTATATATATATACGGTCTCATTTTGAAACTCAATTACCAATTTTCATATCAATGATAATTTAAATGACAATATGAGCTCAGAGGAACCCAAATTCCAAAAGAGTCAAAAGCGTTAGCGAGTTAGCCTACTGCTAATCCGTTCATCTTGTTAGCTTTAGCAGGAGTGTAGCCGTTTCTTCCATCTTGCTTGGATTTAGCCACTGCCTCATTTAGTTATGTGCAACTGCAAATGTTAAGCTACCACATTTTCAATCAATAATTGATCCATCTACAATATAGTAGATTTAAATATGATTTAAAGGCGGTCGAATGGCAGATAACTGCTCCTCTGCTAAGCTAGTTAGCGTTAGCTGGAGCTTAGCTGTTTTAACTGAATTAAGTTAATGTTACTGCCTCATAAATAATGGGGAATAACGAATAGTACATATTAAGATATTAGCTCATATTTTTAATTAATAGATTATTATTATTCACATTCTGTAAATGTATGTCTAGCAGGCCCATCCCTGAAGCTTATGTCTCTGTGATCATGGCATCATTGTGTCATGAACATTTTTATTAAGAATTAAAAAAAAAAAAATTCCACTGAAAACAGGACCCCGATATTCATGTCAAACAATTGTTTATTACTAATTATGGTACAAATCAATGTGACAGACTTGAAGCTTTTTTTTGTTGTTTTTTTCTGAAATACACAAAGTGCTGCTTAACTGACCAAACAGATATTGCTCTATAGATTAAGTACAGTTTTCAGTCCATAAAAAAATGAAAACCAACCTCTGTGGGCTCTTCAGCTTTGGTTTCGAGTTCTTTGACTTATTTAACAAACGTCAAACCGCTTTGTTTTTGCGTTAGTAAAATTTCACAAAAAGCATTTTAAAGGTGATTCACAAGTCATCCTAATTGGGGTCGAGAGCAACATTACGGTAAATCTCCTTTTCTTTTTTTTACTACTCGGGCGTCTAAGGGTCTGTGAAAACCGAAGGAGGTGAAAACGTCACAACGGATGAGGAAAATAACGCATCCATGACAGAAAAAACAAACTGATGACCAGAGTCACACGTTGCTCTGGAAACCACTTCACAAAAAAAAATAAAACAATCATGTGTCACATGATAATAAATAAAACACGAGCCTTCTCCCTCCACATTGAAGGTGAACATCGACACACAGTGCAGAGGAACCATCTTTTCTCCCGACCTGCTGCTGCTTGTATGGCGTTCGTATGATTCTCACAAGAACAGTACTGAGGTAAACCGTGATGAACTACTGTACATTTCTACTCTCCAGTTATCTTTGTTGTTTTTTTTTAAAGATTGTCAACATCATGAATCTATTTCTCTGTACAATGTGCATAACTATAGAGCTTTGGTCCAGCATTGAAAAGTTGAGCAAAGGCATAACTCCTTTCTGTGTCTTCTTTTATATTTCCCGTTTTTTATTTTTGGTTTTGGTTACAGCTTTATTGATAAGCCTCAGAACAGATCCATATCGTACCTGCAGGAGCCCGCCGCTTCATCGTGTTTGTCTGGTGGGTGGATGCAGATAGTTTTTTATTTATTTTTTATGAAAGCAACATAAAATAAAAACATAAGGAGGTGAAGGTGGTGTTTTACTTGAATGTATATTCAAATCAATATTAAAAGTCTTTTTCATGGACCATCTAGCGTGTGTTTGTGTTTTCCAGGCAGCGAAGAAGAACAGAGCACAAAGGAGGACGGAGGACTGAGATAACCAATGTGACATGGAAGGACAGATATCGAGCAGACACATGATTCTGAATAAATTGCATCAAATTTCGCCTCACTTCAACTTAAGTTCACTCGTTCTGACATGTGACACTTATTCTCAACATTCACTTTTTTTTTTTTTTTTTCCTGTGAGGGTTTTCGTGAGAGCCAAATATTTCTTCTTGCCTGGACATTTCCTCACAAGGTTTTACCGCGTAAAATACACAGTTTTGTACCCAGTGATGGAGAGTCAGTTGACTGAAATACATTTTGAATCAAAAATGAACCACAAGCACATGAAATCTTGAAGAGAATCTGAAGAAATGAATCGTTTAAAGCATTTTTACTGTAGTAGAAATCAATCATAGGTGCAGAAAACCCCCACATTTTCATTAAAATGGTTGATTGTTGGTCGTAGCTGAGACGAACGCAGAATATAAAGGGAACAACACTTATATCTGCAGAAAAAAACACACTTGTGTTGAAATATTCAGGTTCTACACACATCTGAGCTCCGTAGTTTGGCCAGTGGCAACAAAGAGGCGTCAACCGCATGTTGTATTTTTAATTTTAGGGAATAATTAAAGGGTAAATTATGTGAAATAATGTGTTTTTTTTTTAATAATAATAAAAATGAATCCTTCTACGTGTGAGTTGAATCATGCAGAAGCAAATGTTCTTAAAAGCTAAATTAATTCCAACACATTTTCTATATTGCGGCAATAAGTTATTACAGCAGACATTTTTGCAGCTGTTTGACATGGTAGTGTTTTTTTGTTGTTGTTGTTAAAGTTGACCCACAGAGTAAAACACTTTTAGAAAAAGGGGAGAAAGTCGTGTGAACAAGTAAATAAAACGGTAAAGTCTTCACCAGTCCTTGAGCTGAAATGTATGTGTTCTTTGGCTATCAGGCTTTGGCAACAGAATGACACAGTAGCTGAAAACAAAGCTGCAGTAGACTTGACAGACACTCAATCCCTTCATCAACCTCATCTTCATCACGTGAAAGTCCTTATTTTACTCTCTCCGTTCGTCCTCTGAAACAATCTCATGAGATTATTAATAAATACCTGTAAAAGTTGTACAAAGTTACACTGTGACTGAAAATATTTGCAGATGAAACACAAATCAGAGGCAAACGACATTATTATGCATTTGTTTAACAGCAAAGTTTTTTTTTTTTTTGTCCAAAAGAGAAACTTTATCAGTGTGATTTCAAGTCGAAGACGGATTCTTTTTTTTTTTTTTTTTTTTCTTTTTTTAGATATTTACATACAAACAATGAAGAAAAAAGTAAGCGAGACAAAGATAAAATGTATACTCAACCTCACACATATAGCTTAGATTTGCCAGTACAAATGTAAAAATTTAGAGCACATTTACATTACAAAATTATTCTTAGTACTCAGATGCAACAGACTTTGGTAAATAGTGTTTTGATTTGGTATGATCTCTTTACTAAATCCCTCCTTGTGGGAACCAAAATTTGGGCGATAGTCTGGTCTGTAAGGCCAGAATCTAAAACTCTTGGAAACAGCACATTGTATTACTTTTTTTTCTTCACATAATTCTCAGATATTAATCTCTTTTTCATGTTTTTGGTTTCGCCAAGGTCATTTACATAGCTGTGGTAATCACACTGACAACACATAGTTTTTGTTTGCAAACTCATGACTGTCCGTCCGGGGGAACTCGGGAACATTTTTTTTCAGTCCTCATTTAAAGATGAGTTCGTCCACCTTCGTTGTTTTTAATGGCTGCCACTTTTTCCACTCCGCCGTTCATTTCTGGAGCTCCTCTAGAGAATCGGTGAGAGGGTCCATTGGTGCAGCCGAGCCGAGTTCGGGCTGTTTCAAACGCTTTATTGTGTTTTTCAAGGCTTGCCTCTTGTTGCAGAACCAGACACGCACCACCTCCCTGTCATAGTTCAGTTTCTCGGCTATTTCCGTCATTTCCTGTCCGGAGGGGTGCGTGTTCTTCTCAAAGTGGCTGTTGAGGATCTCGAGCGCCTGCGGGGTGAAAGAGGTCCTCCGCTTGCGTTTTTTGGAAGGCTCGCTGCCGATAAACTCAGTCAGGTTCTGCATGCCGGATCGGTGGCGGGCTTCAGCCTCGGCCATCCAGCGCTCCAGAACGGGCTTAATCTTCTGGGCGCTTTTAGGGGTGATGTCCAACTTCTCAAACCTGGCAGGATATAAAAGGCCAGGGTTCAGTTTGCCTGTCACACTGCTACCTATAGTGTTCTCTTGGGCTTCCTGTGGTAGGAAAAAGTGGCTTCTCAGGATGGTGTGTCTGGGGAGAATTGAGAAAAAAGAATCTTAGGTGCCCTGCCAGAACAAGGGATAAGCTGCCTGCCTTTTGTCTCCTCAACCAGAATGCCACAGGGACTGAGACTAACATCCGGGTACACGTCCGAGCCAAAGTCCTGTATTCTGCACCTGGAAACACCGCAGCTGCAGCAGCTGACGGTGGCGGATGCAAGTAGTGTGTTAACTTTCTCAAGGAGGCTGTGCCTCTGTCCCAAATTGGCAATAGTGGAGCAAGGAGATGTTGCCAATAACTAAAATCAGGTCCAGTTGAACCAAAAACATACCAAAACATCTAATTCAATACTGGACTTCTCAAATATCAACAAAACAAAACAGGATTTACTCCAAAATGTCCCATTTCTTTCCCCTCAGGTGTTAAATAAAAAACAAAAATCCACTAATGCATGCAGTTAAATATGGCTCCATCATTTATTTACAAAAAGAGCTTGAATTATTAATCAAAATGTACATTTAATACATTTTTAAACTTTCTTTCATCCTCTAACAATGTCTCATTTTATATTTAATACAATACATTTGCACACTTCCTGAAAGTTCCTGCGGCTGCTTGACACGTAATTCTGACTTCAAGTGAACTCACATTACATCAAGTCAAAGTCAGACCGGGGAATGAAGCGTTTTATAAAAACCCTGCTAGCTGGCAGCCCATGAGCTGCTGTAGCCTGTGATAGGAACACATACTATATGAGCTATTAGAATAAAATAACCGTTACCGGATTCCATTTTTCTGTGATTTTCTATACAGACATTGATATTTCAGAGTTTAAAAAATCAAATAATTTCTGAGCAGATATTTGCTTTAAAACACACTAGAAGCTCAGATATTTTCTATTCATGGTGATTTACAAGTTATACGACTAATGGATGGACTACTGTATATAAACACCACCCTGACAGTTAATATTTGAAGATAATGTTGGATTTCTAATCATTCTTTTAGCTTTATTGTTTGTTTTTTGGCCATTTTGTCTTTTGACAGAGTGACAGGAAACATGGGAGGAAACATACGAGTCAATGACAGTTTAAACTGGTATTTCATCTTTTTAAAAGAAGGAGCAAATGAGGATTTAGTCTGCTATTTTTAATAGATTTGATATTTTCTTTTCTCTGCTTTACTCACTTTTTATTGTTTTGGTTAATTTGTTGAAGTTGTATATTTGCAATGTTTAATCCAGTCTCTTGCTCTGTTTTTTAATAACCTTATTTGATAGCAGACAATATAGAGGAGATGAGAAATGAAGGGAAAGAGAAGAAAAACTAACTAACTTTAAATGTAAGTGCAGACAAATCTTCACAAACGTGTATGATAACAGAGGAAGATTTAATTTAGCGTAAGAGCTATAGTTTTTTAAGATCTGATTTGATCCGATAAGCAAACACGAGTGCACTAAAAGTGTTTCTGGGACGAACATGGGTGTGACGTGTGTGAATGCTTTTAGTAAAACAACTCCTGAACTGACAGCAGCTCTGACGGACGGACAGCACCGATCTGCTCTGCTCTCTGCGGAGCAAACAATGCACACAAGACATTTTTTAAATGGCGAGGTGAGCTGCTGCAGACAACAAGCCAGTGAGGGAGGGACGACCGTGCATGCATGAACTTCCTCTGCTCCTACACCTCGTTGGTGCATTCCTCCTCGTCGACAGGCGGGATTATTTATAACCTGCTCCTAAACAGTGGGAAGAGGCGGGCTCCATACTGCGGGGAATACATTAGTAAATATGAGGAGTCACCAGAGACAGGACATTTCATGGATCAACAGGAACGGCAGATACTAAAATGAGTTGAGAGCTGCTCGGCTGGGGCATGCACTCCCTCCTCTAGTGCATCAGCACCGGGGAGGTTTCCCTGAACGCACCTCCAGCCTCTTTTCTCAAAAGTACCTGAGGAGCCTGCTTAGACATACTGTATGTTTAGGCCTGACTTACAGTCTGCCTGAAGGTCTACAGCCATGAACCAGAGTCTTAGGTTAACACTTAAAATGACCTCAAATCTACAGTATATGAAGAGACTTACCTCGACGACTCAACTACTATGTTTTTATACATCGGCACATCTTCTTTCTCAGGATGGTTCACTTTAATTACATGATGACCACTTTAAGAGCAGTTTAACTGCATGATTAAAACAGCACTGGTTCTTATAGCCATTGTCTGTCAACAGACATTTCATCAAGTATCTCTGGTTGTTGTGGGAAAAGTGAAAAGTTCTGACTGTTCTATGGCAATATATTCTTAAAGACTTATTTAAAAAAAAGTGATGCTTTTAGGTTTTATATATGCAATATTGAAAAATGTATAATAACAACCTGCCCTACATATACACATATACATCTGAATCTTTAAGATAATCATAACTCACTTAATGCTGAGTCAAACGTGTCCTTGACACATAGATTTACTGAACGAGAAGGACATATTGGTGCTCTGAATTCTCAACAATGTGAAAACACTAATTAAGGTGAGTTATTAACCTTTTTCTATCTTAAATCGAGCCTTTAAAATGAGAAATGTGTGACAGCTTTTACATTTTTATACATACGTATAAGCGAACTAAAGATCTGAGCCACTTTGGTTTGATGATGCCCTCTTGTAATGCCCGAGCCTGTTTAGACTAATAAAGTGCCTGGAAACGTACCGAGCAATGAAAGGAGACGAGATGGAAGCATCTGTCAGTGTCTGTCTGGGTTGAGAGCCGGAGCCCCAGAGCTACCGCGACGTCCCCGTTCTCCTCAAACTTCATGTCTGCGTTGATGTTAACTAAACTAAAGCATGTGAAGTTTGTCCCGCTACTTAAAACATCACGATGTCATGTCCGATGTCATACAAACAAAAAAATTGTCTTAACGGCATGAATAACAGCCCACAGAGTGTTTATTTTTTGAAACTAATGGCTTTTAATGTATGTTATAAATATTTAAATTATGCCTGGCTGTAAATATTTCATGTGTGATTTCAAGACTTTAGACATTAGTCAGAGATGGCTGGGCCTCATAAGAACCCCGGCCCCTGTACCGTTTCACATTTTATCGGCCGGTTGATGTTGATGTGATGAAAGTTTTAGAAGTGCGTGGCAGCGCCGTGTCACATAAACAGAGCAGGTCATCAGCAAAGTACGTGCAGAGGGGCATTAAAATTAATCCAGGAATGAGAGCTGAAGACGGAGGGGAATACTTTCCAAAAACTGATGCAAAACAGGCTATAATTGTTGTTTTACAAACATATATATATACTTTAATTAGATTAGAAAAGGCAGTTAACTTCCATTTATCAAATTTTAAATTAATATTACTTGAAATTGTTTTTTTATGCATTGTAAAAAAATATTTACTACTTAGTTATCTCGTAAAAAGTAATATTTGAGCAGGACGGAGGGCGATTATTCTGACTTGTAAGGGAAATGTGTCTCATTTGGCCTCTTCATGCTAAATGTTAGTCGAGTGGAAAAACAGCAGGGATGAAACACTGATTGTCTGATTGTCTCATGAATATATAATGCACCATTTATGACTAAACTGTCCTGGTGGCGGGAGTAAAACATGGCAATCTTATTAACAGATCATCGCCGTCAAGCTCTCTCATGTTCAGGCGGAGCAGCCGGCGTCGGGCCTTAGTAATTATTAAATGCTTTAAGTGCTTCGTGTAATACTTTGTGTATGTATTTTACATAAGTAACACCCGGCTGTCATGTCAGCGGGTGAAAGGGAAGGGAGAGGAAGGAGGGTAAGTACAGACATGAGAGCTTCGTTTGTCAGGGTGGTGGTAGTCAATTATGTATTTTAATATCTTAATAATGTCTGTTAAAATACGGAATGAAAAATAGATGGCTGTTATGAGCGTCAGACGGCTCGGTGAGGCTGCACTACTTTATCTGCTTTCATTTGACAGAATTGGGACGTATTGATCAGACATAAAGAAGCATTTATTGTTTGAGTTTCCCCCTCTTTCGTTGGTTCTTACCTGCAGATGGCAGACTGGCTGTACGCCGGCCCCTCGGCGGCGCTGAGCGCCTGGCCCACCTGAGTCTGTGTCAGGCCCAGGGACAGCCGGCGGATCTTGAATGCTTTGGCGAATTCACGGATCTCCTCCAGGTTGACCCCGTCTACCTCACTCGGGGCGGTCTGCGGGTCTACAATACAACACAGACGACTCATTTTATTAGCCCTCTGCTCCTCCGTCGCTTACTTCATTTTCCAGAGTGAATGAAGCAAACACCTACACATATGTGATCATGAACGTCTCCAAACAACTTTCAAATAGTCCAGTTCTGGGTCAGAACTTATTATTTCTCTCTGCCCTTCTGCTGGAAACTGCGAGAGATGTTTAGATGAATAAATTCATCTGAGGTGTGAATGCCGGCGTGTCATTGCTCAGACTTGGAAGTGTAAATCTTTAATCCCACATACAAAAAGCAAAGGGACCATATCGTACAACATAGAGCTTGTTAATTCAATGGAGAGCAGAAGGATCCTGTAGGTCATTTGCATTGATCTCGTCTTTATATACTGAATGCACATACATACTGAAGCTAGCACAATCAAATAAACATCAAATATCCATCTGATCGGCCTTCAAACCTCCATGCACGGAGGAAAGTCTTTATGCAAAAAAAAAAAAAGGCTTGTTCGTGAATCTCCACATTTGAACAGATCTGAAAAAAACTTCACTGAAGTATTTTGAAGAATTTCCCTGCTAATAAAAAGTGATTTCACGTTGTACATCAATGTCAGGTGCCCCGGCATCCTGCTTACTAAAGCAAAGTTTGTGCCTCTGAATTATTCATCTTGGTCATTATCAATGAATTATTAAAGGGAATCCTCCAAGCGTATTTAAGCAAAAATCTATGGGGCTGCCATCTCGTTGTGCCTCATAAGTGACGTGTAGCGTATGCGGCATGCTCCAGACGTGTGAACACTTGGAAGATGAGGGACTGGAGACTCCGAGCCGACTAAATGGGAGGGATGAGCACTCGCAGCTTCGGGTCCCATCATCTCCACATTGATGAGCATCTCTTCATCATTCCCTACAGAGTCTATTTACTCGGTTTAAAAGACTAATAGCAGTCTAAAGCAACTGGTCTAACCTCTGGATCCACGTTTGTCTTCAGAGACGAAGTCGCGGCCCAAACATGGTTTATGGTTGAAATTATTCTAATATTTTTTTTCAATAATGAATGGAGGATTAAAGCTTTCACAAGTGAAACAAACAATGGAGATAATCAATATCTAGTCCTCCAAATGCTTATTTTCTTCTACACATATAAGCTTAATAACTACAGGACAATAACAAGGTGCATTTATCTGCTGAAAGGACAAAAAAACATCGTAAATTACATGCAAGACTCGCTATTATGTGGCACATAATGAAGTCAAGCTTTTGTCTGTCCTCCACTTAAGGAAAACCTGTTTGTTTTTCTTTTGTTGAAATGTTCATGTTTATCTACCTGAACTAGAGTAAGTAGGGATGAAGTTTGTAGACCTTAGAAGATAGAAATCAACAGTTAAGAAAAGTGAATTTATAATGCCCCCATGTGTTGTTTAATCCTTATATACACCTATTATTAACTGCATGCATTATACGTTCTTTGCATTTACACCTGCTATCAATAATCATTCTCTTTATGTCACTTCTGATCACACTGTGATTAAACATCAATATGTAAATCAACCATCAAATGGGGTCGAAGTGATGTAGAGATGAAAACAACTGGTCGTTGCCGGAAAACAGTTGCATGCTCATAAATACAAATATAAATCTAAAATGAAAATAACCTTGAGGCAGAAATACTGCTGACATTCTCCGTTGTGATTGACATTTTCCTATCTGATTATTTTTAAATAACTGTAACAGACATTCTCAGCCTTTTAATCTGTTTCTGGCACTTTGTTTGTGGCCGGCGGATGCAATGACATTTCATCTTCCCTCCTCGGCAGACGACTCTGATTCTGTCACGGGATTTTCTTCGTGAATGTATGCTGCGTGTGATATTGAGAGGAAGTGATATGGCTTGTATTCAGCATAAAGCATTAATTCTATTTACTGCAGAGCTGAGCAACGATTCTGTGCAGACTCAAAAATGGTTTATGCGATATTTTCCAGGCTACAAACACAAACTAAACACGGTGTCTACAACAAGTTGATCAATGGCGACTAGTGGTTTTTATTAAATTCAGCGGCATTGTAGCTGCCTTTAAAATGAGTTTACGTGGAGTTTAGAGGAATTGACTCTGACAAATGAAATTTATCTAAAAAAAACACACACAGAGTTTTTAAAGGCAATAGCTGCTTGCTGACAGGCTGTGGCCCAGTGATTTATAGGACCACGCATTGAAAGAATGAAAGTTATGTTCATTAAACATAACACATGCCACTTTGGATCATCTAATAAACCAAAGAATTGACAGTCAGGAAAAAATATAACAATGCGAGGAGACAGGGATCAGTCAAAAGTTGTCCACACGGACAGTAATGTACTGTAGATACTGTGGGGCCGCCATGTTGAATCTTAAAACATCTCTTATTAACAATCTTAGTAACAAAAATATATATTTTTATACTCTTATCTCGATAGTTTTGGTTTTATCTGGTGAAGTTTAGAAAATATTCAATACATACTCATGTTCATTCTTGTCTATATTGTCTTGATTGTACTGAGCATTTTGAATAACCAAATAATAAATCAAATTTTTATCAAGAATCAATTGTTTTCTTAAAAGTGAGTAAAAAAAAACAACAGGTTTCCAATAAAATTGACTAGAATTTTCTAGAAATAAGTGTCAGAATCTGTTCTAGTACAAAAAAAGTCATCTGATTTACATTTTTAGCACTTAGTACGATCGTCTAGTGATATTCATTTTTTTTTTAATGACATCAAATCTCCCTTTTTTGTCTTTGGTAGAAAGCTGCATGGCTATATATAATTTTTACATGAGAAATGGTGCTTTTGTTATAATTTGGGTTCCGTAACGCTCATTCACTGTCATTAATATATGACACAAGAGTATGTGGACATGCAGAAACCGAGAGGGGTTTGTGTGTCTTTCCTCCATGTATTTGAAGGCATGTTGTGTTTTTGTGAGCTGCTTTGGACACTTACTGCTGACCAGCTGCCCCACGCTGAGAGCCGAGGAAGAGGAGGAGGTGGAGGAGGAGGAAGAGGCCTGGTGGAGAGGACTCTGTCTGTGGGGCATGTGGAGCAGGTTGGGCTGAGACGATGCGGGGCCTGTCTGACCCTGCTGAGCCTGAGGCAGCTGGACGCAAACACAAACACACAGAGCCGATATAATATATTGACAGCATGGAGTACAAAAAGAAAAAATATCAATTATTCCTCCTCCCTAAATCAGTAATCATGTCATTATGGTGATTGGGCTATACTATTAAACCTAATCAACCTATCAACCGCTATTAAATTAGCCACTTAGAAGCTGAATATAATGACATTTACCTTATTCCCCGTGATGAATAAACGTTAATTACTGCCTGCAGTATTTAAACTGACAGAGCTGAATACAGTGTCAATAGTCTGCTCAATAGAATACAGCAGTGCCGGAGACAGTGAGTCAACTCAGGTACTCCACAGCTTTATATCACTTCCCATGCAGAAACTGTTCACGACAATTAGAGTCCTCTCTCTCGTCACAACACCTGCGAGGATGCTAATAATGGCAGCCTGAATCTGAGATATAAATGTGGACACAGCAGTCCCCATATCAAACATAATTCATGATCCAGAAGCTACGTGCTCCGATGGCGAAAAAAAACGATGTATTTTCATGTTTTATGCACATTTGAATTGCTTTTACAAGATCAAGATGGTACGTCTTCACTTTTAAAGCGAAAAGCTGTCTCCGCCGTAAGCTAGGCCCGGCTTTTTTTCCCCCCCTCCTTCTTTGCTATTAATTATTTTCTCTGTGGCATGTGTTTGTTTGGATGGTGGGGGGTGTCAACAGCGATGCACACACTGTCAGGACTGTTGACAGGCTCTAAGAATTATCTAGCTTCACTGGAAATATTCTAGACTGCAGGCTCTGACAACCGTAAATTATGCCCGTGGAACAACGTGTACATGCAGGCTTTGAAGTGGAGACAAAAGCATAAACATTATTACAAATGCATTAATTCATTCAAGAGTGTGATCTGGTGTTTTTCGGGGAGCCGCAATTAGGTGTCCGTCTGGAGCTCATCCATTCTGCACTGTACGGGGCCTTCAGTGTGGACTTTTACTCTGTAATTCTACGCTGACATCGTCATCATAAAGTCGATAACATTTTCATTGTTGTGTGCATGCAATCTTCAAGTTTAGAGGAGAACATTTTTGAGAGTTTAAAGTCAAATCTAGTGTACAAAACGAGAGGACTTGTATGTTTTTTTACGCCTTTCTTTGAATCAAAACAGAACGCTTCTTCTTCAGGTCAGAGAGGACAAATCATAAGGCTGGAGAGTGTGATTCGAGGAAGGAGAGGAGTAGGAGGAGGTGGAAAACAGAGGAACGAGTGTTTGAGGTTTAAGTGGGGTGGAGAAAATTGTGTCTGTTTTTTTTTTGTTTTTTTTGTTTGGGCTCTGCAGGAGCGCAGCAGGCTCCCTGAGACAGAGTCTAAAAAGTTGGCTGACATGTGCCTTCGAAACATGCAGACACACACACACACACACAGTGTGAACAATTGTACCAAAAGCTCAAATTTTCCAAGTGGAATGACGCAGATGATCATTGTGAGTGTTGAAGCAGGAAAAATAGGGTGTTTAGCATAAAGCACACCCGACTAGCAGTGCTGTATTAATGCTTTCATGGATAAGCGGAGCTCTGGTCTGACTCCACTAGGTGTTGCTCATTCAACAGTTTTAAATTCGCCTCGTGATCATTGTTGAAAGTTTAAGTATATAATAATAAATGGCTCTTCAAGATATCTTCCTCTGTGTGTGTGTGTGTGTGTGTGTGTGTGTGTGTGTGTGTTTGTGGGTCAGTGTGTATGTTACCTGCTGTCCAGGCTTGATTGGTGACAGCGTGATTCCCTGGGTGTTGATGACAGGCAGGATCTGATTGCCGATCACCGTGGCGATGATCTGGCCTTGAGCGTTGGTCAGAAGCTGAGGTGTAATTGGCTGTACCTGCAGTGCTGGGTTGCCACCCCCTGATTGGCTGGAGGGCCCTGCAGAGTTGGGCATCAGTGGGATTGTTCCAATTATCTACAAAGGGGGATAGAAAGGAGACGAAAATCAGATGAGCAGTTTTAAAAAGAAGATTGAGCAGAGAGGGTAAACACTACTGGAGGTTTCGGTCTTAATGAGCTCTGCTGCTGAGAGCCTTTTTTGGGGTTTTTATTTTTTTTATCGTAAACAATGCACGAGCTGGACATTTAGCCTTGTTATGAGGTTAATCAGAGCGCTGTGTGATTTTCGAGAGAAAAACATGCACAAGTGTCCACTGATCATCTGTCACTGAGGTGGTTTTACAGGCTGGAACAAGAGAAGCTAAAGCAGACTGCTGGGAGCGCACTGCAAAGGTCAGCGCTGAATACCTGTGTGTGTGATGGTGCACACCACTGACTGTATTATCCATCACCGGGCCAAGACCGGGATGAGTGTGTGTATGTGTGACTGTGTGTTTGTGCTTAAGTGTCTTTGTCTGTCTCTGGTGAGAAGGAGGGAGGCTGCCGAGAGAGTTTCTCTCTCTTTCTCTCACAGGCAGAAAGGCAGAAGTGGAAAGAAAGAGCAACAAAAGCAACAATAAGATGGAGAAAAGAGGAGCATCGGAGAGTGAGACAGGACCCCGTGTTTCTAATTCAACTCTCAGGGTCCCAGGGGGTACTCCACCCCTCCTCCACCCCCTCCAGCCGAGGCTTTCCTCTCCTCTGTGGCTGTAATCAGGAAGGGCAGATCAAAGGGGGCGGCAGAGTGTCACTGCAGCGTTTTAGCTCTCAGAGCTGCCCGAGTGTGGCCGAGAGTGGCGCTTTAGGGGGGACTTAGCGCCTCTTCACCATGATGAAGGTTAATGTCATCTGGGGACTGGTTCTGAGCTGCCGTCGCCCCGTACCCCCGCTGACATCGCTCCTCCACCAAGCCTCATTACACCGGAGAGCAGCTCAACATGGATGAGATGCCCAAATTCTGTTATTTGGCAACGGCACAAAGAGCTGCTTTTGCAGAAATTGCCTTCAACACTTTTAAGTTCATATTTTACTCAACACCAAAATACAAGCAGCTTCTGCATATTATTAGCCGAGCCTTGTGCGGCTCCTTAGTCCATACAGTCACCTCCGCTGATGTGTTTCAGCACGTGGTCCTCCTCCGCCTCCTCTCCCCCCGGCTCTTTGACATAATAGGGAGGGATCAGTGAGAGAAAGGTGGGCCGACAATCTGTAATTCATCCCTGCCACGGCTCATTTGCTTACGTTGCTTCGCATTAGGGGAGAGATAATTTATCGCTCTCTCCGCTGTATTCGCTGTAATGCTCTCCTGCCACTTAGCATATTTTATTGCCCTGCCTGACGCGCTCGTCTCCAGAGCCCCACTGATCCCGCTTTGCATGCCGCTGTGGAAGGGAACTTGTTCCGCTCAATTATTCATCATCATTGGACTAAGTGGTTGTTCTATAAGCATAATAAAAGAGCGGGGACCTGACAGCTCAGCTCTCATCCCCGTCCCACCATGCAATGCTTCTCCGTCCGACGATCTCAGGCAGATGTTTCACGTCAGTTGTCTCACAGCTCATCTTGGGCTGGAAAGGTAAAGTTCTTGGAGAAGTCAACATGAGTGCTAATTTATAGACATGAGGGAAGACTTTATTATACACTTTCCAAAGGGGGAAAGGTTTATACGGCGTGGCCCTCATTTATAAAGAGTTTATGGTTTAAACCTCAATAGTTTTTGAGCACGAAACCGAAAGTGTGGAAAATGAAGCAATGATCGGTCAGATTCTCAGGCTTTACTTTTTCTTTTCACAGAAATGTTCAGATCTAAATCAATGTTTTTGAACTTCATCTTTTATTCAGCAAAGTTCATAATTTAACATGTTTATATTCTCCATACTAAGGGATCAATACAAGAATTGTTTTGGTAAAATAACTCAAACTCGGTGAATATGGAAATCTTTTCCATATCTTAAGGTGCAATTTCATCGCAACATTTAATAAATACTCAGCTTTCAGGACAGTGTTAAGGCCCTCTCCTCAGTCGTGTTTTAGCTTGTTCCCTTTTATTTGGCTTCCTGCGTTTAGCTTGCCGCTCCTCTCCGTATGGCATGCCTCTCTCCACCCAGCAGAACTCATTAAGATTATGCTGCTCTTGTTTCCACAGAAATGTCATCTCATCTCTCCAGCCAGAGCAATCTGTATCTTTTGCCATGGTCGCCAGGCAATATCTCTGCCCATTTTCTCTCCTCCACTGTTCATGCGGTGAATTGAGACCCGAGAGGGAAAAAATGTTTGGGAAGTTTGGACTCGTGTCGACACACAAATCCAAAAAATCTGATAAAATCAAAGGCTAAAACAGCAGACTCATAATGGTGCATTGGACAGAAGATATTTCCTGTGTATTAACGGGTATTAATTAAAAGGCCTTTGTTTTATTTTCTCAAATATACATGGAGATACAGTAGATTAGTGCAGCACTGATTCGCAAAAAGCAATCTGGGAACTTGTAGGGCCATCGAGGGAATAATCGATTACAGAAAATAATCAATAGCTGTAGCCCTACAGTATATTTACAATCACAAGGGCAACAGCATTGCAGTTACACTTGATCTATGGGCTGCAAGCTTCCGTCAATACAAAGGGCACACTTGTTTTGCAGGTTAACCGTGCATGTGTTCCTTACCTGTTGCTCTCTGCTTTAGCTGCAGCAGAGTCCACCCCAGGGGCCAAAGGCTAAGAGTGCCGGGGGTAAAAGGGATGGATGGCCTGACAGCCCAAATTCAGGGAGGCCAGTTTGTCAAACTGGGATTTGCCACACATACAAAGGCTTTCGGTGGTGTCTGCACCTTTCAGGTACGCTCCATGAAACAGCCCATAATATGCTCATTTCCAAACACAGTTTTTTAAAGGAAGAATTTGCACTGAATAGAAGATGTTCACAAAAATGCCACAAAAGGGGGGGGAAAAAAAAATCAGGAGTGAGAGTGACTAAACAATATTCAGTCTTTTATCCACAGCCTTAATCATGGTTGCAGAGGCAGTGAGGATGAAAAGAGCCCCATTGATTCTCCTTGAAGAATAAAGAAGCTGGGGCCAATATAATTAAGGTTTAAAAACATATTGAACTCCAATCGTCCATCAAACCGGGCAATTTTCAAGGTCCCCAGAGCTCTCGCTCATGAAAGGTCTTTTGACAGAGTTGTCGAGGAAATTAAGAGGTCAAAGACAGTATAACATGTTTTAAATTCAAAGGTGCCTTTTTACTCATGAAGTATATTGTTGATAAAACTGTTCGATCTCTAAATTCCAATGAAACACTGAATAAAAGACATTCTTTAGGAACTACAAACCCAAAATTAAATAAAAGCTGCTCCATTTCTTCCAGTTTTGTAGCTTTTCGGAGCTGACATAAGTTCTCAAGAGTGTGTTTGGTGGACCTCCAGCCTTGTTTGAGGTATGTATTAGCC
Source organism: Eutrigla gurnardus (assembly GCF_963514095.1). NCBI lineage: Eukaryota > Metazoa > Chordata > Actinopteri > Perciformes > Triglidae > Eutrigla > Eutrigla gurnardus. Next base: position 6,174,323 of record NC_139929.1, on the reverse strand, counting down.
TGTATAATCTGCTCAGTGTTGGGGGGGGGGAGGGAGGGGGGGAGAGACCTTCTGATATGGTAGTGCGTGTTTCAGAGCTCTCAGTCTGAATAATGCTGTGGAATAATGAGGCGGGGAGAAAAGGCTGTGGCCCACGGCTTTGACCGTCTCTGTGACCTGATTATGTCAGGGACTGTCAGCCGCCAAGACACTACAAAAGCACAGAGCATCCCATCAAGTCCATATCCAGAGTGATCTGTCCCCAGTGCTCCAGGCACCTTGTGAGCCAGGGAAGTCCATACTGTCTCATTAGCGACGTTTAGCATCAAGCACCGGCGCATGCACAGCACTGTACTATCAACAATGAGGCATGGTTACACTGGTGGTGCTGAAACCTGACTCCAACGGGCTGGATGATACATTTAACATTTAAAAATCAACCGTTTTTTTTGGCGCTAAGCAACACCTACTGCTTCAGTTTCACCGTGTTTTTGTTAAGTTTACGCTAAGGACGTTGCAAGTGTTAAGAGATGAAACAGGGGTTAAGGCAAATAACACAGATTGGCATGAAAGGGCACATTGTCCGTACAATTTTCCTTTAATATGTGCTCTGTGCACCTGCGATAAGATGATTCATTAGATAGGGTCCCGCAATGACAAGCATCATCGTTCAAGCCTCTGGCTACTGATGGAACAATTCTGCAGCCACCCTGTAAATATGACAAGGTCAGCGTTTTACTGCGACAGGCGCATGCGGATAAGAGAAAGAAGGGCTTTGTTTATTCCCAAAAAGCTTAATATATGGCAGGGTTAGGGTTAGGGTTAGGGTTAGGGTTAGCTACTCGAGTGCAGACAAACAGCGAGACAACAAACTGACTCAACACTAGAAATCTATGAGGAAAGATCAGAAATACTATACAAATGTTTTGTTTGGAGCTGCACATTCGTACGTGATGGATGGTCCAGCAACATCCCTTACAGATCCGTTACCAATTGAACTCTAGTATTTAATTAGCTGTTTGTATTTCAGAAAGTTTTTTTGCATTTAAGCGACCACTCCACAGCACTCACCTGTCCTTGTGCGTTGGTGACCAGCTGTCCGGAGGCTCCTTGCAGGTTTGACAGGGCGTTGCCGAACACCTGAGAACCGGCGATGGATCCCATGGCTGCCGCCGCCGCTGCTACCGCCGCCTGGCTGGCCAGTGGATTCAGCTGATGAAGGCAAAGACACCATTCATCAACATCTGTTTGTGTCACTGGTGCAGATGTTTACTAGTATAATGTTAATACAAAAGCAGGTTCGGGATGGCTCAGTGTGGTGGGGGGGCTCTATTGTTGCCAAGGCCAGAATAGGCTAACTGCAGTGAGGTCTGTATAGCCCAGTAGTCCATCACACAGTTCCCAGAGGTCTGTGCTCCCGAACCCAATGGGAGGCTCAAGGGTAGGGAGGAGCAGTGAGAACGGGAGGGTGGTTGTGAATAAGTGGCCATTTTACCACTCTAAGTGCTTCCTCTGGCCCCCAGGGCTCCCCACGGGCCGAGTCAAGCCTCTCCACCCGGAGCAGTGGCCCAACAGCAACCGCTTTCACAATAGAGCCGGGGCTGTGTGGCCATGCATCACTGTATCGCCGGCCGCCGTCAATACGCTTCGACTAAGGATTCCTCCCGCGTTATAATGCACAAGCAACACTGTTACCTTTGAAGGAGAGGAGGGTTAAAATGACCATCTTTACCCCCGCTGTAATGGACTCATCTGGTCTGGCCTGTGGTTGTGAAAAGAGGCTCCTTGCATCGGGGACAGGTTGTAGAGCCCCGCCACATCGCCAAGATTACCCATATAAATCAAGCTAACCACTTATTAGGGGGCTGAAAATGCACTGCTGATTTGGTTGTAGTGCAGCAGAGCAAAGTCTTATTAGGTTGAGTAAGTAGATCAAAGACCAAGCAGAGATAGGAGACCTCCCAATTACTCAACAGAATAGAGAAATAATAGAAACACTGCTTAGAAGCAGGCTGCCTGCTCCGTGCTGCTAATACTGGCTGGAATACACATTCAAACAAAAGTGCTGAAATTAAAAGCAGGGTTTATGTGAAAGGTTTAAGTATTGCATGTGTTTTATATATTATTACGTTTATGTAAAATACATGCTGTAAAAGAAATCATTTCACAGAGAGCATCGAGGGTTTCCACACTCTCTTTTTCTCTGCAGGGAATTCAGCTTTGTTCATGTGAAATCATTCAGTTGCCACTCATTTTTTATCTTACCCCACCACCATATATTATTACACTTTCTGAAATCAAATGATGAAAAAATGCCACGGAGCGATCAATACTTTTTCATTGACAGTAAAGGTTAAGCACATTAAGAATGACACTGCATTTGTCTTATGAAATCATATTTCATGTAGGTGGCCTCAAATTGGCCGTGATTGATATTGCCTCCCTTCGTCTGAAAGTCATCCAGTTTTTCCTCGATAATCGCAAGATTGTCTTTTATGTGTCCAGCAATTGTCCTTCGGAAATCTTGACATCTCAACTGTTAGGAAAAGCACAAACCTGCTATGTGGCTTTACATGTAGGACTAACACATGAAGAACCTCAGTCAGGCTGCAACATTTTAGAGCAAATACTATGTTTGTATGGAAGAATATGCAAGCTAATTTGGAACAATTTGGGAGCACTTCATTTGCAAATCACCTCGTCTTCCAACCAATCACAGTGCTTCATGCTACTGTACATGTCAATGGATTCACACACACTCAAATACATGTTGCCATCCTGCCCATCATGATCAGAAAGCCAAATTTTCACTCTCTCAGACACACACACACACACACACACACACACACACACACACACACACACACACACACACACACAGATGGCACAGCATTTCGGGAGCAATTTGGGATTCGGTATATTGCCCAAGGACACTACGACATGTGGAGCCGGAGGATCGAACTGCTGATCTTCCGCTTCGTGGACGACCTCCACTCCCTACTGAGCTACTCCATAGCCGGCTCAGGGGAGATCAAAAGTAGAAGACGCATGCATTCATCATATGGCACGCAATTTATCACAAAACATGTGAAAATATTTGGTGATGTTTTGATATTATTTTTTTTTATTTTTTGTAATACACTGGATTGGTGCTAACTATAAAAGTTTACTATTGTATGTAAAATAATCCGCTGCAGATTAGCATTCTCCCAAACATCCTTACTATCCAACTGTCCTTCACCCCAAATGCTAAATAGTGACGTTTTAATTAATCTGGAGGCCTGACTCAAATTAGAATATAAAGTACAATACGGGATTAATCAATAGCTGTTATTTAACTATGTAATAAAGCACTTGTTTCATGTAATGACCATGGGGTTCTTTAAACCTCAGTTTCATTATTTAACATGTGATTTTGCATTTTTGCAAAAATATTATATATTACTACATTTTAAAATACCATTGTGAAAATTATTTCAACCATGTCACCAGGCGTTAACTAATATAACTGAAATATCTTGATAGATATTGTATTGTTTTATTTTTTTTTTCCACCAAAAATGTTAACAAACTGTGGTGATAAAAACACATTTATCATCATATCATATGCTGACAGAAAAAGCAACAATCCACTCTGCCTTTCTCCACTTACAGACAAATATGAATTGATACTTCTGTTTTGCTTTTAGAATTGGTAGGAAATGTTTTAAAAGAGCAGCAGCTTAAGGCAGCAACACAAAACAGCAGAAACATCTCATAGTTGTTAAATATGAGTTAGCCATCAAGCAAATTTTAAGCAGATTTTTGAAATGTCACAAAATAATTATAAATTAGGTCAAAATTTGAATTGTTTTTCAATGTCAGCTAATAAAAAATAAATATGCAATACATTAAAATATATGAATGGAAAGCTAGTAAGTGCAGAACTGATACTCAGCAGATAATTTACCCTTCACTTATGAGTGGAGAAGTAAAAGTTGTAGATGAGGAGAAAAAATAAAATCTGGACCATCTTCTAGTGGTGGTAGTTTAAGTTTTGAGATTCAATTTGCCTTCTTAAGCGTTGATATAGGGCGTCTCTAAGGCTTGTTGATGAAAACACAGTATTATGAGTGAGAAAAAGCCAATAGGGCCAGTTAAACAGAGTAAAAAGGCTAAAGATCAACACCCAGATAATGCGATCTGCTCAGGCGAGCAAACCGAGAGAGAAAATCGCCTGTGCTTGGTGTCATTGCGTGAGTGATAGGTTGTTGGAGAAGCTTTCAGATTTATTTGAAACATTATCATTGAGTTTCATTCGATGATAGCCCTTTCAGGTGCTATGTTATTCTGGTAAATCTCGGTGAAAAGAGAGCAGGCTTTACCGCTGCATCCTTCTGGCACTGGGTAATATGGATAGCAGTTGGGAGAAGAGCCGGGAATAAGGAGAGGCGAGGCTGTGTTCAACGCCTAAACAGGTGATTTTCCGCCACGGTGACTCCTCTCAACACCTCGGCGGGAGGCACAAAATGACAGACCTGTCCTAGCATTTGTGCTGATTGCATGTGTTGGAGGAGATAAACAGTGATCTTCCCGTTTGCAGGGTCTGCATGTTAACCATTGTGTTTCATTCGTTTCATTCCCAGTGAAAAGGGACGTGAAGAGGCTTTTCAGCAGCGTGGACCACTCTGGTCAGCGTCGGGATGACAAAAACAAACTGAATCAATTCTTAAGCATTTAGTAAAGAATGTTTGTCGTTGTGTAGCACCGCTCAAGCCTCCATTATATCTTGTGACATCATCTCATCACCTTAAAGTCAACACAACTGCTATGACTCGCTGCACTATCACAGTTTAATATAGCCAAATATAGAGGGCTACGCAGGGATCAGCAAACACAAAATTGTGTCTCTGAAAGGACAAAAAAAAAAAAGCCTGCAAATTCTTAAAAATGCATCTTTTCTCTGGATGGTATGAAGGGGAGGGAATTTAAACTCCGCCAGGCTCTCCGTTGCCTGTTTGACCATGAGGGTCACCTGGAGCAGCAACCCGTGTAATCTCGGGAATAGAAGGGAAAATAGCGTCCCCACAAACCGTGGAGAGACCCCTGGAAACCAAAATTGTCTGACACAAACTAACTGTAGAGTTTATTCTTGGTTTTGCTCTTTTCATGTGGCTGTTTTAAACTTAATTGCTTTTTTTTTTTTTCTCTTGGCCTGCACAGAACAAAAAAAAAAAGAAAGATAAATGGACAAAGTGGTGCAGACACCAGAAGGCAGGCAGATTTGTCCACAGTCGGGGCTTCAGCGCCGTGTAAAACTGGTTTTCAATCAAATATCATATCAGAGAAAACTGAAAGGGAACATGAAACCACAGATAATTATTTAGCAAATTGGTGGTCATGTTTATAACTGACAATGAAAGCAGATACATGTAAACTTTTAGTACTTTTCAAACAGTCTCTCTGATTTTGGGGGAAATGTGCCAAAGTCTTTATGCTTTATTTGATACCAGCCAGCCAAAAGTGTGTCAAGGTGAGCCAAACGGTGTAAATTAACACTCAAAAGCACTATTCTTTCTGAGAAGAATGCCCTTTAAATCTGGAACAACATGGAAGTTTCCCTCGTTCATCCCGCTCTTTTCCCACTTCAGAGTGAATGTAATCAGCTGTGACATGAGAAAACACGTTCTCTGTCTGTCAGGACTCTGCTAGTCTTCTGCTGACAGTCCTCTGCTGACTCTCCTCCTCCCCCCAAAACGGCCTCTCCCCCACCTCCCTGTCTCCCCTCCCTCACATCCTCTGTGCTTATGAACATCAAAATGCCATTAGGCCCTCCAAAACACCTCTGGTCCCTTGGTTAGCGGGGCCTCGCACTGTGGCCGTGCACTCCGAGTCCTCCGAGCCCCGGCTATTGCTCACCGCTGGGCCTCTGCTCCGGCCGTTGTGAAAAATAAACCACAAAAAGGGCCATTCTTGAGGAAAAATATTGGGAAGTGAAAGACGGATAGAACAACTGGGGCAGATAACACCCGGCAAAATACAATAACGGCGTATCCGGAGACGGTCGGACATTGTAATTGCTTAAGGCAGCGGAGGGTGGTGGTGATGGTGGTGGTGGCAGCGGGTGTGGATGTGGAGGTGGCACGGTCGGGTGCTAATGGAGTGATGTCATATGAAACGCCAGAATGACAGCTAGTTAACTGAGGAGGTTTGGCTGATCAAATAAAATGCATTAACTCCAGGAAATGGATATCGCAGGCGGCCTCAGAAATGGCCATATCTAATGAGGCAAAATGCAAATGAAGGAGGAAAAGAGTCGTGAAAACGTTTAAACTAACTATAAAGGGATGATGGAGTGCCGGACAGTGGCCGTCAATCTCCCCACTCATTACCCTCATGTGAAATTAACAGCAGCTTTAATCATGACATAAAATCTGCTCCAGCCCATTTGTTGATAATTGTGAGGCACAGAGGTTCAGAGTGGGTTCTTTGTCATCAATCACAGCAGCGATGTATTTCCTCTGGTTAGGGGACACTCGGCGAGTAAAAATCCAAGTTATACTATATTCCTCGTACACGATTTCTCTTCCTGAGGAATGATCTATAATATTTAGCTGTTTCCAGATGTATTACGTTTGAAACGGCTCGGTGATTAAGTATCTACAGGAAAGTGCTGACCATTTCAGCTCGTGATTTGACATGCGGTGCCGTTATTTCTGTACCATACGGGTGTTATGCGGGAAATCACAGCAGTGTTAAGCCAGTGTTGCAGTGCTGCTCTGGTCTATGACTTTAAAGTGGATTCCTGGCTACGTTATTTGGTTGCTGTGAGAAAATGAAAGATAAAATCATTGAAGTCAGGAGATCAGACTATAATGAAATTATGAACACTATTATTTTGGTGTATTATTGATGACTTTCCACAACCTTTGGATGACAAGTACCTCAATTATTCAATACAAAATAAAAAAAAAACATCTTTATATTAGGAGTCCTATTTCCATCGCAACTTCCCATTTGTTTTCATTTAGTTGGAAATGGCTTCTCTTTTCACTCTGCTGTTGTTTGACATATAAATATAGCATTTGAATGACTTTAAT